>NC_063254.1:736102-1104154 GCF_020740725.1 Corvus hawaiiensis
AGAGACGGCGGCAGCAGCTTCAGTACCGGTTCGATCGGGACCGGCTGAGACAGCATCCCGTAAAGAGGCTGCTGTCCAAACTGCAGAGCAGGCAACTGCAGTCTGTACTGTCTGTTCTGCCTCTAGCGAACTTAGCCAAAGTGCCCCTCCTCCACGTACATTTCTGTTCACTCCCAGCACCTCAGAGTTGCCTTTGCCTGATGATTCATCGTCAGGCAGTGAGGCAGATGAGGTTCTGGGCCCAGGTCGTCAGGCGGCTGTAGCCGCGCGGCGAAGAAAAAGGCTGTTCCGGTCTCGCCCCTGGACCTTTCAGGACTGCACGGTAACAGTGCGTCCGACCCACTACAATCGCTTCTTAGAGTCTATTAAGGTGCGAGCATTGGAGGAGGGTGACTGGAGGTTATTAGAAACCCTTGGAATGCCAAATAGATCTGAGGATTCTGGGGGTAACCGAGGAGCTGTTACACTCCATCCGCAGGCTGTGCCAGAAGTTCAGGATGGTACTGGTTCCCCAAAAGGGGAGATCCAAGCTTTCCCAGTGTATAAGGCTCTCCCAGATTCAGGGGAGCATGACAAGCATGAGGTAATTGCTTGGAAAGTTGCCCAGGACCTCCAATCCAAGGTGGCACAATATGGGCTAGGTTCTGCTGAGGTTATGCAAATAATAAGGGTGATAAATACAGATTTGCTTGCTCCATTTGATATCAGACACTTAGGTCAAATTCTATTTCAACCTGTACAATTTACAGTTTTTGAGAAAACCCGGAGAAAGCTGGCCAACAAGACTGCATTAGCGAATATGCAGCTCCCTGCTGCTGATCCTAGACGGACAGCAGGAATGGATGCTTTGATGGGGACTGGTCCCTTCTCTGATCCCAGTCTACAGGGTACCTTGTCCTCTAGCGTCCTGCAGCAAGCTCAACAGGTCGGCATGGCTGCCCTGTTGAAAACCATAGAGTTGTCTGCACCCAGAAAGTGAAATACTGAAATAGTTCAAGGCAAATCAGAGTCATTCCTCTCTTTTGTAGAGAAAGTCGCTGCTTCTCTCGAGAAGCAGGTTGAGGATGACGGGTTAAGACAGTTGTTGTTAAGGCAGTTAGTGAGAGATAACGCAAATGAAGAGTGCAGAAAAATCATAGATGCGTTACCAGGAGACCCTGAGGTAACAGACATGGTTGAAGCCTGCACTAAGGTGGGATCTGGGAACCAGAAAAGGTCTACTTTGGCTGTGTTCCTGCAGCCTGTTCACGCATCTTCTGGTCGTGAACCAAAACAACCAAAGCAGGCGAAAAAACGGAAGCGGCCTAAGCCAAACCAAAAAGAGAACACACCGATCCCCCAGTGCAAGAGGTGTGGCAGGCCAGGGCATTGCTCGGACTATTGTAGATCCCTGACTCATGCCGATGATCGGCCGTTGTCGGGAAACTTCCGCCGGGGTGCAAGGAGGGGGAATTGCTCTCCGATGCAGTCTCTCCCCCAGAGAGTGGCACAGGTACAGGCACAGGCCTACCCAGCCACCCTAGAGATGGCACCCAGGGATCAGATGGCACCCACGGATCAGATGGGTTTGACGCCCACACCGCAGCCGCAGTCGTCTTAGACTCTAGCGGTATTTATAAGGTTCCCTTGGACGCATATGGACCCTTAGCCCAGGGATCCAGTGCGATGCTGGTGGGAAAACCTGACGTTGCCCATCAAGGAATCTTAGTGCACTCAGGAGTTATTGACACTGACTTTAAAGGTCAGATTTGCGCTATGGTCTCCACGCAAAAACCCCCTGTAATTATTCCTGAAAAGACCTGCCTTGCTAAATTAGTGCCTTTTAAGTCTTGTGTCCCCGGGATAGAACCACAAACTCACGAAGATAGTGGCAGTGGATCTACGGGACTTCCGCAGGCCTTCTGGACTGCAGACATCTCTGACCAAAGGCCACAGATGACATGTACCCTGATCCTGCCGAACGCCCGTCCGCCCCGGATTCAGCTTCGAGGTTTGATTGATACAGGTGCTGATGTAACTATCATCTCCTTCTCTGCATGGCCTCCCGCATAGCCTTTAGCCCCGGTGGGATCGGCCATCGCAGGAGTAGGAGGAACCACACAGAGCTATTTAAACGAACGGCTTGTGGTGGTGAAGGACTCAGAGGGGCACCCAGCTATGATTAGGCCTTATGTTGCTACCACTTCCTTTAACCTTTGGGGACGGGACGTGTTGGCACCTTGGGGCGTACGGATTGGGACAAATTTTTAGCAGGGGTCACTGTGCATGAGGGCGCACAGTATCCTACACTGCCTTTGTGGTGGTTCATTAACACACCAATCCAAGTCAGACTCTGCTTAGTTAGTTGAATTAAGGGCTGTTATCATGGCTTTTCAATGATTCTCACAGGAGCCTTTGAATTTGGTTACTGAAGCCGACTAGAAAAAGCTTTGTATACAATTAATCACCTTACAGTACCACAAAATTCAAATAATCCTGTTATTCTGAATCATTTTCTCTCATTGCAGTCTGCAGGCGAGACACAACTGCCCCGGGCAAAAGTCTGGGTGGGGAATTTACTCACTAACGAGTGGGAAGGCCCGCATGAGCTTATTGTTTGGGGTCGTGGTTATGCTTGCGTTTCCACAGATACTGGGGTACGGTGGCTACCTGAAAAATGTGTTCACCCTGACCTACGGCACCAGAGGCAGAACAGGCAACCTCCAAATGATGACCAGAACGCCAACCATCCAAATGGCGACCAGAATGTAGATCATCAGCCTAATGACTCTTCTGATGATGACCAGGATGTCAACCATCAGGCAGATGGTCCTTCTACAAGCAGAGACTGGGATGGTCCTTCCACAAGCAGAGACTGAACTTTAAATTTCTTGTTATGGAGTCAGATAGTTAAAGCCTTAAGGACATATTTAGAATTAATAACTGATGTAAATTTCTATTTAGGATTAATAGTAGAGTTGTTATCTTATAAAACAAAAAGGGGGAATTGTAGGTACAAAAATGCTGCTAGCGAGGATTTTCTTGCTATTTTCCAAGTCCGTGAGAGATTTTTCTCTCTCACAGAAGAGGTAGCAGGGAATGTAAACAACCAAGCCACCTGCAACCTTGAAAAGTCTTGTTTATGGTATAGTAGAAAAATATTTTGACAATGGATGTTTTAGGATTGTAGCCAATCACCCCCAAGGGGTGGCTGGTCCTTTGTCCAATTAGACTATGAAGAAAAAGTCTATAAAAGAGTTTGTAAAATAATTAAATAAATCAATCTTGCTGCACAATTCCTGCCTGCTGGATCTTCTCTCCTCCTCCTCCCTATGGCTACGGGACACGGTGATATACCGTAGGAACCAGGCCTGCGGTAATATTTAACTGCCGCGGTATCTTAGGGAGCCTTTTCTTTCCTTTCTTTTTGCTTTGTCTCCTCTCTTGTCCTCCGGGTGTTTGACCTGCAAACCCCCCTGACCATGTCAGGAAACGCAAAGCGAGGCTGCCAAAAGTGGGCAGGGGCGCCCCCCCCACTCTGGATTCCCCAGGAGATCTCAGAGGTGAGGCCTTTTCCCTGTATGGGCCACCAAATTGAGAAAAATGAGGTTCACTCTTTGTATAATTTTAAGAAAAATTTAATAAAAGGGACAATTAGGAGACAACAGCAAAAAAGTATGACAGCCGGGTGCTTTGGCAGAGATCCAAAGGCACACCTCTACATCCAAAAGATCGTCTTTAAAAGTACATCGTTTATTGCATATTCATTATCATCTTGCATAATTCATGAATTCTTTGGAGTTGCTAAGTATCATCCCATCAGCCTAATCCTTCTCCTTGGCTCCATTCCGTCTGGTTTCGGGTCTTCTCCTCTGATAAGATCCTCCAGGAATGTGAAGACTTTTCTCTGCCTATCTTTTCTAAATTGAATACCTAAGCAATCGACATTCTATATCATGTATTACATTACAGAACCTAGGTAAAGTTTTTCTAACATTAAGTAACATGCAAAAAGCCAACATCACAATACATTTATAACATTACCTAGCTCCACCTAGCCTCGCCTCGTATTATAATGAGCCCAAAAGTCATTTACATCTGCGTTGCGCTTGCGCAGTGTTGTCTGGTGGTCGTGGGCAGGGGTCTCCGGGATGAAGTAAGGGTCTTCCTCAGATGAAGTAAAGGGTCTTCCTCATTCTGAACTTTTCATCTTGCTTCCCTGCACATGCTCTTTATGTCTCTGGCCCAAGTCCAAACTTCAAGGCTAGTTTAAGTTGGTTTTAGGTTTGAAAACAGGATCTTTGGTCAAGATTCCTTCCCTTTATCAATAGTCTTATATCTTCTCATCCTGCTTTGGTAGGCACAATAAGTGTTGAGCAAGCTGTATGCATTAACAAACAGCTTCTTAGCAAATCATTTAACCTCTGCTTCCCCCCCCTCCCCCTGATTCAGGCACACCCTCTATGCCAGGTGCTCATTTTCATACACTCCAAACAGTGAAAGATCAACATTTCCCATATATGGAACAATCTAAAGCTATAGCCACTGTCTATACATTCCTTCATCTCCATTTAAAGATAGAGTACATTAGTATTTTACCATGTAAGCTCTATGGGGAAGGGGCTTATGTGAGTAAGGTGCTTCTGTAGCCAATGAGCGGGGATTTTGCTATGTTAATGACTAAAGGTTAGCAATAATTTCAAGCAAAATTCTTCTTTGGCTTCATCAGCAGCTTGTTACTGTGTTATCTCCCGGTTTGCTTTGATTTATGGTGTCATCCTATTTTTGGGTTGTGGCTCATAGTTCCTGCTAGCTATGTACAGAGAGAAAGTGTATTATGTATACAAGTGCAGAGAATGAAGCTATAGTTTGATTAGTTATTCACTCTGAGCAATTCGTTTAGCCAATCCATAAAAACTTCTAACTTACTAATTATTAACGAACCTTTTACAATCTGTTTTAGAGTCACATATAAAGTGTTACCCATAGAAAACAATTAAAATAGTAGTAATTCTGTGTGTATACCTAATTCTGGAATGATAAATGCACTGATTTTCAGATAGCAGTATGCTGGAAAGTATAAACTTTTTTGGAGCCTTTTCAAATGGTTTTTTTTTGTTGTTTTTCTATAGGTAAGATAATAAAACTAAGATATAAAGTCTGTTCTTTCTAAACAAAAGTCTTTTGGATAACATAGTGATGACAATAACACAAAAATACTTTGTGATGTATATTTAATTATAGTTTTCACAGAATCATTAAGGTTAGAAAAGACCTCCAAGATCATCGAGTCCAACCTTTCACCAATCACCATCTTGTCAACCAAATCAGAGCACTGAGAGCCACATCCAGTTGTTCCTTGAACACCTCCAGGGATGGTGACTCCACCACCTCCTTGAGCAGCCTGTTCCAAACTGACCCCCCCCAACACAACTTGAAGCCATTTCCTCTTGTCCTATCACTGGCTACCTGGGAGAAAAGAATGACACCCACCTCACTACACCCTCCTTTCAGGAGTTGTAGGGAGTGAGAAGGTCCCCCTTGAGCCTCCTTTTCTCCAGGCTAAACACCCCCAGCTCCCTCAGCCACTTCTTGTGCTCCAGACCCTGCCCCAGCTCCGTTGCCCTTCTCTGGACTCGCTCCAGCACCTCAATGTCTTTCTTGCAGTGGGTGGCCCAGAAGTGGACACAGCACTCGAGGTGTGGCCTCACCAGTGCTGAGTACAGAGGGACAATCACTGCCCTGGTCCTGCTGGTCACACCATTTCTGTTCCAAGCCAGGATGCCATTGGCCTTCTTGCCCACCTGGGCACACACTGGCTCATGTTCAGCTGCTGTCATTCAGCACCCCCAGGTCCTTTTCCTTGTGGGCAGCTTTCCAGCCACTCTGCCCCAGCCTGGAGCTGCATGGGGTTGTTGTGACCCAAGGGCAGGACCTGGCACTTGGCCTTGTTGAACCTCATACAATTGGCCTTGTCCCATTGCTCCAGACTGTTGAGATCCCTCTGCAGAGCCTTCCTACCCTCCAGCAGATCAATGCTCCCACCCAACTTGGTGCCCTCTGTAAACTTACTGAGGTTGCCCTTGATCCCCTTATCCAGGTCATCAATGAAGATGTTAAACAGGACTGGCCCCAGTATTGACCTTTGGGGAACTCCTCTGGTGACTGGCTGCCAACTGGATATGACATCATTCCCCACCATTCTCTGGGCCTGGCCATCCAGACAGTTCCTAGCCCAGTGAAGAGAGCACCTGTCCAAGCCATGGGCTGCCAGCTTTTCCAGGAGACTGCTGTGGGAGACAACATCAAAGGCTTTACTGAAGTGCAGGTAGTCACACACACAGCCTTTCCCTCACACACTAGGTGAGTCACCTGGTCATAAAAGGAGATCTGGTTGGTCAAGCAGAACCTGTCTTTCCTAAGCCCCTGCTGGCTGGGCCTGATCCCCTGGTTGTCCTGCACATAACACATGATTGCACTCAAAATGATCCATTTCATAACCTTCCCAGGTACTGAGGTCAGGCTGACAGGTCTGTAGTTTCATGAATCCTCCTTCTGACCCTTGTTATAGATGGCTGTCACATTTGCCAATTTCCAGTCACCTGGGACCTCCTCAGTTGGCCAGGACTGCTGGTAAATGATGGAAAGTGGCTTGGTGACCTCTTCTGCCAGCTCCCTCAGTGCCCTCGGTTGAATCCCACCTGGTCCCATAAACTTGTGAGTGTCTAAGTGGCTCAGCAAATCACCAACTGCCTCCTTCTGGATTGCAGAGGGTCTATTCTGCTCCCCTGTCTACCAGCACAGGGGCCAGTTGACCTGAGGATAACTGGTCTTTCTGTTAAAGACTGAGGCAAAGAAGGTGTCAAGTACCTCAGCTTTCTTCTCATCTTTGGTGGCAATGTTCTTCCCTACATCCAATAAAGGATGGAGATTCTCCTCGGCCCTCCTTTTGTTGTTGATGTATTTATAAAAACACTTTTTATCTTTCACAGCAGTGGCCAAATTAAGTTCTAGCTGAGCTTTTGTCATTATAATTTTCTCTCTACATGACCTCACGACATCCTTGTACTCTTCCAGAGCTGCTTGCCCCTTCTTCCAAAGGTCATAAACTCTCTTTTTTCCTTGAGTTCCATTCAAAGCTCTCTGTTCAGCCAGGCCGGTCTTCTTCCCTGCCAGCTCATCTTTCGGCACATGGGGACTGCCTGCTCCTGTGCCTTTAACATTTCCTTCTTAAAGCACATCCAGCCTTCCTGGAGCCCTTTGACTTTCAGGACTGTTTCCCAGGGGACTCTCTGAACCGGTGCTCTGAACAGACAAAAGTCTGCCCTCCAGAAGTCCAGGATAGAGGTTTTGCTGACCCCTTTCCCTACTTCACCAATGAAAGGAATGAGTGTGTCTTTACAAACAGACGTGTGAGCCTGCTTGTAGATAAGAACAGAGATTGATAGATGAGATAGTAACAGAAAGAAACCATAAAATTTAGAGGAATGTTACTAATTGACAAGGAATGCTGCTCAACCAAGGCTGTGTTAAATTCCTGAATTTAAAGAAGAAGAACAGAGATACGAAAAGAGGAGGGAGGGGGTTTGCATATTTAAGGGGACGTGCAGTAGGTGATTCGGGAAGTCTGTACCTCTCAAATACCTCAGCCAAGTGGGAAAGAGAGAGGGTGATGCAGCTGGGAAAATAGGATAAAAAGGAGGCTGCATCCTCCAACAATTTGAGAGACCCCAGGGGAAATGCCCCATGGCCTCTCCCTTTATTCAAATAAAGTTACAGGACTCCTGTGTCTCCTTTTTGGACATAAACCTCTGGCATTGTGAATTTTTCTGCACAACCAAGTTTTGAAAACTCTATAATTTCATGATCACTGTACCCAAGATGGCTCTGACCACCTCACCCCCCACCAGCCCTTCTCTGTCTATAAACAGCAAGTCCAGCAGGGCATTACCCCTAGTAGGCTCGCTCACCAGCTGTGTCAGGAAGTTCTCTTCCACACACTCCAGGAAACTCCTAGACTGTCTCCTCTCTGCTTTGTTGAGTTTCCAGCAGACATCCAGCAGGGTAATTTTTTGAAGTTGTACAGCATGTTAAATTCAGAATTACCTTTTGTTTAATTATTAAAATATTTGGTTCAGGCTTAAACTATTTTACTAATTCAGTATATGCTTGTTACAAACAGTATTGTAAACACAAATATTACATAAACACAGATGTAACAGCACGGATATTAGCTATTCATCTTATTTTAGAGACACTGAACTACGGCAGATTAGCATCTCAGATGTTCTTGCCCATGACTTGCAAAATTTCTCAGATTCATTTAAAAAAAAAATATTATGAATGCTATCCTTGTCTCAGAGACAACTATAGTGCCCTTTGACTATGATAAGCTCTCAATTTCAACCTGTATTTAGAGATTTCTCCTCTACTTGGATGATTTACTTAGATGCAAGATTATCCTTCTGGCCCAAATCCCAAGCTTTCCAAACTATTTTTATTATTCAGTGCTCCTATATACCATGTTATATTTTCATGGGTGTAGCCTACATCTCAGATAACCAACACCCTTTTAGAAGTATTAGGCCTTGAGAATAAGCACTTAGATAACATGTAGAAGATCAGAGGAAGGAGAAGAGAAACTATTGGGGAATGAGCTGTGGAGTAAATCTTTTGTATGCAGCCCAAACTTATATAACTGCTCAAGTGAAGAGGATTTTTGTCTGTTTATTTTAAAGAAACTTAAGTTCCACATGTGAGAAAAAAGCGTGATGTTTTGAATTGTTACCAGTTACTTTCCATATGTACCATTACTTTCCCACAGTTCTGTAACATCCAGTTGCCTAATGTTTATACTATATATTTTTTGTTACAAATGCCTCTTTCTAAATATATATTCGTAGCTCCAGTTTCTGCTGCTGTCTTCACATACCTAAGTCCCTGTATGACAAGAAGCTGCACACACTGCTCTTTCTGATATAACTAAGTCCCTTTCATGCAATCATTCATGCTGTATGGATTGATGGATTGCTACGTGCTGAATTAAGCCATTCTTTTTTAATTGGGCAGAAGATCATGATTGATGTAATTTATAATGTCATATTTCTAAGATATATCTTCCTCCAGTGTCTTAATATGTTTTACACATTAGTATTATCATCACACATATTTACACATTATTTAATTATTCAGACTCAAATACCTCCTCTCTTGAGCAAGTTCATCCTTCTTTATAATCTTATCATAGACTGCTCTTTCTACAGAACAGGAAAGTTTGTTTGAAAGTACTTTTAATTGTCCGCTTACATCTAAGAGACTATGCATTAGTGAGAATGTGTTGCTTTTTGCTAGCCCATAGGAGATTAAACAGCTGTCCTTCAAATAGGGAAGCTAGAGCTTTTTCTCTATTGCCATCTAGTGGAGAAGAAGCAGGAAGGGCTGGAGGGCTGTGCGGTGGCTATTCACCAGCAGTCGAGCGATTACCTTCTATTGACTGCTCCTGTGAACAGTGCTTGGGAATACACTCAGTTCCCCATTTTCCAAAGACATGCACATAACGTATATAAATTTCATGAGTATTAAAGCAGGTTCTTGTTGCAGCGGGGATTCTGCAACACGATGTACCAAACAAGGAGTCCCGTGGAAAAGAAATATATATGGATAGATTCTTGGTAGATGTTTCAGAGAGATGTTTATTTCTCCAGCTGCATGGCCGGGGCTCTGCCGAGGAACTGCTCAATCACCGGACCGAGGGTCCTTGCCCGCGCAGGGAAACACAAAACAACCAATGGGAACGAGGCTGCCCAGGGGCGAGGGAAACCCCGTCTCTGTCCCCTCAGGGCCCCTCTCCCAGGGCTACATGGTGGGGGGAGGAGACCCCAACAGGTTCTTGACTGAATGCCCTAACTGATGGATTACACACTACCTGCTTTCTTGGAATCTTTATATCCTGACATCAGATAATTCTCAGATAGGAGATTGAACTGAACAAAAAGACCCAACAACTCTGGGTACATCACCTTTTTAACCTTTAACCATTTTGGACAGAAGCAGAGTATTTTGGAATGCCATAAATTACATGCATGTATGTTAAAAATTACAAACTGTTCCCTAGTTGTTATGGGGAGAAAACATTCACTACAAATAATGGGTTTCTTGTAAATTAATGAGCCACAAAACGGACATGATCATTTTAGGGAAATAAAACAACTGGACATAATTTGCTTAATCCATGAAAAAAAGGATGAGAGGAAGACACTATGAAAAAACATGCGTTTGGGGTAAAAATTCAAAGAATAGAGGAAGACTTGTAATGCTTATTTCCCTTTTTGTAACTTTAAAGCAATAACTCTAACAAAGTGGTAAAGGAAAAATGGATTTCAGGACAAATTTTATATAAAATAGGGCTAAGACTTAAAAGATTTATTGATATTTTCAGAGACATTAGAGGGACGTGATAATTATTCAGAAAATTTTACTTGGGTTAGGGGTATTTTAGTGTACACGCTTCCAAACTAGATTAAAACTATTAAAAGGTGTCATTTGTCTCTTCACATGTCAGTATAGAGTTCTTTTTCTGACCTAGCTATGTATTTCCAGACCTAAATTTCTTTCAAATTTAATCTTAATACTGAATTTCTTGGCATGAGAATGAGACAGAAGCTGACAGATGCCATAAGGAACATTCAGTGTAAAGCACTGCAAAAAAGCATTGATATGGACAACCTTAAATATCAAACAAAGCCAAAGATGACCAAGGTGCTTTTTACAAGGAAAGGTGTATGGGTGTTCCGAGAGACTGAACCCAGAGTATAAACAAAGGTTTCTTTCATCTATTTCTGAAGGAAGAAAAACAAGCTGTGGGTTTTAACCACCCCCCAAAGAATCATAGCTATCTGTGAGGCTGTAGTACCAATTTTCTTTTGCATTTATTTTAAGCTATAGGCCTCTCTTTCTTCCAGAAAAGAAATGTCTCTTACTGTATAATTCATATAGTTCAGAACAGTATCCTTTGGGAATCAGAGAATAAAAGAAAATGGGAAAAAAAAAGAGTGGTCCAAACAAAGAACCTTGATCCAGTAAAGATGTCAGAAAAGGAAAAGAGTGAAAGAAAAACATTTAATTGCAGCCATTAAGGTCAAGGGAAAATTCCAGAGAGATTCAGTGCTGTAAGCCCAGGAGACAATCTGAGGAAGGAAAATGGGGTTTCTAGAGTTCAGTACAGTCAAGAGACTAAAGAGGCTAAGAACTAAGAAATCAATAATTTTTTAATATGCTTTATTTTGGATAACTGAAGCTTTTTTAGGGATTGAATTACCACTTGAAGTTGAGGGGAAGCCAAAATAGAGAAATGAAGGAATAGTTGAAGAAACATAAATTTTATCTAAATGATCCCTCACATTACATTTCTTTTAAAAGTACATTTACTATAATTTTCTTTAATTCCTCTGAAATTCTAATTGGGAAAGACTATATATCAAAATCCATAACATTTTACCATACACTTAAGTGCTTGAATTGAGAAATACAGTTTAGGACTCCAGGTCTCAGGTCAGGATGCCTCCATGTCTCCAGTTATTGATCAAGAGAAAAAAAAAGTTATTTTGAAAGGCGACAACCCACCTGAGAGGAGCAACTGCTCTCCACTAAGGGCAACATAGGTACTCAAGGAATGAGATTGCTGACCTGGGTGTGGTAGTTTAGCAGTTTAGAAAACTTCTGTGACCGGCACAGAGATTTATAGTTGATAGACAGGTTGTTAAACCAATTAAACAAGATGGTAACGCCTCTGCGATTGACATATTTAAAGAAGGCGGAAGGGCCATAAGTTTTTTTTGTTCCTGATTCCCCGCTGAGGGGTGGCGAGGGGGAGGCCTCCGGGTCTCCTCCCGGAGCGGGCCGCCGAGGCCGAACCGCAGAGAGAAAACCACCCCGGAGCTGCGAGCAGCCGCACGGCCGGAAACCTCCCCCCCAACTGAGGCCGGGATCACGTGGCCGAGATTCATCTGAGGCAGCCGCGGCCCGCGCAGAACAGAGAGAAAAACACCACACAGCCGGCAATGAAAGACAGGGCGAGTCTTTCCCCGATGCAGAACCCGAACAAGATCAACTTCTCAGCTAAAAACTTACAGATACCAACTTTCTTCCAAGTCAGAGAGAAAAGTCAAGTCATGTGCGGAAGAAGAACATGGCAACACCGAGGTCAGTGGGGGAAGGGGAAGAGAGGAGGCACTCCTAGTGCCGGAGCTGAAATTCTCCTGCAAGCCGTGGTGAGAACTATAATACAACAAATTGTTTTCCCTATAATTCATGAGATGAGGTACATGGGGTGTGTGTGTGTGTGCAGAAATCCACGCGCAGCCTGTGAAGGAAAACTGCTCACGCCAGAGCCATAGATGCTGTGAAAGGCTTTTAGAGATTGAAGAAGAGAGCCTTTGCTTTCGGCTGGAATAGCTCATCCTTTAAAGACTAAAACCCATGACTATTATGACCCATGATGGCAGTGTGGGAAGACTGCAAGATTCGTGGGAGGGATTTTTCACTGCAGCAGATTCGGGCGGACTGTTGTTTGTGAAATTTGAAACCATGCTAGAGAAGTTCGCAGAGAACTCTCTTCCGTGGGAAGAATCCCACGGCACAGTAGAAGAAAATCTTTTCCTTAAACATAGAGAAAGACTCTTAAGAAATGAAACACTGACCAAAACCCCATGTTTGTTTCCCTTGCGCGGGTTGGTGGAAAGAGGGAGGTACTGGAAGAGAGAGGTGTTCTGAAAGTTTGCTTTGGTTTCTCATTATTCTTTTTACTTTTAATTCTGTTAGTAATAAATTTTCCTTATACTGTCTAAGTTTGGACCTGTTTTGCCTTGAAGTTTTTCCGTTTTCCCCAATGGTCCTTGTTTCACCTCATGAAAGTGGAGTTTCGGTTTCCCCTTCTCTGCTTAGCTGTAGCAGAGGCAAATAAGTGAATGGTTTTCATGGTGCTGGTGCCTAACCAGTGTCAAACTGCCACACTGGGCTAGCAGGTATGCTGCAGGGTCTACAAAGTTTTCCACTGCAAAACTTAAAGAAAAAAATCAGTTTACCCAATCAATACTTAAGCATTGACACATATCTCTAGAATACTTACTAAGAAGAAAACACAATAGTGGGAGGGACTTCACACTCCCTACACCCACCCAGAGGTTAAGGGATGTGAAAGATCTGGGAAGCCTGACTGCCAGTGAAGACCGAGGCAAAGGACTCTTTAGTATCTTAGCCTTCTCCATATCTGTTATCTCCAGTTCTCCCTTCTTGTTTATTGTTGGGAGGGGACACACTCTCCTTGGCCTTTCTCTTCTGACCTATGTACTTATAGAATCCCTTCTTGTTATTCTTTACATCCCTTGACAAGTCCTGTTCCAGCTTTGCCTTGGATTTCTCGACCCCATCCCTATACATCTGAACCATATCCCCGTACTCTTCCCAGGTCACCTGTCCCTGCTACCACTGTCTGTGCATTTCCTTCTTGCTCCTCAGTTTGAGGAGCAGGTCCTTGCTCAGTCATGCCACTTTCCAGACTGCCCTGCTTGATTTCCTGCACACTGGAATGGAGAACTCTTGTGGTCTAAGAAAAGTGGCCTTAAAGAGCTGCCAGCTCTTGTCAGCTCCTCTATCCCTAAGGACAGTTTCCCAGGGGATCTCATTTACCAACTCCTTAAACAGCTGGAAGTTTGCTCTTCCAAAGTTCAGTGTCTTGACTTTGCTTCTCACCAGGCTCACGCTCCTTGAGATCATGAAATCCACCAGGGCGTGGTCGCTACAGCCCAGGCTGCCTCCAATCTTAATCTCTTAAATGACCTCCTCCGCATTGGTGAGCACCAGGTCCAGTAACGCTTCTCCTCTGGTTGGTTGGTCTAATACCTGGACCAGGAAGTGGTCCTCTGCACACTCCAGAAGTCACCTGAATTGCTTCCAGACAGCTGTATTGCTTTCCCAGCAGATGTCTGGGTGGGTGAAATCCCCCATCGGGATGAGAGCTTGCGAGTGTGATGCTTCCTGTAGCTGAAGCAACAAGGCCTCATCAACAGGCTCCCCCTGATCAGGCAGCCTGCAGTAGACCCCCCACCACCAGGTGTCCTTTGTTGTCCTGGTCCTTGATTTTTACCCACAAGCTCTGATACTGTTTGTGGCTGTTTCTCAGAGGCAGCTCTTCACAATCTATCCCTTCCTTAATATAGAGCGCAACACCCCTGCCCTTCCTTACCGTCCTCTCTCCTCTGAAAAGCTTGTAGCCCTCAATTGCCGTGTTCCAGTTGTGTAACTCATCCCACTATTTTCTGTGATAACAATTAGGTCAGTTTTCTAATTGCACCAGGGCTTCCAACTCCTCCTGCTTGTTACCCATGCTGTGTGCATTGGTGCAGAGGCACTTCAGCTGGGCTGTCCACATCTTCATCTTTTGGGAGGAGCCCTGTCTAATTCCTCTGGGACAATTTACAGGTATTTCCCTGCTGTTCCCTAAAGTGCTGTTGTTTCCAGGTTCCTTACTGATACCCAGTAGAGCATCCCCTTCCCCCACCGAATCTAGTTTAAAGCCCATCTCTGAACTGCTTTTAGAAGAGGGTAAAGTTGTTATGAGGCCTGGTAAGAAAAAACTTCATTTAAATATACACATTTGTTTTTATTGTTGGGAGGAAAGATTATTAAAGAAGTTCTTCCTCCCCCTTGAGAGTGGGACATCACAAGGAGTGAGAAGGAGAAAAAAAGTATCTGCTGAGGATAATCAGTTTGATAGATCATGAACTTTTAACAGTTACATGGTTTTATACTACATAACACTATCAAGGTCGTCAGGGTGTTGTGTAACACAATGTTCATGATAGTGAAACAAAACCTCATGGGCTATAAAATATGTACATGACACTCCCCCATAGACCATGTTATATTTTTGAGTTAATCATCAACAATATAGCAATACTAAGCAGTTTTCTCTTTTCAGGCTCTAGCTGGTATTGAGAAGATTTAGAAAATAAGGGGACCATAAGAATATCACGTGACTAACTCTAAAACAAAACCTGATGCTTTGCATTCAAAATTTAAATGAAGTAGAAAAAGCTGAATTAACTTTTATTAATCTAGATTCTAAACCCCCCCCCCCCCCCCAACTTCTATTAGTACTTGTTTAGATTACTAATTTTTCATGAAACTGCATTCTTAAGGAAAACTCACATCAAAATACATAGCCTGTACAACTCTACTTAACATGCTCCTAGACTGGACAGTCAACTTCAGTACTTCAGATTACGTGGAAACATTCAAGTATTCATAGTATAAATAATATGCTAAGCTCTTCACAGACAATCATAAACACAGCACATTTACGTAGTCTAAATGAAGTTTCTGAAACTAGGTCTGGAAAAAATGAAAATATAAAGATCATATTTTCAAGTCTACACATCTATAACAATGTTTCCAAAACAGTATTTTCATGTGAGTACTTTTAATGCTAATTTCATAGCATAGGTTTTATAATTAATCAATTTACCAACAGATTATCCCTTATTTAGCTGACTTTTTTTATCCAAACACTATTCAACACAGATACCTTTTCTATAGTATTAAAATAGCATACCCACCAAAGCAAATTTTACATTCACCTTCTACTCAAAGACATAGTAAGTGCTTATTTTGCCTCTATAGGCATTTGACTAGTCTGTAAATATGATTACAACAAAAATAAAATCAGTAAGATCATTGCTTATAGAGAGATCACCTTTTCAGCCAGTGGATTCTTTAAGAGAAACAGGCAGAGATTTATATTTTGGATTACTTTTTGCCAATGAAGAAGAGTCAAAATAGGAAAAGAAGACAAATAAGGGCTTTTATATGCTGCCTCTGTCTTTGGGAGCAAGTGACAAGGAAACAATCCAAAACATCAGGGAAAGCACAGTCTACTATCAATGAAAAGATAAACATTGTCCAAGGAAAGGCAGGATAAACAAGCAGTTTGAACAAAAGAGAGTGATCACTAGCATAGCCTGGAGTAAACACAAGACTGACATTGTTGCTGCCTGTTCTGAGCTTCCCCTCCCTCCCAAAGACACTTGCTCCTGCCCATGTGCTCCGAGCTCCTTTGTTCTAAGCGCGGGAAAAACCAAATGTAACTCAGACTCTTTAGCAGTGTCTGATTGGCCAGTCACCCCGGGTCCGCCCCCAGTCCTCCCCTTTCCCCTTCTCCTAATAAAAGATGGTCGAGGGGAGGCTCTGCCTCTCTCTCAGCTCAGCTACTTTCCTGTGAACATCTCTGGTTGTCTGTCTCATTTTAAAGCTTCTAACTGCAGGAAATTGAGCGAGCAGAGAGCTATATTTCTCCCTCTTTGCTTCTGCTGATGGTATTTGCTCTGCAGCTGATTCAGGTACCGATTTTAGAGCTATTAAAGTGCTAGATCGCCCTTGCTACCTCTCAAGGCTGCTCGAGGCTTTCTAAGGCATTGAAATACAAGCGCTAGCCGGTATAAAGCTGAAAAAATACCTTCCACATTTGGCGCCCAACGTGCTATCTCTGAACTCCGGTTCTGAGAGACTTTCAGGGTGTCCCGGCAGCTGTGTCTGCTGGAGTTAGCTCTGCACGTCCTGCTGTGCCAGCTCTGTGTAGCGAGCTGTTACTTTTGGTGTAACAGTGAGCCCAGAGCCTCAGCCTGTACCCTCCCCCACACCATGTGGTGAGGGAACGGCTGGAAAGCAGAAGACCCTTCTTGCGTGTCTTTTTTCTCCGGACCTGCTTTCCTGTGGTAAATCCAGAATTCTGGCGAGTATTTCCCTGCTGGTTTAGGGGCTCCTGCCTTAAGCTGGTGCCGGGGCAAACTTTCTCTTTTTTTCCTCCTTTTTGGCGAGTAAGGGGTTGAGGTTTGGTGGTGCATTCATAATGGGATCTGAAGTTTCTGCACACCATAGAGAAATATACCACCAAGTTCAAAGTTACCTTTCTTTAACTGGGCATAAATACCCTAAAAATCTAGTTCAATCTTTTGTACAATGGCTTTTTCAGTACTTTCCTAATCTGACCTCCGAAGACATAAGATCTGCTAAATTTTGGGATAAGGTGGGGAGAAAACTCTCCTCTCTTAGGTGTGCAGGAGACGCAACAGTTTCAAAATTCTTTCCTCTCCTGTTACTAAGTTATACTTTGCCGGAGAAAAAGGCAGTACATGAAAAGCCACTGCAAAACCCCCCTGTTAATTCCCTTATACCCTCTTCCAACCCATGTGTCCCGGACCCCTCTTCCCCTATGCTGGAAAACACAGCTAGAGCAGACTGCTTCTCAGCACAGGAGAGCTATCGTCCTCCTGGCTCACCCGTGTTTCCTCAGCACCCTGCCTTGGATGGGAATCCGGAGCCCATCCCAGGACCTTCCCAACCCCTCTTCTCCACTCCCTTTTCCCCAGTTTCTAGCCCTCATGTTTCAAGCACGCGTAAAAACCCCTTCTCCCCTGATCTCTTTGTTCCCAGGGACAGCCATTGCCATGTGCTCGCATCCCGGGAAAAAACCCCTCCCCCCAACCCCTTTTCTCTGAGTTCGTTTGTCTCCAGTAATGGCGGACGCAATGTTCCTTCCTCTCCAAACTACACCTCCCACAATCCCTTTCTCCCCCACCCCACAAATCCCTTCTTGTCCCCATCCCCTCCCACTCCTGCATCACAACCTGACCCCGCCCCTGACCCCGCCCCCACAGCGTCGTGTTTCACCCCTCCCTCTGTGCCCGCCCATGAGTCAAGTACCGCCGCTGCCTCCCACAACCCCGCCCCCAACCCCTCCCCTCCTCCTGCCGCATCCCCACCTCCACTCCCCGCCCCTGCCCCTCCACTCCCCGCCCCTGCTTCCCATTGTCCCGTCCCAGGTTCCCACAGTCCTGTGACTGCCCCTCTGAATCCGGGAACCCATGGCTACCAGGAAGTAACTCCAACTGCTTCTACTACACTCTCTTGTACTAGCAATGGAGCTAACCCTGACTGGAAACCCCTTTCTTATTCTGATATTAAGGATTTGTGCAAGGCAATTAAGGAGTTTGGAATGCAGAGTAATTATTTTAAGAGCCTTTTAAGTGCTACTTTTGCAACTCACTTACTTGTACCTCATGATCTACTTACATTAATGCAAATTCTTCTCACACCTGGTGATTTTATGATGTGGAAAAAGCAATGGAAAATAATTTATCTGATTTATTGAAAATTTTGTGGCAAACTCCAGATAATTACCTGGATTTTGAAAACAATTACATCACATTAGACCTTTTATCTGGTGACAATAATATGGCAAATCCTCAAAAACAAGCAATGCTTATCCCTCGTCCAGTTCTTACTGAAATCACACGTGCTGCTGAAAAGGCCTTAACATTATTACCATCTCAATCTCCTAATTCTCATTATACCACCATCAAGCAATTGCCAAATGAAAATATTATTCACTTTTATAACCGTTTGTGCGAAGCTGTCTCTTCCCAGGTCCCTAATCCTGACCTCCAACAAGTGCTCCTACTCGAACTTCTCCAAGTTAATACGAATGATGCTTGCAAACAAGTCATTCTCACTCTCCCGCTGTATCCTCCTCCTACTGTTGAATCCATCCTCGAAGTCTGTACAACGAAGGTGCAGCTGAACACAGCTGCTCCCCTTTTGAAAAAAGTGGGGATGGTTGGGGATGTTGTGGAGAATGTTACAGGTACAGGAGAAACTCAATCGCGTGGTAACTTTGTATGATATCGTTGTCAGAAAAAGGGACATGTAGCTCGCAATTGCAGAGTGATTATAACTGCTGATAAAAACTCTCCAAAGACTGTTTCCCCAGGTCAACAGCAGGGAAACTAGCGACTCAACGCGTCCTAACAGCTCCGCATTCAGACATAAATAGGGCTGCAGACAAAGCAACTTGGACTTCTGGACTCAGGTTTAAGGTAACCTGTGATAAAGCACACCATTTCAACAACAACAAACAGACTGTAATACCCATCTCATTCCAGAATGTGGACCACATGCCAGAATTTACATACCTTTTTGTTATTGGGGACACTCGGGAAACACCTGCTGGGATAGAGGTTACACCCACACTCATGAAAATGGATCAGAATGGGTGTTCTAACCTAATTGTACAATGTATATATCCACCGTACTTTATGCCAAAGGGTCAAGTCATTGCACAGGCCATTCCACTGCCCAAATACCTGCCCACAGATGGTCATATCCCAGCCATCTGTTGGACTGAGGTTTTGGGAAACGACAAACCTGTAATAGAATGTAAGCTCCGTTACAAATCACATAAAATCAGTATCATGGGAATGTTAGACACAGGTGCTGATGTGTCTGTCATTCCATTTGATAAGTGACCTACACAATGGGAATTGCAATCTCAGGGCATCATACAAGGGATTGGAGGTACCCAAATTGCAAAGCAATCCAAGAACACCATCCAAATTGAAGGTCCTGAAGGACAAATAGCGACACTTCGTCCGTATGTCCTAGACACCAAATTCACCCTGTGGGGAAGGGATGCCATGCTTTAGTGGGGAACAAAAATTGATATCACCCCTAGACATCAAAATTTTCCCTTGCGGCCGCTGGAGCAGAGTGCCATCCACATAAATTAACTTGGAAAACCGATGAACCCGTGTGGGTTAACCAGTGGTTGCTAAAAAAAAGAAAACTTAGAAGCACTCAAAACATTAGTAGCTGAACAATTGGCTAAAGGAAATATAGTTCCAACTAACAGCCCATGGAACACACCCATGTTTGTAATACAAAAACTGGGAAAGAACAAGTATAGGCTACTCCAAGATCTTAGAGAAGTTAATAAGGTTATTGAAGACATGGGACCCCTTCAACCAGGTATGCCATCACCTTCAATGCTCCCACACCATTGGCATTTAGCTGTTCTTGACATTAAAGATTGCTTCTTTCATATTCCACTCCACCCTGCAGATGCCCCCCGATTTGCATTTTCTGTACCATCTCTTAATCGTGAAACTCCCATGGAACGTTATCATTGGCTTGTGCTTCCCCAAGGTATGAAAAATTCCCCAACTCTCTGCCAAGAGTATATTGCTAAAATTCTATCTCCCATCCGTGCCAAAGCAGAGAAAGCCATCATCCTACGTTACATGGATGATGTGCTGGTGTGTGCTCCCAATAATCAGTATCTTGAGCAGACACTTAACATGGTGGTTGAGGCCCTAGAGGCCAAGGGCTTTGAATTACAACCTGAAAAAATGCAGAGAACAAGCCCTTGGAAATACCTCGGACTCAAAATCACAGAAACCTCTATCACCCCAACACCTGTCACCATTAATAATAACCCAAAAACACTAGAGGAAGTGCAACAGATCTGTGGGACACTGAAGTATTTAAGGTCCTGGTTAGGACTCACCACAGAGGATGTAGCTCCTATTGCAAACCTGGTAAAAGGGGAAGGCGGTCTAGCATCCCCTAGATCCCTGACAGAAGAGGCAAGGCAGTCTCTCAAAAAGATACAAGAGCTCATTTCCACCAGACAAGCACACAGGTATCAGCCCTCCCTACCCTTTAAGCTTGTCATTCTAGGGGAGGTACCACGCTTTCACGGCCTCATATTTCAGTGGGACAAAGAGCAGAAGGAACCCCTCATCATAATTGAATGGGTATTCCTTCCACTCCAACCTCCTAAAACCATCGCACAGCCACAAGAACTAATGGCAAAAATTATCATGAAGGGTAGAGCAAGGCTCCGCACCCTGGCAGGATGTGACTTTGCATGCATCTACTTACCTGTAACAACTGACGCATTAGATCACCTACTCCAAAATAATATAAATTTACAATTTGCATTAGATAGTTAGGCCAAATCTCAAATCATTACCCAAAACATGACATGTTTAATCTGCCATTCTCTTTCATCCCTCGAGAGATTCAAAGTAGAAAACCCCTCGATGCGATTACCGTTTTTACTGATGCCTCAGGAAAAAATAAAAAGTCCGTGGTCACATGGAAAAATCCAAAGACGCAAAAGTGGGAATCTGACATCGAGGTAATCCAGGGATCACCACAAGTAGCTGAATTAGCAGCTGTTGTTAGAGCATTTGAGAGGTTCAAAGAACCCTTTAATTTGGTCACAGACTCAGCATATGTCGCTGGAGTAACTGTTAGAGCTGAGCATGCTCTCCTAAAAGAAATCTCAAACAAGAAAATTTATGATTTGCTCTCAAAATTAATTTATCTGGTTTCCCACAGAGAGCATCCCTATTTTGTCATGCATGTGAGGTCACATACAAACCTGCCAGGATTTATTGCAGAGGGTAATCGTAGAGCTGATGCCCTGGCTATGCCAGCAGACATAGTTCTATCAGCCGACTTACCGAAGCTCCCCCAAGTTTTTGAACAAGCAAAATTGAGCCATGCCATGTACCATCAAAATATTCCTGCTCTTATCCGCATGTTCCATCTGTCGCGGACACAGGCAAAAGCAATAGTGGCAACATGTCCCAACTGCCAGAAGCTACAGCTTCCATCACTGGGCATGGGGGTCAATCCCAGAGGCATTAATAGCAGTGAAGTGTGGCAGATGGACATCACGCATTTCCCTGAATTTGGGAGATTAAAATACGTTCATGTTTCTATTGATACCTTCTCTGGTGCTATGTATGCCTCTGCACATGCAGGTGAAAACCTAAGGATGTTGAAAAACATCTTGTCCAAGCTTTTGCTGTGCTCGGTATACTTGAGGAGATAAAAACTGATAACGGGCCTGCCTACACCTCTCAGGAGTTTAAAAACTTCCGTCAGCAGTGGGGATTTCGACATGTTACAGGTATTCCTCACTCCCCAACTGGACAAGGCATTGTTGAACGTGCCCATCAAACCCTCAAGCGAATGCTGCTACAACAATCAGGGACCACCAAACTCAACTCACCTGTCCTCAGACTCAGCAAAGCACTGTTTACCATAAACTTCCTGAATGGCACCTTTGAGGATCCAAACCCTCCCATCTATCGTCATTTCCAGAACACCGGGAGACAGAAACTGAAGGAAAATCCAGAAGTCCTGATCCGGGACCCAGAGACTCAAAAAATCCAAGGACCAAACAAACTTGTAACTTGGGGACGTGGGTATGCCAGTGGATCTACCCCTCAAGGACTGAGGTGGATCCCAGGGAAATGGGTAAAACCTTATGTCACTTCCTCAAAAGTTAAGGAGGTTAAAACTGCCTCCTGGAAGAGACGCCATAAAAAGAATCCTGATTTTGCACCTTCATGTAAACCCCCTACTGCAGATTTTGATGTTAATCCCTTAAGTTGCACTGTTTTGCACTCAGGTTTTGCACTGTATTTTGTAAATCTTCGTCCTGATACTCCATACCATAGATGTCCTGACTAAACCCCTGAGTTTTGACTGGGGAACTAGTTTAAAGGCATCCTAGGTACTGTCGAGTTGTAGGGACGATAGATTCCAATTATGTTTTGCACTGTTGTTTTGTTACTGTTCTATGCACTTTTAAGTTACTAAGAATTACAACCCAGCTTTAAAGAAAAAAAAATAGGGAATTGTTGCTGCCTGTTCTGAGCTTCCCCTCCCCCTCCCAAAGACACTTGCTCCTGCCACGTGCTCTGAGCTCCTTTGTTCTAAGCGCGGGCAAAGCCAAATGTAACTCAGACTCTTTAGCAGTGTCTGATTGGCCGGTCACCCCGGGTCCGCCCCCAGTCCTCCCCTTTCCCCTTCTCCGAATAAAAGATGGTCGAGGGGAGGCTCCGCCTCTCTCTCAGCTCAGCTACTTTCCTGTGAACATCTCTGGTTGTCTGTCTCATTTGAATGCTTCTAACTGCAGGGAATTGAGCGAGCAGAGAGCTATATTTCTCCCTCTTTGCTTCTGCTGATGGTATTTGCTTTGCAGCCGATACAGGTACCGATTTTAGAGCTATTAAAGCGCTAGATCGCCCGTGCTACCTCTCAAGGCTGCTCGAGGCTTTCTAAGGCATTGAAATACAAGCACTAGCCGGTATAAAGCTGAAAAGATACCTTCCACATGACGTAAGTTTGGAAATGAGGAGAAACAGCAATGGAACCATGGAAGGTATGAAAGTAATGAGTAACTTCAGGAAAATATCTAGTGAATGAAAGTATAAAAATATTTTATGGGGCATGTGTATATATTTTTCTGTCAGGAAAATTTATATTTTGAATGCTGACAGGTTGTTTTAATTTATAGATCTATTTAGAAGGCAACTGTCTTTAAAACTGGAAATGTATTCTTACCTCCTTTGGCTTGGATGGCTTGTGGATAGTCTATCAGAAAACAATATATGATGGCATCAGATATTTTGATGAACTCTGTTTATAAAGACTGTGCATATATTCTTTTCCTCTGAAACTATGGGAGAATTTCACTCAAAGTCTCACGTTCTTTTTGCTTGACAGTCATCTTGAATCTCTCTTGCTCCCTTTTTCTTAGAGCTACATTCCCACTGATTGCTCAGGTTTGTGTATGGGTTTCTGTATCTGTCTTGGGGATGGTTTATATGCCATATCCTTTTTTGGTTTTGTTTTGTGTCGAGAATGGTCACTGCCTCCCCTGGCTCCGGGAGTATTGCGATGGGTGAGGAGCAGCCCAGGATCCTGCGAGGGTTGGGGGACAGGGGCTGCTGCTTGCTTCCAGTGGAGGGTGATCGACTCAGGAGCCACACGGCACGGGCGTGACTGGATATCCTGTTGCCCTGTGCTTTTTGCCTGTTTCTTTCTTTTCTTTTTTCCTTTGGCACTGTGACTAGAGCTTGCTGGCTTGCTTCTCTACTTCTCTGCGGCTTGGGAGCCCAGAGCCAGTGTGTGCTGCTCCGGGAGCCGAGGGCACTCCCCACTGGGCCACTCCCTCTGCGTGGCGGCCTGACCCTGGGACCAGCCGTTGCCGGTGAGCTGTCCAAAGCCCTGCTGTTTTCTGCCACTGCTTCAAGGTTTTTTACTACATTTTAACTCGCCACCCCGTGTCCGCCCAGATCCCCGCGGCTCCTGCCACAGCTTCGGAGTTTTTGCTACACTTTGTCAGCCTGGGTGTGCTCGCCTCTGGCTGTTCCAGCCTGCTGCTCCGAGGTTCCTGCTACAGTCCATTCAGCTTCCTGAGGGGCACTGAGACCAGCTGCTTCCTGCGAGTTTGCAAAGGAAGCCCCTTTTCTATCTCTCCCGCTGGCTGAGCCGCCATTATCACGTGAAGAGGAGGCTGAGCTCGTGCCACAGCATCCCCTGCAGCCACGGGGGAATCATCGCACCGCCCTGCCCAGCCGGGAGCCAACAGCACCCCTGCCGGCTGTGGTCATAACTACACCAATGGGGAAAGTGCTTGACGGCCAAGAGAAGACTGTTATTGGGACTTTTTTGTTTGTTTGTTGCTGCTGCTGTTGTTGTTGTTTGTCTTGTTATACATATATACATTCGAAAAGAACTGTTATACCTTTTTCCATATCTTTTCCTGAAAGCCCCATAATTTCAAAGTTATAATAATTTGGAGAGAAGGGAGTCATATTTTCCATTCCAAGGGAGGTTCCCGCCTTCCTTGGCAGACACCTGTCTTTCAAACCAAGACAGTATCTTCTCTGCATCTGTTTCTATGGCATTTTATTTCTTTTTTTCTCACACATGCCTGTCCTCAAAATATTCAATAAAACACGTGCTGCCCACATGTGCCTTTGTTTTGGGTGGTGATATGTATCCATGTTCTCATGAAGGCTGTTCTTGTTCCAGAAAGTTTAACTATTTATAGTGATTTTAAAGAACATTGTCTGTGATAACTAGCTGTAATATGTTTTCTCTAACAAGAAAATTATGGATAACAGGCCATCTTAATACATTGAACTCTGCATGGAAAACATACTAGCAAAAGCACAATTATACATATTACAGCCTCTTTAGAAGAGTCACTACATGATCTTTCATGAGTACTTGCACTGGATTGAAATATTTACTGGGAATACAGTAAAGAAAATTGGCAAACCTACAAAATGTTCAATAGTAACTTAAATCCAGAAATTAACATAAATTAACAATGCTGTGCACAGTAGTGTTCTTTCATTATAGTCAAAATTTGTAAACAATTTCCACTTACCTATCCATAACCTTTAAGAAAACCACTCAGGTTTATTCCATTATTTTTCAAAATATATACCTCTTAGGCCCAGGTATTCTATGCTGTTCTTCTCTTCAAAGGTTAATTATGTTTAGGGAATCTGAGGGAAGTCATGTAGGATTTTACAACAGTGGGAAGAGAAATAGAGAAATTTAAACATCAAAACCTAGAATTTGAATACATCATAATACAGAAAAGGATAATTTTCATTAATAGATCATTTTGACTTGATTTTTAAGTTATGGTGTTAGGAGCAAAAAGCAGGTGCAGTTCCCCTAGGGATGAGGCACAACACTCAGCAACTGAAATCATTGGCTGTAATGAAAGCACAGCATTACCATGGTGGGAGCCCTGGGACACCCATGCTAATCAAATGGGGACCTGACATACAGTGGAGCCCTGCTAGGAAGTGAAGCTCAAAGGAAATCATCATAGGGGTGGGTAATAAAACTTGCACTGATTACCGTATCATATATATGCAATGTCTTGTTCTGCTCATTAGCGAACTCTCTGATGTAATGCAGGTGCTGTTCAAATTCAGAAATCCGCAGCTGGCTGCCAGGTTGGCACCCATACAGGAATATATGCAATTGTGGAGGGGTGGGAAGCGAACTATCTTGGGTTACCGTGACAACGAGATAGGATGTGCTTGGGACTCTTACATACTCGGGCAGGGGAGGTGAACTATCCTGGGATACCATAACAAATCTCACACCCTACATATGGCTATTTGAAAATTTCATGCTAACCATTCCTAAAAGGTGTATTCTTGACTCAATCTTTTTTTTTTCCCCCACTATAACTGAGTTGCATCACCTAGGCAGAGACATTTATCTGTATTTAATTGCACTGTAAAACCATGGGCAGCTTCTCTGAGTCAATAATTCAATTTATGGACCAGTTATTGTCCCCATCAAAAGTTAAAAAAAAAAAAAAAAAAAAAGCTTTGTGCATCAGAATACAGTCTATTGTAAATCTGTAAGAAATTAAATCACAACAAGTTAATACTGGTTTCTGGCTCACTAATGGAGCATCCACACATCTTCTGAAGTGCTGACAAAGTAGATGGACTGATGTTTGTCCTTATGACCACACTGAGAAGCAAGTTGTAAATATGTATCCAGGTAGAAAATAGAATTTTTTTTAAAAGAAGTTATGAGTACTCAGCATTCAGAAAACATCCACTGATGTTGTATTTATCCTTATTCCTTTTCCATTTTTATTTTATAATTAATAAATTGCATTTCATTACACATTTATGTTAACAGCCATAATTTAAAGGAGTTACTTGTGTTTATTTCATTTTATTGCACATGTATTTTCTGTTCTCACTGTACTGTCTTTTCACAAGGGCCACAGGATGTCTAAAAAAAAGAAGGCTATCTGCTGCAGGTTAGAAGGCTGGTTTAGCCACTATATAGAACTTTCTAAAATGTTTTCACATGAAAAAATAACCAACTTGATAGCCAAATTCCAATCAACTTTCTCTTTTTAGGTTTCTGGATTAAAAAAAAAGTCACTAATTGCTTCAATAAAGAATTAATTGGAAATATGAATGTGATTTATCTCTAGGTAGGTGTGTTGGTTTTGCACGGTCTTGTTTTTGGTGGCTTCTGTGAGAAGCTGCTAGAAGTATGTCCAGCAGAGCCAATCCCTGATGGCTCTGAAGATGGACATGCTGCTGGCCAAAGCTGGGTCAATTAGAGATATTGGCAACGCCTCTGTGATAACATATTTAAGAAAATCAAAACAAAGTGGGGCACAGTTTTTTTCTTCTAGTCAGAGAAGAGGAGGAGATAAGAACATGTGATGGAAACAACATGGCGACACCAAGGTCAGTGAAGAAGGAGGGGGAGGAGGTGCTCCAGGCACCGGAGCCGAGACTCCTCTGCAGGCCATGGTGAAGACCATAGTGAAGCAGCTGTCCCCCTGCAGCCCATGGGGATCCACAGGGGATGCAGAGATCCACCCACAGCCTGTGGGGGAGGTGCTCATGCCAGAGAGGGTGGACGCCTGGAGGAGGCTGTGGTCCAGTGGAAGACCCGGTAGAGAGAGAAGGCCCCTGCTTCCAGGCTGGAGCAGTCTGTCCTTGGAGGACTGTGCCCCGTGGAAGAGTGACCCACGGCGCAGAAGTTTTGGGATGACTGTGTGCCCGTGGGAGGGGCTCACGTTTTGGGAGAACTGCTGCTCGTGAGAGTGGACCCACGCTGGAGAAGTTCGGGGAGAACTGTCTCCCGTTGGAGGGACCCGTCGGTCTCACAGGGGAAGGGCTCCTCTCCCAGAGCAGCAGAAGAAAACCTCAGGTGACAAACTGACCTAAACCCCCATGCCCTCTCCCTGCGCTGTTGGTAGGAAGGAGGGAAGGGCTGGGGGGAAAAAAGGTCTTTTAAGGGCTTATTTTATTTCTCATTATCTTCCTCTGATTCTATTTGTAATAAATTCACTTTGTACCTTTAAGCTGAGCCTGTTTTGTCCTTGGAGTGTTTTCTCCCGGTCCTTATCTCAACTCATGAACCCTTCATTAATTTTTCTCTCCTCTGCCCAGCTGTGGCAGGGGAGGGTGAGCAAGCAGCTTTCATGTGTGCCTGGCATTTGGCCAATGTCAAACCACAACAGTAGGGGACCACAGTTTCCTCTTACTTACCTTCCTTTTGGCTAATTGCTCCAAGGAGACGGTATTAGGTGTATCTGTAAAATGCAATGCAAATGTTTTGTGGTGGTTTCATTCACAGACAAATGGAAATAATTTGTCTAAAAATTGTGTATTAAATTGTTCAAACAGACCTTGACACAGGCTAAAAGCATGCCAGCTAGTACTTTCTCAAACAATTTCTGGGCACAGCTTGGGAGTGTGAGTCAGGAACCATTCCCAATAGGCAGTAGATGCATGCGACTATCCTGTTTTGAAGAATAAAAGGGTTTAAGAATAAAGGCATAAAACATTGTGTGACTACCAGCCACAATGGCAGAGAACAGTCCTAGGCATGGACTGTTTATATGTGGCCATTGAATCTTTTAGCTGAGATGGTTAACATTTAAGTATCTGAAGAATGGAAAAGTTCTGTTTTTTTTTCAAAGAAGCTGTTTTAAAAGGCCTAAGACCAAGAAGCTCTTTTAACATACCTGATTTTGATAATTCTCTCAGTCTTAAATCATCTTTTTATTGGCAAGTCCATTAAAAAGGGAGTGGCAAGGCATTTTAAGTATGATATGATGTTTTCAGATTTCTTTAATCCATAGAAGTGTGGCTTTTATCAGCTTGTGCTGAATCCAACAGTCCATTAGGCCATTTTTTAATTTCTGTCCTTTGCCAGAAGATGAATGTCCAAATTAACTTTCTGGCCTATGAAGCTGTATCAATTTACCTTTACACCTTAAAAAGTGAAAAATAAAAATACCCAAATGCTTTCATATTAATCTCTTAAATTAATCCATAGCAGTCCTCCCAGCTCTTGTATGAAATTGCACAGCATTTGTTATATAACTGACATGCAGTTCTATATCTCTATTATAAAACATGACAGTAAGTTGCTTTCCCAGTGCCTGTCCAAAACAAGACTTTTGAGAGGATAAAGTCATATGAAGCTCAGATTATAAACAAAAATAATTGTTAGAAGTTCAGGAAGTTATAGCAGGAATAGTACCTGCTTCCTTTCTGGAGTTCACCAATAGTGAATCTACAGAAAAGAGCCTAAGGAGCATCTTGAGCCAGATTTCAAATTTCTTTCAAGGATGATGAATAACTCATCGTTTATCTTCCCTACAAAAACAACTGTTAATAGGTCTGTTCTTACAGCCCTAATATAACAATACTGGGACAATCTACTTGTCCAGCAGAGCAATTGTAATCTATCACTGATCTTTTCCTGTTAGATAATGCATTTAATTGTTATATATATTTTATAGCCTAAATTAAATATTTAAAATTATCTATATTTAAAATTTATTCAGAATCCCTAGTGCCTTGCATAATCAAAAATTGACTGTAACATTCAAATGAAAATACTAGAGCTTTGCCTTCTATAATTTTTCCTCCAGAGAACTGTTTTATACAAGTATACATTTTAAAAGATATATCTGCCATAGAATTCATATCCCTTTTTCATACAAACAGAAGCACATTTTTAACATAGTAGAGATAGTGCAAATTTATCACTTGGAAAAATTTAAAAAATTAAATAGTATAATTTCATTCCATATTAAATTCTTGTTGGTAAAATATGCTAAATAATTAGAATAAGAAAAAACTCCACAGACCTCCCTCTTGCTTATCAGGAAAAAAAAAAAATCAGTAGTCACCATCAAGTTGTACTTAAAGTAAGTACCTATACAAATATTTTACTGCTTAATCTTCAGGCTTCCTCAGCTTTTTTTTTTTTTTTTTTTTTTTACCTGTACCACTGAAGGCTTCACCTGATATTTAGGTTGCTTACTTTTAATGATGAATATTCCCCAGTGAATTAATTACATGGTGCTATTGTTTGTTCCTTTGAATTAAAGTCAATGCAGAGAACATAACTTTCATCTTGTTATAGAGCATTCATCATTACATTCTTTCTATTCACTGTTGTAGTCCAGCCTTAACACCAGATTCCAAATCATTTGAATACTTCAATTTAGGATGATAGTTATATGTTGCATTACTATATTACATTCAGATAAAAAGCTAATTTCCTTTCAATTATTTAAAAAAAATATACCATCATGATGTTAATTTTTAAAAATATTTTACTGACACATCACTTTTATTTTAAAATTTGGCACAGAAGTATATACTACCTATAAATTACTAACAGGCAAATAAAACAATGTTTGTGCATCCCATTAACAAAATTACAGGTACCTGTGATGAGCGGGAAAGACTCCACTACCAGAATAAGTAGTAAAGTAGGTATGTTTATTCCAGCGCTGGGACACATGGGCGATAGCTCCTCCAAAGTCATGTGTGCCGACAGCTGCATTCAGCTTGGTATTTATTGGGTTACAAATTCCATATTCATTGAGTTTCCCAATACACTTATACATATTCATCGCCTAGCCCCGACTAGCCTCGCTTCGTAAAGTCATTTATATCCGCGTTGCGCTTGCTCAGCGTTGTCTGGTGGTCGTGGGCAGGGGTCTCCAAGATGAAATAAGAGTCTTCCTCAGATGAAGTAAAGTGTCTTCCTCATCCTGAACTTTTCACCTTTCTTCCCTGCGCATGCTCTTTATGCCCCTGGGCTAAGTCCAAACTTCAAGACTGGTTTAAGTTAGCTTTAGGTTAAAAACAGGATCTTTGGTCAAGATTCCTTCCCTTTATCAATAGTCTCATATCTTCTCATCCTGCCTTGGTAGGCGCAATAAGTGTTGGGCAAGCAGTATGCATTGCTTCTAACAAACAAATTCTTAGTAAATAATTTAATCTCTGCTTCCCCATCCCCCTGATTCACCTGTGTATTATACCAGTCCTTATGAAACAAGCAACCTCTAAGAAAACATGGTGTCAGGTGTGAAGAATTTGCACTTTGCTTCTTAAAAGTGGATTACAGTAATATCTAATGGAATAAAACATGAACTATTTAATTTCCCTTAATGAAAAAAAAATCCCGATTTGCTCATGTGTGTTACAACACCATCTTCTAAAACAACTAATGACTTAAATTAGTTGTTTTCTTGTGCAGGTAATAATATCATAATACTCAGACAATAGCCATTTCTGCAAATTCTTTTCACTGAACAAGGCTTTAAAAACATAAAATGGTTCAGTGAGGTTTTCATCGGAAAATCCCAACAGAAACAAAGTAGTCAAATGTGTTATGTTTTACCATAACGTTTGTACTGGATAAAAGTATATTTGATATAGAAGACACCTAGCATTTGAAAAGCAAAATTTCAGTATTTACATTTTATTTACACACTAAATCATCAATTAAGAAAAAAAAATTGTTATATAAATAAGTTACTCAAATCACATATAGACTCTATCAACATGAATTGGTAACAGTCAGTTAGAAGCAGATTAAGTAGTATCCCTAGGCCAACTTTGTCATTTTAGAATCCCATTTTCCTTCGAATTCATAGGTGTATATGTCCACATACATATGTGTATGTGAACCCTAAAAAGGTAGTTTATTAAGCTTCAGTTTGTTACCAAAAAATGATAAATATTTTCCCCCTTGACTTACAGAGTTGCACTGTATTAAATTAAGCACAAAGACTTAGAAACATACTTAATTTACTACATTAATTATCCTTATTTCAAATGGATAGCTTGAGGTTGCGAATGAATAAACAATTATAGGATTTTGACCTTTTGTATTAACTTGGAACAGAGGTATATAATACATTTCTTTCAGAGCCTAGTTTACTCTGTCTTCATTAAACTTACATGACCATGTACCCATTAGATATTAATATCTCCAGTACTGAATTACTGTATTCTCCAGTGCCATCTTCATTTCTGTACTTTCAAACAGAACCACATACACTTGTAAAACAAACTTTGATTCATCCAACATTACAGATTTAATAGCTCTTTAAGCTTGAGAGAAGCATTTTAAATCTGTATTAAAGACAGTGTTATTCAGGAAATCCTAAGACTTGAAAAGATTCAAGTGCATTGGTGCAAGATATTATCCCTTTATGCAAATAATATCCATCCAACGCTGAAAGAGTTTGTTTGTATGTCACAGGGTATTTAAAGCTAGCTGTGTTCAACTGTATGGCTGAATCCTGAAGTCCACAGACAAGGAAGGCTTCCTCTAAAAATCAAAGGATTTTTATCCAAATACTGATGAGCAAAACGACATGAGTAGGAAAAGACAGAGTTAATTCATCAGATAGAAATGCTATTAAGCCGTTCTGTGATTGTTCATAGTTTTACCTGTACAGAGAAAAACCAGAAAATATTTCAGACTAGGACATTCTCTTTCACCAAACACTGCTTCACAATCCACAATTAAAATATTTCCAGTAAGTCTGGTGGTGGCAGGGAGCATCAGCCTCTAGCAAAGGGTCCTTCATCCAGACATCAGTATTTACCCCCGTGCTCGTCCAAAAAGGTTGTTTTTAAAAGCCACTCCACTTCGGTACGTCCACTCGTAAATTCCTCACTCCGGCAACGCTTTCAGCATCGGGTGTTTCAGTTCCTGCGATGCGGCCTATTTACACCCACACAGGCGAACACGAGCGGTAACAGTAACTCCAGGAAGCGTCTCAGGTCTGACACATCCGCGGGGGCAGGGAGGTAAAGGAGGACGGGACTGCCACATTTGTGAGTTCATTCTAAGACGCCCTTTTAAGCCCACCTCCTAGGAGGTGTTATTTTGCAGTCCTCCTTCCTATCATCCTTAAGGAAGACAAAAATAAAACCCAAAATGTGTTCTTTTCAACGGTCACTTCATCACAAATCACTGGCTGCCTTCCTCTCAGCGCAGGCCTAAGCATAAATTCCGGTCTTCTTCACCAGAAGGGGAGAGAAGAAAGAAACTGAGGAAGTAGTTGAAGGGGTGGGGAAGGGGAGAGACAGTCACGTAGCGGAGACTCAGTTGTGCCCGCTGCTGCTAGGCGAGGCAAGGCGGAGGGAACCACTCCAGCTGTAGCAGAGCTAGGAAGGGAGCAGCGGGGAGCAGCGCAGTAACGGCGGCGGAAGCGACGCTGGTTGAGTGAGTAAGAAAGGGGAAGTTGTTGGTGTTTGGCGCCGGTGGAGGGAGTCATTCCTGCAGCTGCACTTCCGGTCGGCATTTTGTTCTGAGAGGGAGCGAGAGACACACACTGAGGATCCTTTCCTTTTCTTTCCCCCTCTCCTCCTCTTCTTCTTCCTCTTCCCGCCCTCCCCCCCCCCCCTCCCCGCCCCCTCGGTACCGACTCACGGCTTACTCCGCTCAGGCTGTTCCCTCCCCCATCCTCCTACACTCGCATGTACAGAGGGAGCAGCGGCCCCTTGGCAGCTGCCCTGCCCTCCCCTCCCCCCACCCCTACCCCGCGGCTTGGAATGTGTCTCGGAACCGGTTTGGTTCGGCCCGTGTTGATGCTGTGAAGCAGGCTCGGGGGAAAAGGGATTTGTCTTGGCCACTCACCCCCTGGCTCTACATGTTCGCTGCACTGAGGAGGAGACGGAAGAGGAGACAGCCCCCCTCCCGGCCCGGATTATTGTTGTTATATTATCTCCCATCCTCCTCCTGCTCCGCGGCGGCCGCGGCCTAGCAGCAGCGACAGCTCCTCTGAGGAGGGAGGGGGCGGATTTCTCTCCCCCTCTCTCGGATTCTCGTCGGATTCGGACGTCGATTTGCTCAGGTAATCCCCCTTCATCTCCCCTTCCTCTCTCTGCCCTCTCCAGCAGCGGGCCAGGCCTCCCGGCCCAGCACTGCCGGGAGCAGAGGGGATTACCTGCTATCCGGGATAGAGGGGAGTAAGTGGTGACCGGAGGTGTTTATTTAGCAGCCCCCCTTCCTGCTCGGTCGGGTATGAGGGAGGAGATTAGTTCTTTCCGGGCTGCCGGGAGGCCCAGGCCCGGCGGAGGGCGCAGGCCTGTCGGCCAGCGCCTTTACTCCAGTTCGGGGATTAGAAAGACGAAGCGGTTTCTCAGTAACAGGCCTCAATCTGGAGAGGAGCAGGAGGAGGAAACAATACAATTAGCCGCAAATATGCACTGATCCTTTGCTATATTTACAACTTCTGAAGTCGGGGGCGAAGTAAGTGGAGGAATAGGGAAAGAGAGACAATGTAAATACCCAGGAACAAAAATGCCAGCTCTCTTCGCTATTGCCTTCTCTTTTTAACCAACTCTGTTCTGAACATGCAAAACTTCAAAGGCACATGGATTTATAATGTAGAGGTTTAATTTCTAAGTAATATAGCAATTGATTAGCGTGTTAATCACTGACATATTTATAGCATAAAACTAGCACTTGTGGCATGATTGACACAACACGGATGCCTGCAGACCTAGAAAATACAGACAAGCATATTGTGTCAGGTACTCCACACAATCTCAATGTGCATGTGCTGTATACATTACAGGAATATGTATTAAATGCAGATGAAATACTATTTTATACTCTTAACAAACAGGAAATGGGAGAGGGGTCGTGTAGAGTGCTATGTTTATGACGTTTCAGGGGTCAAGGTGAATATGAGATCTTAGCCTAAGTATTTGAGAATCAATAGTAAATTTAATTAAGTGAAAAGTGGGGAACGTTTAAAAAGTGTCATCATTTCTTATCAGGCCATATTCCTTTGAGATCCTGAGGTCGTTATTGGCTGTTTCTGTCCGTGATGTTTAAGTATGTTATCATTTTAACAGGTCAAATGTGTTTTATAAATGACGATTGATGAAGTGTCAGCTCTTTATTTGTAAATGGTAGCTAATTTAGAGTAAGGCAAATCTTGGACTTACTGTGTGGTAGAGTTCAGTGTGTTATTAAAAGTTGAGGTAGATTTAAAATAAACACCCTGTGAACTAATAAAAATACTCATACAGAAATTACATAATTGAGGGAAATTTTAAGATACCAAGTTTCATCTTTCATATAGAAAAGAAATTTGTAAATGGCAAACAAGTATCAACATTATAGAATTTGTCTGTTTTTTTAGTAGTTTTTTCAGTTGTTCAGACAGATCTTGTAATAATAAGTGGTAATGAATTTCTGGTATATTGTGTTTAGAGTCTTATAAATTCTGCTATCGTGTCTTTGAGTGCCCTGATACTTGTTTAAAAGGGTGAAGTCAATATAGCTGTCACGTAGAAGGTGTGTTTTTAATGCTGTAAATCCGTGTAGTAGTCAGTAGTGTGTCCGTGATTTGTATTGGTCAGGGAGCAGTTTGAATTTTAAAAAGCCTGAAGATCCTGCTGAGCCCCAATCCCTCCCTCCCTCCTTCCTTCCCTCCCTCCCTTCCTTCCTCCCTCCCACTGATCTCCCATTCCTGTCTTTGTGCTGCCTGGTCCTGTTAGACACTGTTTGCAACAGGGCCTCAGGCCTATGTGTGTGGAGAGGAACCATTTACACTTTGAAAAAGCAGCTTCTTAATTTTAAACTTTGTGAATTGCAGAGGGAGCCTTTAGTCGTCTCTAACTGCCTCTATCTCTGCGTGTAGCCGCATTGCTGTTTTCTTTTGGTCCGTGGTATGCATAGAGGCCGAGTTTAACTGCTTTACAGGAAAGAAAGTAGTTCTAGTTTTTGGGTAGTTTCATCATAAAGAAGGGACATGAGATCATTTGTTTCTTTTGTCCAGCCTTCATTTTAATAAAAATGGGTTAGCTAAGCCATTGTTTGAACTTTTCTGACTTATTTAAGGAGGTTTGTTTTAAATATATATAAGAGCAGGAAATAAGCTACTGTAGTTATGTAGCTCCTGTCAGGTTTATCTTGCTTGGGTTGTGTTTATGATGTGCTCTTTTTTTCTTAAATCAGAAAACATGCAATTTTCTAGTATGAAAAATAGGTGTATTTATAAAGGGGAAACTTAAGGTGATGCCTATTTGTAATGAGGTTTTATTTTTTATTTGTTCTGAGACATATGTGGTTAATCCTGAATTAGTTGCACCATCACAGTTTATATAGTTGTAAATTTCTTTGTCATAAAAATATATTTAGCATGCAGAAATACTTAACGTGGAAATGTTTATAAGATGACTTATTTTTTGTTTAGATCGTATTTTTAGCACATTTAAGTGTGTGTGTGTATGGAAAGCAAGAGCCCTCACTTTCATACTCCTTTTGCCCTAGTGTTAGGAGTTTATACTGGTCCACTGTTTATCACAAGAGCTTAAGGCAGATGTAGTTATTTTATTCATGCTATGGAAATACAAAATTAATTATTCTTGAGGTGTTAGTTGTAGCAATTACTTCAATTGAAAGAGGAAAATATTTTCTTCTTGTTATTTTTATTTTGTGCTTTTGACTGCCTTGTACAGTTTGAATGTTTCCTGTGTACAGATTTTATTTCTTTACTTTTTTTAAGCTTTCTTTTGAAGCTGTTTTTATACTTCTTTTTTTTAAATCATTTTTTATCGTTTTGATTTAGGAGAAACAAAACAGCATTAGAGAAGCAAAATTATACCTCTAAATAGCTAAAAAAGTAAACATTGAACTTTTTTTTTCATGTTAAACTCTCTAAGTTGGGAAAAAATTATAAAAAAAATTTGTTATTGCTTTTAGTATGTGTATCAGTTGGTTCTAAGTGGTTTTCCAATTGGAGATCTTAAAATTCTTTAAATTGTTAGATATTTTCAGTTTTCAGATTATTTCTCTGTCTTGATTTGAAGCACTTTATTTCTTGAAGGAGTATGTATGTGTAGAGAGGCAATGCATTTTACAGGAGCAGTTTAAAAATGCTGGGCTGCAGTCAGGGATTCTGATAAGGAAACAGCAGACTAAAATTGCAGAAACAAACTTAATCCAGCTCCCTTCCCCATACACTGGGCTTTTAACTACATTACTCTATTTCCCCCTTACCCTTCTGCTCCCAATTCAATGCTTCATACAGTGCATGGGCAATCATAGCTGGCTGGTATACTGTTATAACCTACTTGATATATTTGTTTTTTCTTTGTAATTGTGCAGTCTACTGCTTTACCTGCTGTATGCCATCCAAATAGTTCATTAATGCTGAAGCGTTTCAATCTATGAATTTGTAGGAATTATCTCAAAATACATATCTGTAGTTCACAAACATTAGCTTTTTTTGCACATCTGTTAAATATTTTTGTTTTACAGATGGAAGACTGAAACTGAGTCAAATAGCAAGTTAACACAAGATTTATAAGCAATTTTCAATTTGACATGCTTTATTCTTGAGATTTGTAGAGTTACTTTACAGCACTTAGGAAGTTCATAGCATTGTTTTCTTTGACTTTGTGGTTGTGAGTGCCCTGCATTTCAACATATCAAGCTCACTGTTTCTCATGGTGGATTCCTAAAAAGTATAGAATGGGTTTTTGCCAATGGCCTTAAAACATCTATTCAGTTTCCGCTGTCTTGATCATGACAAGAGCTGGACAAGAATAGATTTTCTATCCTGAAAAATTAAAAAGAATCATCTTCCATATTGTGAAGAAACCAAAATCTCTTAAAGTTTATCAGTAAGAACAGAGACAAGAATTAGATAATAACCCAAATCCCACAAGTAATTAAACGGCGTGCCTGCAATATTGAAGGCGATTAATTTCCAGCAGGAACTAACAACCCTGGAGAGTATCCTAAGCATTGGTTATTGGCTATTAGGAAAAAACTGCCTCTTAAATAAATGTTGTAGTTGGTGTAAACTGGTTGAATGGAAACCTCTGCAGCCTAGTGGTCAGACCATTTCATTCTGATGTGTTTGTTGTCCAGCTGCTCTATGGCTTTGTTAGGAAAGCAAGACTGTTCACAGGTACAGTAAGCATGTTCCTAACCAGAACATTGCTTTTGGGACGTAGGAAGTTCAGGTTCAAATGTCTGATCTATATCAGACGGAGAAGTTGTTGAGATTTTCTTCTACCCTTTGTCTTTTTATGTTCTAATCATGTGCTCCAGGCATGACCCAGAGACTGTGGGTATATTATGAAACAGGTAGGATTTTTATTTATTTCTTTCCTTGATTGAAAATTATTATTTTTAATAAGAGTTGTTTTTTTACAAATTGTCAATTTCCAGCAAAAGATCTCTTTGATAGGAAACTTTTAAAAATTGATTTGATCTAGTAACAATTTTATTCAATTTCCTTAGTAAAAAAATGTAATGTCCCAAAGAAAGCATCTCCTTTTTTGTGTAACTGATTTGTTTCATGATATATATGTCATGTGCCATATATGAGGCAGGGATCCTGTGAATAACAAAAACAATATATGATCATTGAATGAATGACTATTATAGTGCACAAGGGACTGAATTTTAGGCGTAAGTAACCATAATTTTCACATTTCTTAATACTTGAGTGCTTGGTTTTATAGTTCTGACCTTTTTTCCTATCTTTTTTAAAATAATGTAATTTATCAAGCTTCTTGAATGTAAACACATCTGTGATAGGGGTTGCACTATCTCCCATGTTTGAGCTAACAATCTCTCCTCTGTGTTGACCAGGCACTCAGAGAGGATTAGGTAATGAGTACTTTGTTTTTGAAATTTTATTTTCAGATCTTAGGTTTTGATAGAGACTGTTCCACTGTCTTGTATGTTATTTTCCATTCAAATATGTTGCTTCCTCTTTTTCTCCAGATATGCTTTCTGGATATTAATGATAGGGGGTGTTGTGGTTTAAGCCCAGCTGGAAATAAAGCCCCACGAAGCTGCTCCCCTCACCCCACCCCTTCTGCTGAGAGAGACAAAAGGCAGAAATTCTGAGTTAAAGACAATTTACTGGAAACAACAATGAGATAAGAACATCAACAGTAACAGCAACAATATTAATAACAAAAGTGTACAAAAAATATACAAAAAGAGGGTAATCCAAAAAATGCTCACCAAGCCTGAGCTGACCCAGCACCGCACGCCTCCGAGACAAAATTGCCCCAGGACCTTCTGCACACATGTTTTTCCCCCAAGCCTGAGACAATGAAAAACAGTGGCTGACAAACCCTCTGGTCGGGACCAGTATTACCCCACCACTCCATTTGCTGCTTGCTTCCTTTGGAAGAGAAGGGCTATAGACCCTCTGTGCACCACCTTTTTCTTCCCCCGAAGTCACGCCCCCTTCTTCTTGGAAGTAAGAATCCTTTACTTCTGCCCCCTAGCAATGATGTGCATGGTATAAAATAATAACCTAGACATGCCCAGGTGGCTCCAGGCTTCGCCAGTCCTTGGCCAAAACTAGGACGGGGGAAAATTTAGAGATCTCTTATTGGATGCTGCATACAGTAACTACCTTTGCATGTGTAGAAAAAATAAACTGAAACATGCTTTTTGTAGTCTAAAAGCTGGAAAAATTTTGATAAGACTCTAATAAGACTGTAGTGAGAACTCATGGACAGTGCTTTGTGCAGATCTAAAATCAGTTTAACTTTGATTTTTATTTTTTTTTCCTGAAGAGAAAATTAAAAATCTGCCTGATTATGTCTGTTAAACTCCTAGTTCAAATTGAGACTGTTGGTTTTTTGTGGTTTTTTTTTCTTACTACAGTACGTGCTAGGTGTTTTTTTTTTTTTTTTTTAATAAAGGGAAATTATTCTTTTTTTCTACTAATATTTCCAGTGATGATTTGTTATTCCTGGCAGGTTCCTTAAAAACTGTTATTGAGGCATAATCTGTAATATAGAAAAACTTCAGTATATCCTATGAAAATTTCACAGTTATAAGCAATTCCTAGAATCATCTGTTCTATTATACTCAACTTTCATAGCATCATAGAATGGCTTGGGTTGGAAGGTGTGGGTGCTAGGAAGGGCTGGCAGAGGAATTTTCCTGTGAAACTTTTCTTTCTCATGAGAGGGCAGTTAGAGAAATCCAGCTTCTCTGTGAAAGCTTTCGTTCTCATGTGAACTGGATGGACAACAGTTTGAGAGAATGTAAACCATTTTTACACCTGCAGGTTGTTATGAGAACTGTGAAAATTATTTTCCTCCTTTAAGAATAATATTTGGAAATGGGTGTCTTACTGCTCAACCTATCACCTTGAGAGGTGGTGGGTCAATAGGCCAATCATATAATTTCTCTTTTGCGAACCATGCTATAAAAGGTATGGGTGATTAAACGAGGTCACTTCAGCCATATGCATCTGGCCTAGACTTATGTCGTGATTTTCACCGTCTCTCTGGGGATAACAGCGACAGGAAGGGACCTTCAGGACCATCTCATTCCAACCCTCTGCCAGGGGCAGGGATACCTTCCACTAGACCAGGTTGCTCCAAGCCCCATCCAACCTGGCCTTGAACACTTCCAGGGATGGGGCAGCCACAGCTTCTCTGGGCAACCTGTGCCAGTGTATTGCCACTCCAGTAATGAACAATTTCTTCCCAATATCCCATCTAAACCTCTTCTCTTTCAGTTTGAAGCCATTCCCCCTTGTCCTGTCACTCCATGCTCTTGTAAATAGTCCCTCTCCAGCTTTCTGGTAGGCTCCCTTCAGGTACTGGAAGGTGCTCTAAGGTCTCCCCAGAGCCTTCTCCAGGCTGAATAGTCCCAGCTCTCTCAGCCTGTCTTCATAGGAGAGGCGCTCCAGCCCTCTGACCATCTTCATGGCCCTCCTCTGGACTCACTCCAACAGGTCTATGTCCTTATGTTGGGGGCCCCAGACTGGAAGCAGTATTCCAGGTGCAGTCTTATGAGAGTGGAGTAGAGGGGCAGAATCATAGCATCATTTAGGTTAGAACAGACCTCTAAGATCATCAAGTCCAATCATTAACCCATCACTACCAGGTCCACCACTAAACCACGTCCTCAAGATCCATATCTACACATCTTGCAAATCCCTCCAGGGATGGTGACTCTACCACTGCCCTGGGCAGCCTTTTCCAGTGCTTGATAACACTTTCTGTGAAGAAATTTTTCTAAATATCCAATCTAAACCTTCCCTAGACCAACTTGAGACCATTTCCTCTTGTCCTATTGCTTGTTCCCTTGGAGAAGAGCCCGACCCTCACCTGTCTCCACCCTTCTTTCCAGGAGTTGTAGAGAGTAAGAAGGTCCCCTCGAGCCTCCTTTTCTCCAGGCTAAACACCCCCAGCTCCCTCAGCCACTTCTTGTGCTCCAGACCCTGCCCCAGCTCCGTTGCCCTTCTCTGGACTCGCTCCAGCACCTCAATGTCTTTCTTGCAGTGAGTGGCCCAGAAGTGGACACAGTACTTGAGATGTGGCCTCACCAGTGCTGAGTACAGAGGGACAATCACTGCCCTGGTCCTGCTGGTCACACCATTTCTGATCCAAGCCAGGATGCCATTGGCCTTCTTGCCCACCTGGGCACACACTGGCTCATGTTCAGCTGCTGTCATTCAGCACCCCCAGGTCCTTTTCCTTGTGGGCAGCTTTCCAGCCACTCTGCCCCAGCCTGGAGCTGCATGGGGTTGTTGTGACCCAAGGGCAGGACCTGGCACTTGGCCTTGTTGAACCTCATACAATTGGCCTTGTCCCATTGCTCCAGACTGTTGAGATCCCTCTGCAGAGCCTTCCTACCCTCCAGCAAATCCACGCATGGGGATTATGCTTTCCCTTTTCCAGTCAGTGGGAACTTCACTGTACAGCCATGACTTCTCAAATATTATGGATAGTGACATAGCCACTTTCTCTGCTAGTTCCTTCTGGACCTTTGGATGGATCTCATCAGGTCCCATGGACTTGTGCACCTTCAGGTTCCTTAGATGTTCTTTAACCTGATCTTCTCCTACAGTGGGTGGTTCTTCATTCTCCCAGTCTCTGCCTTTACCTTTTGCAACTCGGTTAGCATGGCTGGAGCACTTGCTGGTGAAAACTGAGGCAAAAAAGTCATTGAGTATCTCAGCCTTTTACATATTCTGGGTAAGCAGGTCTCCTGTTTCCTTCTGGAAAGGGCCCATATTTCTGTAGTCTTCCTTTTATCACCAATGTACCTATAGAAGCTTTTCTTGTTGCCCTTGATGTCCCTGGCTAGGTTTAATTCTCTCAGGGCTTTGGCTCTCCTAACCTGATCCCTGGCTGCTCAGACAATCTCGCTGTCTTCCTCCCAGGCTACCTGTCCCTGCTTCCACCCTCTGTAGGCTTCCTTTTTGTGTTTGAGTTTGTCCAGGAGCTCCTTGTTCATACATGCAGGTGTCTTCTGGTATTTTTGCCTGACATCCTCTTTATTGGGATGCATCACTCCTGAGCTTGGAAGAGGTGATCCTTGAATAACAACTAGCTTTCATAAGCCCCTCTTCCCTCCAGGGGTTTATCCCATGGGCCTCTATGAAGGAGCTCCCTGAAGAAGCCAAAGTCTGCTCTCCTGAAGTCCAGGGCAGTGAGCTTCCTGTGCACCATCCTCGCTGCCCCAAGGATCTTGGACTCTACCGTTTTATGGTCACTGCAGACAAGGCTGCTCTTGAGCTTCACATTCCCCACCAGCCCCTCCTTGTTGTCGAGAACAAGGTCCAGCATAGGACCTCTCCTTGTTGGCTCCTCTGTCACTTGGAGGAGGAAGTTGTCATCAACACATTCCTGAAACCTCCTGGATTGCCTGTGCCCTGCTGTGTTGTCCCTCCAGCAGATGTCGGGGTGGTTGAAGTCTCCTGTGAGCATCAGTGCTTGTGAATATGAGGCTGCTCCTATCTGTCTGTAGAGGGCCTCATTGGCTCAGTCTTTCTGGTCAGGTAGCCTGTAGCAGACCCCCACTATAAAATCACCTGTCCCTGTCCTCCCTTTAATCCTGACCCATAAGCTCTCAGTCAGCTCTTCATCCATCTCCAGGCAGAGCTCCATGCATTCTAGGTGGTCATTGACACAGAGGGCAACACTGCCTCCTTGTCTTCCCTGTCTGTCCTTCCTGATACAGGCTAAAGAGCCTGTATCCTTCCATTCCAGCACTCCAGTCATAGGAATCATCCCACCACGTTTCCATGATGCCAGTAAGACTGTAGGTATGTGCATGTCTCTCATTCCTCCTGTTTATTCCCCATGCTGTGTGTGTTTGCATAGAGGCATTTAAGTTGGGCCCCTGATGAAGCTGGCTTACTGTCTGGAGTGCCTGGAATTACTTGGTGTTGTCCTTCAGCTGCTCTCCTGCTGACCTGAGATCCCTCTCCAGGCTCTAGGCATCTCTTGCTGGCATTAAACTGGTATGAGTGGGATGGATTGAGGTTCCCCTCAATGTAGTTTAGTTTTAAAAGTGACCCTATGGAAATAGCATCAGATATCAAAGAGTTTAAATTTGCTGTCCAGAACTTAGAGGTTTTATTAGTAAAATGACATTCACCTTGATAGAAAGAATTCAGTTTAATTTCATGTGCATGGTTATGACAAATATTCTGTAAATCAAGTTGTGTACAGGTTCATTAGGGATGTTGTTTGTCAAATGCTTTTAAATCATACTTCTGCAAATGTATTCCCTTCAGTGTGTTTAAATAGGTAGAATTACTTGAAACTGATCTATATCAACATATTTGCTTCCTGAAATAAGTTAGAATTTCAGTTGGATTTCCAATAAGTTTGTCCCTAAATCTTAAGGTATTGAAATATAGTAAAATATTTATTCACTGAAATCTATTATAAATTGGTGCACACAAGACTATTTAAGAAGCATTTTTGTTTTTCTTTTAATAATATATAATAATTTTGTAGAATAGATTTACCCTGTGAAGACCAATAATAGCTTTAATGATTGTGTCATAGTTGCTCAGCATTGTTCTTGTGGTTGATTATGATAAAACCGAAATTGTTGTTAAACATTTTATGAATCTTTGTGAGTTAAAGATGGTTTTATTTTTGGGGAGTGGGGTGGGTTGTGGCCTGGAGTGCTCACTGCATAGATGTAGTGGTAGGTTTCCATTTGTGATTTGTTTGCAGTAACTTTCTGCATTCTGAACATAGTTTAATAAATTCAGTGCTCATGTAGCTTATTTATTCCTCAGTGGTATGTTAATGTAGATATTAATTAGCTTCAGATAATGTGAGAGAATTTTTATAATTACCTGTGTGAAAGGCATATAGATACTTTTCCATTGAAAAGGACAGAATTGTGTTTGAAAACTTGCCTTAATATCCTTTAGAAATAAGAATCGCCTACTCAACAGCCAATGTCTTAGAAGATGTGGAAAAGGATGTTTGCTGTCAGTAAACATTAGGAATAATTAGCATTGGGAGGAGCTCAAGTTCTTTGTGACATGAGCCTGGAAAACAAATGTAAATGAATATTTATATCCAAGAGAAATTTATACTAATAGCAGTACTCTATATAGTACTAAACTGCTATTTCACATTATCCAATATTATCATGTGTGTCAAAGCATGCAGTCATGTCAAATGTATGATCTGTGAAGGCCATTTGTGGTTTTGTAAGCTTTAATTTATGGTTTCCCATGGCAACTGTTAAAGACAGAAAAAAGGGTTATGAATTGAGAATTGTCCCTGGATCATGTCATGTGAGTTTAATGTGAAGAGTTTAAATTTTTTTGAGAAGATAAGCAGCCTGTTTTCCCAAGAACAGATCTTTTCCTTGATACTCTCAGTTGTGTGTTTTATCACAGAGGTTGGTGGTAAATTAAGATATTACACTACTGGAAAACAGGAAAGGAACTCAATAGTTTGAAACCCTGGGTGAATAGCTAGCAAAAGATAGTATCCCTACCCATGTAGGTGCCTCAGTGTCAAATGAAAAAAGGAAAGATGGGGAACTGAGAACTAGCTACTCCTTATTTCTACTTGAGTGTATGTGTTAATCTTGATGCAAGTTTAAGGTAGTTGAGGCTTGATCCATTTCAGCCATTTCTGGTCTCTGTTTAAATGGCATGTGAATGAAACTAGAAGAGTATCATGCTTCATTTTTAATGCTTCTGTATTGCCAGAAGATTCCCATAAATATGTGTAGTCTCTAGGACTCCTTTGTACTAAAGTAATTTCCAGTTTGGAAAAAAAGAAAATTCATTCTGTACTTCTACAATAGCAAAGCTGCAGAGAACTGAGAATCTTTTCTAAAAGTAGCCTGTGACTTGTGAAATAATGCTAATGTTTCACACTAGAAAGATTGAGCTACCTCTCTAAAAGGTGGGTGTATATCACTTGCATCCCAGGGAAGACTGCAGAGATTAACTTTAGTTTTCCCTTGCAGGTGATGCTCTACATATATATAGAAACGCTGTGCTCCATATCTAACTTTGTACATACTTATTTTCATTTGTCAGTGAGTGATAGTAGGCAAACAACTATAACTGTATTTTTCTCATAACAGGATGACCTGAAATACATAACACTTATTTTGGGATATTTTTAAATGTTTAATTTTTAAGTAATTAAAAGATATAGTGATGATAATCCCATTTCAGTGGGGTTTTTATGTTTTTTTTTTAACATATGTAAAACTCTGTGACATTTAAAATGTAACTTATCTGCATTTTAAAATCCATCCCCTTGCTAGAAAAAAATGGATACTTCATTGCAAATTGTTGCAGTTGAACAAATTATGAAAATAAAGTACTCAACATGCAATTGTGTAAATTCTATTAAAACTAAAAAAAAATAAGCATTACTGAGTAATCTAGTCTTCAGTTTATTTATTTGATTTATCTGCATGGTCAATTGTGGCTGTCCATGTATCTGTAGCATATGGGCCACCATTCACATTTGCCTTAGCAACAGCCAGGATAATAGTGCTGTCTGAATACTGTAGTAGAAAGCTTTGTATTAAAGCCTCAGAGAAATTGAAGGCTACAATTAGCTTCTTCTTTCACAGTAGTGAGCTTTAGATCCTTAAGAAAAGAAGATGGTAGTAATTTAGAGTCAAGTGCCTGGAGAATAAAGTACATAGAAGGTAAGCAGAACATCTGTAGGTTGGATAGAGAGATGGAAGGATTCAGTGTGGATTGTTGTGGTGTGATCCTGTGAGGACTGATCTAACTTTATGGAGCAGTTCTTGGGCCTTTTCCAAATGCCCATAACATAGCTTGGCAGTTCAGTCAGTAACTTGGAACTGTGTGGCCTAAGACTTGCGTCTTTTTTATTTTAGCATATCAGTTTAGAATTGAGATGTATTTATAGTATGCATGTGGGTTTTTATTAATAAAATGATATCTGCAACTCATACAAATAAAGAAAAATCACAAATGTGAAAATGCAGTTTTTGTGTTTTAGTCATTAATTGATGACCAACTTTCTCGCATTGGAAGGTGTGACTTACTCTTATAAAAAATGAAAAAATATTTGTCATATTGTCATAGGTTAGCAAGCATAGTTCCGGAAGGGATGTCCTTGCTAAGGGGTGCTTACAGCTTCCTCTGGGACCTGATAGAACCTATCAGCTGGCCAGTTTGAATATGGACAATTCTTTAAGCCACTTAAAGTTGTGACCGCCTCTGTGATACACACTTAAGAATAGACAAACTCCCTCCCCAAGGTCTCTCTCATTTCCAGCGCTGGGACAGGTGGCTGCAGGGCCCGAGCGGGGCCCAGTGGGCCAGGCCACGGCTTCAGGATGACCCCTCCCCCCCCCCCAGCAGGGCTGTGGGCCAAGATTTCAGCAAAAGAGGCACCGCTGTCCTACAGAGGTCAGGTGACCAACACCGATAAGCCACACAGCTGCAAGGCCTGTGTGAGATTAACCCTTTTATTGCTGTGAAGAGCTGAAAACCTGAGGGAAGAGAAAGAGGAGATGCTTAAAGCTGAAATTCTGTTGTGAAGCTATGATATATCAGAGTATCCTGTTGTAATTTCATGAAGATATGGGGGGTGGAGTGTTCAACTCGTAAGCAAAAGCACCTGCGCTGAGATAGGCAGATGCTGACGCAGCTGTAATTTCATGAGAAGTTTGGACAGGGAGAGATGGACCAGATGAGGACTTTTGCTCCAAATGGGAAAGGAGAAACCTCAGTTCCTAGAGATGCTCCCAGAGATAGTCCTAAAGATGAAGATGAGGAAGACCCTTTGCTCCCAGGGAAGGAGAAGGGCCTCTGTTCTTGTTTCTGAACGGCTCAACCTTAAAATTGTACCCCAAAAACCTTCAAGAGTGGACCCTCGAAAGCAGTTGCGGGAAAAGCTGCAAGTTGGGGGAAGGGACTCACATGCGAGCAGAGAGAGTCCTCTTCCTAAATGGACTGAACAATATTTGGAAGTTGTGATAATGTTTTCATAGCACAAGCAAGAAGAGACTTCTCTTTCTAAATGGACTGAACAAGGTTATTATGGAAGTGGTAAACAGACTGAACATCTCAAGGGTTGTCTTTTTACATTGTCAGTGGGAGAAGGGAGGAAGGTGGGGGGAGGAGGAGAGTTCTGAAGGTATGGTATAATTTTTTTCCCCCCTCTTTAAGGTCTGTTAATAAACTTTATATTCTTTCAAGTTTGGTGCCTGCTTTGCATTTCTCCTAATTCTTATCTCACAGAAGATAAACAGTAATGAGTATTTTGGACCAAACCACTACGCATATATTAATGAATAGCAAAGTAGTAGCAGTGCATTTATCCTCTTAGATTTTACCAGTCACTTATTCAAGGAAGTAATTTTAAGATAACTTTTTCTTTTACTATGTAGTTTGTTTATAGGAGAAAGTTTCACGAAGGATGTCTGGACTTTAGGCGGCTCTCTTGAAAGCTGTTTATTGCATAGGCAAAGTTACAGCATTTCAGGGAGTGGGTATCCAGAGCCAGCCCTACAGCTGCCAGCTACAGCTGTAGGCATACCTGAAGCTGCTTTCTGTTCAAGTTACAAAGCATTCTATACTTTTCTTTGCTGAGTATCTTAATACATAACAACCAATAAGCACCATACACAATACCTTTACATTTGCCTATAGCCTATCATAACTACTACCATTACCATATTATAGTCATTATTATCCAATCACAAGAGTAAGTATGTTACAATTTAAGCTTACAATGGAAAATTCTCAGACTTCTTTTCTTCTTGCTACATCGACGTTTCTTGTTTGCCTGCAATAGCTCTTTTTGGTAAAAACACGTTATCTATTTACTTATGCTCTTCTTGAGACTTATTTACTTGGCGAAAAACATGTCTTTGTTTGTAGTCACATACCTTTGTCCTATTCATAAAAATCTCCTTCTAACTCATCTCCAACCTTTGCCTTCTCAGTTATTCAGTGGTCAGTGTTTCAGCAAAACATCTTTTACTCTATATCAAAACTTGCTTCCATTTCTATCTCATCCTCACTTTCTACATTCAGAGATCTTTCTGCCAAGCCTACATATCTGTGAAACTTTCTTACCAAACTTTCATCCTCCCCAACATTGTTGCCATATTTTTTTGTCAACCTCGTTATCTCCTTGCTCTTGTGAGAGCTTATAAATGTGATATAATTTTGATATGCTTTCAAAAAAAGACATGAACACTTCAGCAAGTAAAGTTAGAAACAGGTTTAAACTAAAATAATCTGTTCCTACAATGAGACATATTTCTGCATTTCTTTGATGGTTATTTTTAATATTCTACTTAAATAAAAATTTTTTTTATCCTTTTTCATTAGTAAAGTCTTACTCATCTCTCCCCTTCCTTCCTCAGTTTTGAAATTGGCTGTTTAATCATTAACTCACATAAGGCAATGAAGAAGCCGCATCATGAAAGATCTCTCTGGAGGGGGGAAAAAATTAAATTCTTGTTCTGTTTAAATTTGGAGCATTGACAGAAGAGATTGGTTGGGTGGAGTATGAATCAGGCTGTTTTTCTATGGTTTGTGTGTTATAACAGATTAGCAAATGAGACCTTTGCAAGTGTGTGAAGTGAACAAGATGGAAAGAGTTTAGGCCCTTTCTTACCTTGAGAGATATGAACAGACATATTTCAGCTTAGGTGAGGTGGGCAAGTTTGTGGGAGAAAACTTGATTTCTGAGGAGGCATGTTTGATGATTTGCAAAATTTGCATTGTTTTAGAGTATTGCATTTTTAAAAAATAAAATATTTCAAAAATATTTAGGAATACTGATTTTCAAAGTCTGTTACTAAAATAGGCCTTGAGAAATGCTTTAGCTGATTGGAAGATATTAACAATTATGATGATTACAGAGATAGAGCCCTTCTCCTATGAAGACAGGTGGAGAGGGTTGGGGCTATTCATCCAGGAGAAGGCTCCAGGGAGACCTTAGAGCACCTTCCAGTGCCTGAAGGGGGCTTGTACTAGTTTGAAAACAAACTATTGGGAGACATCGAGTCAGAATAACAATTTAATAGGGAAATAAAAAGAGGGGAAAAAAAAAATAAAGGCAGATAACACTGGGTTAAACTGACAGAGTCAGGATGCAACCTGACACTCTGTTAATCAGGGTGGTGGTAGCAGTCTGGTAGAATGGTGGCTGCAGTCCTCCTGAAGCGGTGATCCTGTAGAAAGAGGGTCTGCTCTTCCTCAGAGGGTCTAGTGGTGGCTCTGTAGCTCCTGTCCTCTGGAAATCCAGTGGAAAGGTTGTCTCTGGTGTTCAGAATTTCAGAGTTATATCCAGGATGGAATGCTTGGTTCCTCCCTCTGGGTGGAGCATCTCACAATGGGGTAATGAGTCATGAGGCCAAGTGTTGATTAGGCTCATTAACAGAAGATAGTCCAGAGGGAGTTATCTCTGAGTCAGGCGGCAGGACAATGATGGGCCATTAACAGAAAGATAGTCTGGGGGGAGGAGGCAAGGAAACACTGCCCCACCTGATTTCAACAGCTCATGAGGATGGTAATAGAATATACTGCAACCCAGGACAGGGCTGAAAAGAAAGCTGGAAAGGGACTCTTTACAAGGGCATGGAGTGACAAGACAAGGGAGAATGGTTTTATACTGAAAGAGTAGAGGTTTCGATTAGATATTAGGAAGAAATCCTTGGCTGTGAGGGTGGTGAGGCCCTGGAACAGGTTGCCCAGAGAAGCTGTGGCTGCCCCATCCCTGGAAGTGTTCAAGACCAGGTTGGATGGGGCTTGGAGCAACCTGGTCCAGTGGAAGGTGTCCCTGCCCATGGCAGAGGGATTGGAATGAGATGGTCCTGAAGGTCCCTTCCAACCCAAGCCATTCTATGATTCTATGAAATTTTAGTATAATAGAACAGATAGGATAGCTCTGCAAGAATCTTTTTGTTTCACTACATCTCTTATTTCCTTGGATTTTGGAGAAGTATGGAGCTGGGTTTGTTTAGTCTTGAGAAAAGGAGGCTCAGGCTCAGGCTCAGGCTCAGGCTCCCTGACAGGAGGTTGTAGTGAGGTGGGGCTGGTATCTTCTGCCAGGCCTACAGTAAGAGGACCAGAGGAAGTGGCCTTAAAATGAGACAGGGAAGATTCAGATTAGATATCAGAACAATGTTTTCCCTGTTTGAGTGTTCGGGCACTGGAATAGGTTGCCCAGGGAGGTGGTGGAATCACCATCCCTGGAGGTGTTTTAGAGGCGTCTGGATCTGGTGCTGGGTGATGTGGTTTAGTGGTTACAGAGGTAGTGATGGGTAGACAGTTGGACTTGATGATCTTACAGGTCTCTTCCAACCTTTATGTTTCTATGATTCTATTCTATCCTTAGCATTTATGAATATGTTGTCTTGTTTGCTTAATTGTGTTTACTTATAGTAATAATGTAAATAGTGTGAACCTTCTCTCTGTAGGGTATTTTGTATGGTTTTCAATGATATTCTACTCCACAGCAAAATAAAAACAATGCATGGACTCTGATCAAATTTCCAGAAAAGTTATGTCAGAAAAAATATTTAGATTGACATTTGAAAACAACATAGTGATATTGGTGGAGGAAAATACATTCTAAGATTAGCACACTTTGATTTTAACTAGTGTTTCATTTTAGAAATATTTTAATGGTGTAAAGCTGAAACACCTCAGTTCTGTTATTTTGAAATAAAGTCTGTTTAAATGGAAACATTTTCTAAGCTATGTCCACTTTGGCAATTGACAGTTTTCAGTGAAACTTTCTAATTAAAAAATTTCTCATTCAGTTTAATGAACATCTATCTGAGGGTGAGGATCTACATAAATCCTTTCTCTCTAGCCATTAATGGTGAGGGAAGTGGAATTTTCACCAATGTCTTTCCCTTGTACTTTATTTATAAGGGCCTTATTTGCTGTAATGTAATTTGAATAATGTTCTTAAACTTCTGGCTATCAAATGATTTTTCTTTTGTACATATATAAGATAGCCATTAGATCTCTTACAGATTTTGCATGTGCTTCGTGTCTTACCTGTTATTTTATAGCTCCTATCACAGTCCACTTCAGAGAACCTTAGACAGCTTTTATCTCATGGATTATTTTAAATTTTGCTAAATAAGCAGGTATACTAAGAAGATGGCTAGGACTTCTGGAGGAGGTTTAGTCATCTTGGCTCGAATGTGGATTTTTTTGGATATCCCTTTAGCAAACAAATTCTCTGTTTACCAGATGTGAATTTAGAAAATGCAAGACAGAGGGTTAAGATGCCTATAGTTCAGTTTGTCACCTCTGATCCATAACCCTATCTACTGTGCTTTTTTTGTCAGGTTTGTATGATGGCAGTGGTCACATGGTTGTACAGCTTTCTATCTTCAAGACTGCTACCCCTAAATTTCCTTAAGCTTAAAAAAGTACTATATGTACACTGATTATATCAAGGCCAGCTAGGGAAATTATGGCAGTCAGCAAAGTATAGCTTTATAGTTGAATTTTCTAATTTCTTATACTGTAAAATTGTCAGTTTAGTTATAAAAATTTGTCAGCATAATACTTGGAGAGCATAAAACCCATTAATATAAGCTTTTGTGGATACCGTGTCATGGTTTAACCCCAGTTGGCAACTAAGCACCACAACTGCTTTTCTCCTCCCTTCAGTGTGATGGAGGAGGATTGGAAGGGTAAAAGTGAGAAAGAGGGGGGAGCCCCAAAACCAGAGAGGAAAGTAAAACCCGAGGAAAACAAGTGATGCAAATGAAAACAATTGCTCGCCACCAACTGACTGATGCCCAGCCAGTCCCTGAGTAGCAGCCCTGGAACAACCTTTCCCCTAGTTTTATTGCTGAGCATGATGTCATGTGGTCTGGAATATCCCTTTGGTCAGTTGGGGGTCACCTGTCCTGGCTGTGTCCCCTCCCAACCTCCTACGCACCCCCAGCCTCCTCCCCAGCGTGGCTGTACGAGGAGCAGAAAAGGCTTTGGCTCTGTGCAAGCTCAGCAATAACAAAAACATCTCTATTATCAACCCTGTGTTTAGCACAAACCCAAACACAGACCCACAGCAGCTACTATGAAAAAGTCGAAGTCTATCCCAGCTAAACCCAGTACAACATGAAATTATCTCTTTTCAGAGTATGGGTTCTTATTAGGAGTGACCATGCTTAGTCATCCTAATTTATTGAATACTTACTTTGTTTAGTCAGTTTGTTTACTGAAACAAATAATGCTTTGTCCACAATAGGTAGAGCAGAAGTTTTGAAATTTATTAGAATTGTATATAGTTTATTCAACACTGTTGAATTTTAGTGAGAAATAGTTGGTATACAGGACCATGATCTTCTGACTCTCTAGAACTGGAAAAGTAAGGAAAATGCTTTTCTTTGATTAATAAAACCTCTCTATCAAGTTTTATTTACTTTTTGTGGTAAGAGCCTTCCTTAACACTGCAGTTTAATTTATATCTATGAAAAGGACAGTCTTTAAAAAGTAGATTAAAAATCTGTGATAGTGCTGATGTACATAATCATGATGTATCATTCTGGATTATATATTCCTCCCTTCCCTTGTTTCATGTTTGAAGTGGAAAATGTAGAGGTTTATGCTTGTTTGTTTTAAATCATGTTACCAAATAGGTTGTCAAATGTAAGAGTTTAACTGATAAAAACACTGGTGGAATCTGAAATCCTCTAATGATTTTCTAGTTTTACAATATTTCTTCTCTTAAACCTCATTTTGATATTGCTCATCCAGCCACACCTGTAATTACAGCTTTAATTTGCCTAAACTAAAATAGTTGTTAATTTAGGTACTGTTGCTGGGGGGGTGTTACTGGCCAGAAATTTTCTTGATAGACTTCATAGCATTAATCCTGCTTGTTATCTGAGTGTGTGTCTATATATTACTAAAAGAACTGACAAATGTATAATTTGAAAAACCAGGCAGAAAAAAAACCCCACTGGTAGGCAGGTGAGCTGTGACTAACGAAAAAATATGCCTTCTAATGCCTAAAAAATAGTCTTTCAGAATATTTGATTATTTTAGTATGATGTTGGTTGCCTTTCAGCCTATTTTCTAAAACTGTGGAGGACATATCTTGGTGCACTGGAAATTACTTTTTTGTTTTCTTTTCTCATGAGGGTTCCTCTATCCAACTGACTGTATTAAACCACTGAGGCAGATAGTACAAGACCAGACTTTAATATTAACAGCAATCTACATAACTGTTCTCTGTACTTCAAGTTACCTGTGCAGTATATCATCTTAGCTTTTGAAGTTCCTAGCCTGAAGAGAAAGTGGTTAAAACATGGTAGGATGGTATAAAAGGTAGTGGTAGTATAAAAGAAAACAACCCAAAGCCTTGCAACTTTCAAAGTTTCCAGCGCCTATCAGCAGAGAGCATTCTGTACCCTTTATCTATCTAGTCAGGTATCATACACATCTTGTGCCTTATGACTCTTGAAATTAGATGACTGATATCAAATTGTAAAGAAATGCCTTTTCCCACCTACTGGTCCAGAGATATCAGTCACGATGTGGTAGAAATCCTGACAATTGGATAACATTTTTTTTTTCTGTTAACCAAGAGTAAATTTAAAAAAATAAACAAAAAAACCCCAGTGAATTGCAATGCACTGTTGTTTTTGTGAAATGGCATACAATATGATATTTTAAAAGAATGTTTTCTTACAGTCTGTTGGTTAAGCTTCGCTTAACTATATTTTTTGGATTTAACTTTCAATTTGCCATTTACTTAGTAGGTTTCACGGAATTCCTGTGTAAGGTCATACCTTAGACAAATTATACCTTGATCTCCAAAACTGTTGGTGGTACTTGATCTAGGCAGTTTCAAAGATTGTCTCACTTTCTACAACCAAAGACTGACTTAGCATTTGCTTATAATTTCTCAGAAGCACCAGGTGCTGGAACATGCAGGCTGAAACTGATAAAAGCAAGGAAAATCTTTCTTAGCTGACCTAAAACACAAGCAAGTATTATAACAATTAGCTGAAAAAAATTAAGTAAAAGCTTCTGGATAAGAAGGGTGTTTTGTGTTGTGCATTAACTAACACGTAGGATCTATTCCTAATTGAACTCTGGTACTAGTAGGGTTTTATCTGATTGTGAGTAGTATAAAAACTGGCACAGCCTATGATTAAATAATTTAGTGGATTAATGCAATTTTTTAAAGCAGTTATAATTCTGAAATTAAGTGCCATATGTGCCTGGATAAGTTTGAGGTATCTTTTGGTCCTACTCAGGCAAAAGCCTGTTTCTTCTTACTGCTCATGCCAACTGAAAGATTAGCATTGTTTTGAATATGTCATGCTGCAAACAGTAATGCAGAAACTATAAATGACTGAAGGTATTGGTCTTTCTTTCTTTTAATAAGTTACTTAACAGGAAGGTCCTTTAAGTAATCAAGTTTTGCGGTGTTATGTTCATAACTTATATTTTTAAGTATTTAGTGCAGTATTTTTTTCTCCTTACATGACCTGTGTTGAATGTAAGATGAGAATTATGCATTCTATAAATTCATTCTTGTAGCTCTATCCATGCTTGTCAGTCTTGTACTGAAGTGCTTTCGCTATTCATAATGTGAGCCTATTTTAGGTGGTGACTGCTAGTGATGTTTAATAGAATCATAGAGTCATTAAGATTGGAAAAGACCTTAAACATTGTGGAGTACAACCGTTAACCTAAAACTGCCAGATCCACCACTAAACCATGTCTCTAAGCACCACATCTACATGTTTTTGAACACTTGCAGTGCCCTTTACACCACTTCCCTGGGCAGCCTGTTCCAATGCTTCACAAACCTTTCTATAATAAATTTTTCCAAATATCCAATCTAAATCTCCCCTGGCACAACTTGAAGCCATTTCCTCTTGTCCTATCACTGGCTACCTGGGAGAAGAACCCAACCCCCACCTGTCTCCACCCTTCTTTCAGGGAGTTGTAGAGAGTAAGAAGGTCCCCTCGAGCCTCCTTTTCTCCAGGCTAAACACCCCCAGCTCCCTCAGCCACTTCTTGTGCTCCAGACCCTGCCCCAGCTCCGTTGCCCTTCTCTGGACTCGCTCCAGCACCTCAATGTCTTTCTTGCAGTGGGTGGCCCAGAAGTGGACACAGCACTCGAGGTGTGGCCTCACCAGTGCTGAGTACAGAGGGACAATCACTGCCCTGGTCCTGCTGGTCACACCATTTCTGTTCCAAGCCAGGATGCCATTGGCCTTCTTGCCCACCTGGGCACACACTGGCTCATGTTCAGCTGCTGTCATTCAGCACCCCCAGGTCCTTTTCCTTGTGGGCAGCTTTCCAGCCACTCTGCCCCAGCCTGGAGCTGCATGGGGTTGTTGTGACCCAAGGGCAGGACCTGGCACTTGGCCTTGTTGAACCTCATACAATTGGCCTTGTCCCATTGCTCCAGACTGTTGAGATCCCTCTGCAGAGCCTTCCTACCCTCCAGCAGATCAATGCTCCCACCCAACTTGGTGCCCTCTGTAAACTTACTGAGGTTGCCCTTGATCCCCTTATCCAGGTCATCAATGAAGATGTTAAACAGGACTGGCCCCAGTATTGACCTTTGGGGAACTCCTCTGGTGACTGGCTGCCAACTGGATATGACATCATTCCCCACCATTCTCTGGGCCTGGCCATCCAGACAGTTCCTAGCCCAGTGAAGAGAGCACCTGTCCAAGCCATGGGCTGCCAGCTTTTCCAGGAGACTGCTGTGGGAGACAGCATCAAAGGCTTTACTGAAGTGCAGGTAGTCACACACACAGCCTTTCCCTCACACACTAGGTGGGTCACCTGGTCATAAAAGGAGATCTGGTTGGTCAAGCAGAACCTGTCTTTCCTAAGCCCCTGCTGGCTGGGCCTGATCCCCTGGTTGTCCTGCACATAACACATGATTGCACTCAAAATGATCCATTTCATAACCTTCCCAGGTACTGAGGTCAGGCTGACAGGTCTGTAGTTTCATGAATCCTCCTTCTGACCCTTGTTATAGATGGCTGTCACATTTGCCAATTTCCAGTCACCTGGGACCTCCTCAGTTGGCCAGGACTGCTGGTAAATGATGGAAAGTGGCTTGGTGACCTCTTCTACCATCTCCCTCAGTACTCTTGGGTGAATCGTATTCAGCCCCATGGCCTTGTGTGGGTCTAAGTGTAGCAGGTTACTCACCATTCTCTCCTGGATTATGGGGTCTTCATTCCAGTCCCCATCCCCATCTTCCAGCTCTGAGGGCTGAGTACTTTGATGACAACTGGTCTTGGTATTACAGACTGAGGCAATGAAGGCATTAAGCACCTCAGCCTTTTCCTCATCCTTTGTTACTCTTTCCCCCCACATCAAGTATAGGATGGAGATTCTCCTCGGCCCTCCTTTTGTTGCTAATGTATTTGTAGAAGCACTTTTTATTGTCTTTTACAGCAGTAGCCAGATGAAGTTCTAGCTGGGCTTTGGCCCTTTGAATTTTCTCCCTGCATGACCTCACGACATCCTTGTAGTCCTCCTGAGCTGCCTGCCCCTTTTTCCAGAGGTGATGCACTCTCTTGTTCTCCCGGAGTTCCATTCAAAGCTCTCTGTTCAGCCAGGCCGGTCTTCTTCCCTGCTGGCTCATCTTTTGGCTTGCTCCTGCTCCTTTCAGATTTCCTTCTTAAAGCACGCCCAGCCTTCCTGGAGCCCTTTGCCCTTCAGGACTGCCTGCCAAGGAACTGTCTCAACCAGGCTCCCAAACAGGCCAGTTTGCCCTCTGGAAGTCCAAGGTGTCAGTTCTGCTGACCCCCCTGCTTACTCCTCTGAGAACAGAAAACTCTATAATTTCATGATCACTGTGCCCAAGATGGCCTGCAATTATCACATTCCACAACAGCCCATCTCTGTTCACAAACAGCAGGCCCAGTGGGGCACAATTATATGGTAATTTTTAGTTTAGTGGTATGGACAGGCTGCTGTCATTTAAGGCAGGGTGTGATCATTCAATTTTGATTGCTCTATCATTTGTTAAATGTGAGGTCTGTAGCGGGTTTGGTTCTGTAACCGGGCGGAAACACCAATTTAGTGTAGTGGTTTGGTCCAAAATACTCATTACTGTTTATCTTCTGTGAGATAAGAATTAGGAGAAATGCAAAGCAGGCACCAAACTTGAAAGAATATAAAGAAGTTTATTAACAGACCTAAAAGAGGGAAAAAAAAATTATACCATACCTTCAGAACTCTCCTCCTCCCCCCACCTTCCTCCCTTCTCCCACTGACAATGTAAAAAGACAACCCTTGAGATGTTCAGTCTGTTTACCACTTCCATAATAACCTTGTTCAGTCCATTTAGAAAGAGAAGTCTCTTCTTGCTTGTGCTATGAAAACATTATCACAACTTCCAAATATTGTTCAGTCCATTTAGGAAGAGGAGTCTCTCTGCTCGCATGTGAGTCCCTTCCCCCGACTTGCCGCTTTTCCCGCAACTGCTTTCGCGGGTCCACTCTTGAAGTTTTTTGGGGTACAATTTTAAGGTTGAGCCGTTCAGAAACAAGAACAGAGGCCCTTCTCCTTCCCTGGGAGCAAAGGGTCTTCCTCATCTTCATCTTTAGGACTATCTCTGGGAGCATCTCTAGGAACTGAGGTTTCTCCTTTCCCATTTGGAGCAAAAGTCCTCATCTGGTCCATCTCTAGGAACTGAGGTTTTCTCCTTTTCCATTTGGAGCAAAAGTCCTCATCGCTTCCATCTCTCCCTGTCCAAACTTCTCATGAAATTACAGCTGCGTCTGCATCTGCCTATCTCAGTGCAGGTGCTTTTGCTTACGAGCTGAACACTTCACCCCCCATATCTTCATGGAATTACAACGGGATACTCTGATATATCATAGCTTCACAACAGAATTTCAGCTTTAAGCATCTCCTCTCTCTCTTCCCTCAGGTTTTCAGCTCTTCACAGCAATAAAAGGGTTAATCTCACACAGGCCTTGCAGCTGGAATGTGGCTTATCGCAGTGGAGAGGGGGGAGAGCCAAGCCGCTCTGGCTGCCCATAGCAAGGCAGTGGGGGGGGTTCCACGGATGGAATAGGCCCGTCAGCTTCAGGATGGCCGTGGCCCGGCCCGGCCTGGCCCAAGCAGGGCCTGGGCTGGGCCCACGGGACCCTGCATGGGGCCTGCAGCCACCTGTCCCAGCACTGGAAACGAGAGAGCTTGGGGGGGAGTTTGTCTATTCTTAAGTGTGGATCACAGAGGCGGTCACAACTTCAAGTGGCTTAAAGAATTGTCCATATTCAAACTGGCCAGCTGATAGGTTCTATCAGGTCATAGAGGAAGCTGTAAGAAGAACATCACTTCCAAGACTCAGCTTGCTAACCGTAGCTATTTAGGTGGAGTGACAAACCTAGGAATAAATTATTTACTTGGAATAGCTTTTTCTTACCTTTGACACTAGTGTGGCTTACAGCTTTGATGATTTTAGAGAATGTGAGGAAAATTCTTTTAAGAAAAAAAGGTATGAATATAAATAGATAACCTAGACACATTAAATTTTCTGTTATTAATGTATTAGATTAAAATTTTTGCACATTTCTTTGGCTTTTCCTGTCACTGTTTTGTTTAAATTTGATCCCCCGCCCCTTTTACTATCCTTATTGACATGGTGATGTCATGTCTTCTAAGGCTTTTTTGAATTATAAGAATTAAAAGGTTTTTTTCATATTTCTATATTGCAACTTTCAGATTGCGTATGTTGTGTTCAAAAATGATCCCTTTGTAATCGAGTGGAAGAAAAGCAGAAAAACCAAACCACATCAGAAATTATAGAATTTTCAAATGCTTGTTCTTAGTAAATTTGATCATATGTTTAATTTTGTAAAGGTAATTTAAAAATAGATGGAAAGGAGAGAGAGGTTTAAGGATGCTGTCATTGTATTAACCTTATTCCTTGTTCACAGAATTCAAACATTTTTTTAAAAGCTCAAAAGAACTACTGCAGTTTAATGGACAAGTGTTTCTCCATGTCTACCGCATTTTATATTGATTGAGCATCTTTGCCTATTACCTTCTAAAACCCAGACAACTCTATTTCCTGACAGGCCAGTGAACAAGTCCACAAGACTCATAAATATTTCTGAGAAGTACTGCTACTGAAGCCTGGCCCTCTTCATAGAAGTGCCACTTATTTTCTAGTATTTACTAGTGCTGTTATTCATGAGTCATAAATCATCTTGGGTCATTAAGCTTTTTGAAGAGGATTACCTGACGGTATAGGAGGCATTGTCCAAGTATTCCTGAAGTTTCACCCAGAGGCCCTTACTGCTTTGAAGGCATGTATGCATAATTTGGATTAGGAGGTCAGGATGTTCACTAAATAGAATTCAAGTTAGAGAAGAGCTTGCCCTTAATATCTGAAATAGGAACCTGTACAAAATGAACCATTTTCATTGGACAGTGAGGATTCAATTTGAAGTATGCTGTGTATTCATGAATGCTGTCTGCACAGTGTTACATAATGGGTTAACCATCTACATATATACAGATGTTTTAGAGGTCAGCTACTGAGGGTTGTTTTTTTTCAGTCAGTCTATTCAGTAGACCAAATCTTTCAGTGAACTGGTATGGGTTTGATGGCAAGTGAAACATCAGCTGGAGTTTGGTTCTCCAGAGACCAAGGGGGGTCATTTTTATATGGTATAAAAATAAAAATAGTAGTAACTTTTTTAAGTCTTAGATGTTTTTTCTCTACAGTAGTACCAATGAAAAAAGCCAGAGCTTGCCAGTGTTATGCTGCTGTATTGCAGAAGGTGTAAGGTAAGGTTTTGTGGACTCTGCACAACGTGTTAGAAATTCCTAAGTCAATTTGAATAGTGGATGTTATAGTATGTCTTTATTTTGAAGTGGATATAGTATATGGTTTTATTTAAAATTCAGCTTATTTTACATTGTTGTTGCATGTGATTTTTGGCATACTGATGGTTGTCGTTACAAAATTATCCTGCTAGAGGTATGGGTAACCCTAGGATTAGGCTATAATAGCTGAAGGCTTTTGTCTGGTACATGGGACCAGTAGTGTTTTTAACAGTGGACTGAAAATTTGAATGTGAGTGTTTGAAGTGACCAATTTTTCCATGTAGACCAACTCTTGATAAGATGGTAGCAACAGGTGAAACAAAAAAATCTACTTTAGATCACCGGATAGTGTCTATAGTACTTGGAGATGAGATGCCTTTCATTAGCAAGTAATTTTCATCATTAACAATCAAGTTCCCATGACCTTTCTCTGTCTCTTTTTTTTCCCCCCTCCTTTTTTTTCTTTTTCTTTGTAGCTATTTGCCCATGTATATCTAGAGTCAGGTACACATCTCAAGTTTAAATTATTGCTGTATAATATTTAAGAATTTGTAAATACTAGCAGGCTGGACAGTAAAATTCAGCACATCTGTGCTCTCAAAGATTTCATCACTTTGTCACCACTGTTTCTACTAATACTTATGTTGAGTGAACCAGAGTGTTGCCTTCTTGTCCTAAGAGAGCAGAAGGAGCAGGATTAATCCTAGTTTTCTCTTGATCTTTGCATGAAGCAGTGAGGACAGTGTGGAAGGAAACCTGGCCAATGAATAGAACTGAGAGAAAAGGAAAACAGTAAAACAATATGTGAATTTGAGGAAAGCTTTGTTGTAAAATAGTATTTTTGAAGAGTTGGCAGTAGCAACAGTAGTAGGAAAGGAGGCATATTTGTTCTTGCTTTAGCAGTTGCAAATGCACAGGAAGCAGCAAAGGGAGATAAAGAAATGATTAGTGTTTTTTCCTGTTTCTCAATCCAACTCTCACTTGTATGAGAAATTTAATATATAGATTTCTTTTTGAGTGCCCCCTTTCATAATAAGATTAGGCCATCTCCTTCTAACCCTCCTATTTATTTACTATATTATCCTTTCTCATTGAAATGAATAACAAATCAGAGTGCTGTGAAAACAATAGGTTTCATTTTCAGTTAGCCACTGAAACAGTTCAGCTGTTACATCAAATTTTTTCCTGTGCTTTATGTTAGCACCTGTAGTGCTATTACTTTCATTCAGCATCTCTCTCAGGTTATCCTGCATTTATTGTTTTGTATATTACTTTCTGTTTGCTCTTCCTATTTCCTGATGCATTAATTTAGAGAAAGTCTTGGGACTAACTTTTGTCAACTGATCATACAACTTTTGCTCCCATTTTTCTGTTTATGTACACAATTTATTAGAAAATTTCAATTAATTTATGTTGTGAATGGTCCAAATTAAAATAACAGTGAGGTGATTCAGACTCCTGTGTCTCTTATTAAATCCAAACTTACAATATGAAATACATATTTCAGGGTGTCTTGGTTTTGAAAGACAGGTGTCTGCTAAGGAAGGCAGAAGCCTCCCTTGAAGTGGCAGATATAACCCCTTTCCCTCTGAGTTATTATATTTTGAAATCAAGGGCCTTTAGGCAAAGATGTGGGAAATAGGAATAACATTTCTTTACTATATATATATATATATATAACCAGTCAAACAAAACAACAACAACTATGGCAGTAACAGCAAACACAAACCCAGTCCCAGCCTTCTCGGCTGTCAGGCCCTTTCCCCTCGGGTGCAGTTCCGCTCACAGCCGGCAGGGGCGCTGGCGGCTCCCGGTGAGCAGGGCAGGTGCGATGGTTCCCCCGCGGCTGCAGGGGGCGCTCCGGAGCGAGCTCGGGGAGCACGTGGCACCAGTGCCCTGGGATCCTGGGAAGGGATGGGACAAAGGCTTCACAAACCCCTGGGCAGCCGATCCCGGACTCTCGGGAACAGCAGGCTGGAAGGGCAGGCTGGAGCGGCAGGCACAAACACAAATCCCGGGTGGCAGACGAGATGTATCCAAAAGGGGGAACCCCCCGGAGGTCCAGGCAGGCAGGGTGAGCACGGCTACAACGCAGCGAAAACTCGAAGCAGCAGCGGGGCAGGGCGGCCACAGCCTGGCCTCCAGCAGGGCAGGGAAAGCGGCTTTTGGGATCCCGGCGTTGTTTCCAGCAGAAAGAAAAACGGCCGAAAAAAAAGAAGCAGCAGCTCCTTTCTTTGCAGCTTCTCTCTCCGGACGCTCAGAGCGAACTGACCCCACACCCAGGTGTAAACAAAGGAGTATCCAGGCCCGCCCCACCCCCCTTTTTGTCTTTCTTAAGTACAGCTATTTGTCCCCTAGCAACATGCATATGGGAGAAAATTCCTTTAACAGGAAAAAACTAAAACTAAACTAAAACCCCAACATCATCCACCCCGAATTTTTTCCCATACTAACATGTTACATGAAACTTAACTTTTTTAACCATATAAATCCATGCATCACCCGAATTATATACATATATACATGTTGATACGGATACAAGTACAGAGCCATGGGTAGTTCACCCTAAAACAAGGTCCCCTTGAGGTAAGCATCAGGGCTCTCCATCCCTTTGCATCACCCACCAGGTGCAACCTGGTCCCTGAGCAAAAACGACCCCACGGATGGGTTTGTGTTTGCTCAAGGCAGACTTTACCCAAACAGTTTTTCCAAGCATACCTCTCATGTGCACCACTGGAACCTTATCCCTGTCTGTTGTTTGTAGGGGTTCAGATTGGGCAGGGCCTGCTCGGCTGGTGGAGCCTCGGGTGTTAACTAACCAGGTGGCTCTTGCTAAATGCATCTCCCAGTTTTTGAAAGTCCCCCCACCCACTGCCTTCAAGGTGGTTTTAAGCAGTCCATTACACCGCTCAACCTTCCCAGCTGCTGGTGCATGGTAAGGGATGTGGTACACCCACTCAATGCCATGTTCTCTAGCCCAGGTGTTTATAAGGCTGTTCTTGAAATGAGTCCCATTGTCAGACTCGATTCTCTCAGGGGTACCATGCCTCCAAAGGACTTGCTTTTCCAGGCCCAGGATGGTGTTCCGGGCAGTAGCGTGAGGCACAGGGTAGGTCTCCAGCCATCCAGTGGTGGCTTCTACCATTGTGAGCACATAGCGCTTGCCTTGGCGGGTTTGAGGCAGTGTGATGTAATCAATCTGCCAGGCCTCCCCATACTTGTATTTGGACCATCGCCCGCCATACCACAGAGGCTTCACCTGCTTGGCCTGCTTGATCGCAGCGCATGTCTCACAATCATGGATAACCTGGGAGATACTGTCCATGGTTAGATCCACCCCTCGGTCTCGTGCCCACTTATAGGTGGCATCTCTGCCCTGATGGCCTGAGGCATCATGGGCCCATCGAGCTAGGAACAACTCTCCTTTATGTTGCCAATCCAAGTCTATCTGGGACGCCCCTATTTTCGCAGCCTGATCTACCTGTTTGTTGTTACGATGTTCTTCATTAGCCCGGCTCTTGGGGATGTGAGCATCTACATGACAGACCTTCACGGATAGCTTCTCTACCCGAGTGGCAATGTCTTTCCACTCCTCAGCAGCCCAGATTGGTTTTCCTCTGCGCTGCCAGTTTGCCTTCTTCCACCTTTCCAGCCAACCCCACAGAGCATTGGCTACCATCCATGAATCAGTGTAGAGGTAGAGCTTTGGCCACTTCTCTCTTTCAGCTATGTCCAGAGCTAATTGGACGGCTTTGAGCTCAGCAAATTGGCTCGATCCACCTTCTCCTTCAGTAGCCTGTGCAACTTGTCATATGGGGCTCCATACAGCGGCTTTCCATTTCCGGCTAGCGCCTACAATTCGGCAGGAACCATCAGTGAAGAGGGCGTATTGTCTTTCACTCTCTGGTAGCTCGTTATATGGTGGGGCTTCTTCGGCACGTGTCACCTGCTCCTCCTTCTTCAGAAGATAACCCAAAAGTCTCACCTTCAGGCCAGTTCGTAATTATTTCCAAGATCCCAGGGCGACTTGGGTTTCCAATTCGGGCGCGCTGCGTGATGAGGGCAATCCATTTGCTCCAAGTAGCGTCGGTGGCGTGATGCGTGAAAGGAACCTTTCCTTTGAACATCCACCCCAGCACCAGTAGTCGGGGTGCCAGGAGGAGTTGTGCCTCTGTGCCGATTACTTCTGAGGCAGCTTGGACTCCTTCATAAGCTGACAAGATTTCCTTCTCTGTGGGAGTGTAGTTGGCTTCAGATCCTCTGTAGCTTCGGCTCCAGAATCCCAGTGGTCGACCTCGAGTCTCACCAGGCACCTTCTGCCAGAGGCTCCAGGACAGACCATTGTTCCTGGCTGCAGAGTAGAGCACATTCTTCACCTCTGGTCCTGTCCTGACTGGGCCAAGGGCTGCGGCGTGAGCAATTTCCTGTTTGATCTGGGCAAAGGCTTGCTGCTGTTCAGGGCCCCAGTGGAAATCATTCTTCTTGCGGGTAACCAGGTAGAGAGGACTCACGATCTGGCTGTACTCGGGAATGTGCATCCTCCAGAAACCTATAGCGCCTAGGAAAGCTTGTGTTTCCTTCTTGTTGGTCGGTGGAGACATTGCTGTGATCTTATTGATAACCTCGGTGGGAATCTGACACCGTCCATGTTGCCATTTCACTCCCAGGAACTGGATCTCTTGAGCAGGTCCCTTGACTTTGCTCTTCTTGATGGCAAAACCAGCTTGCAGGAGAATTTGAATTATTCTCTCTCCTTTCTCAAACACTTCTGTTGCGGTGTTCCCCCACACAATGATGTCATCAATGTACTGCAGATGTTCTGAAGCCTCACCCTTTTCTAGTGCAGTCTGGATCAGTCCATGGCAGATGGTGGGACTGTGCTTCCACCCCTGGGGCAGTCGGTTCCAGGTGTACTGCACGTCCCTCCAGGTGAAGGCAAACCGAGGCCTGCACTCTGCTGCCAGAGGAATGGAGAAGAAGGCATTGGCAATGTCAATAGTGGTGTACCACTTCACTGCTTTGGACTCCAGCTTGTACTGGAGCTCCAACATGTCTGGCACGGCAGCGCTCAGCGGTGGAGTCACTTCATTCAGGGCACGGTAGTCCACAGTCAATCTCCATTCCCCGTCAGACTTGCGCACAGGCCAGATGGGGCTGTTGAAGGGTGGGTGGGTCTTGCTGACCACCCCTTGGCTCTCCAGCTCGCGGATCATCTTGTGGATGGGGATCACAGCATCTCGAGTTGTCTGATACTGCCGGCGGTGCACTGTCGAGGTGGCAATTGGCACTCGTTGCTCTTCCACTTTCAGGAGCCCAACTGCAGAAGGATTCTCTGATAGTCCAGGCAGGGTGTTCAATTGCCTAATGCCCTCTGCCTCCACAGCAGCAATCCCAAATGCCCACCTGAGTCCTTTTGGGTCTTTGTAATAGCCATTCCGGAGGAAGTCTATGCCCAGAATACACGGGGCCTCTGGGCCGGTCACAGTCGGATGCTTTTGCCACTCCTTCCCCGTCAGGCTCACCTCAGCTTCCAAAAGGGTCAACTGCTGTGATCCCCCGGTCACCCCAGCGATGGATACAGGTTCTGCCCCCACATGTCCCGATGGCATTAAAGTACACTGTGCCCCAGTATCAACCAACGCATCATATTTTTGTGGCTCTGATGTGCCAGGCCATCGAATCCACACCGTCCAGAAAACCCGGTTCTCCCGTGCCTCTTCCTGGCTAGAGGCAGGGCCCCTCTAGCCCTGGTTATCATTCTTTCCCTGGGTGTACATGCTCGAGGTACCCTCAAGGAGATCCGACATATCATCCTCCCTTCTGTAATACCTGGCAGCTCGGTCACGGGAGGCAGAGGCTACTTTCACCTTAGTGGAAACCCCTCGGTTAGTGCCTCCCTCCTTGAGTTCACGCACCTGCGCTGCCAGGACAGAGGTGGGTTTCCCATCCCACCTTTTCATGTCTTCCCCATGCTCACACAGGAAAAACCACAGCTCAGCTCGTGGGGTGTACCCTCTCTCTCTAGCAGGGGGACGACGGGCTCTGACTTGGGGGCCTGTGACTCGCACTGGTGCCACACTGACCTTCCTCATCTCCTCCCTCATCTCCTCCCTCATCTCCTTCATCTCCTCTTTGAGGTCCTGGACCACAGCAGAGACATGAGCTTTCAGTGGGCCATTGACCATACTGTCATAATTCCTGAGCTTGTTGGCAACAGAGCCCACGGTTTCTCGGGTATTGTCAGCATCAATCGTTGCAATGAAGGTGGTGTATTGCGATGGCCCTAGCCTTGCCAGGTTCCACATCATCTGTCCTGTGCACCTGACCTTATCGGGGTCATTATCATGCTGTCCATCCTTCCCAAAGAGTACCTCTAATATTGCCACCTCTCTTAGCTGTTGGATCCCTTCCTTGAGTGTCTTCCACTGCATTCTATGATGATACTCCTGCATTCTTTCTTTGTGAATGAACCTTTCTCTCACACTCCTTAAGAGCTGCTCCCAGAGAGAAAGGGTTCCTGGCTCCCTCACAAATATCTGGTCCACACCTGGGTCCTGGGTCAATGATCCCAGATACCTTGCCTCACCACTATCCAGTTGCACACTTGTGCCCATAAGGTCCCAAACCCGAAGCAGCCAGGTTGTATAAGGCTCACGCCCCCTTCGCACAATGTCGTTTCGCATAGCACGGAGACTGTCGTGCGACAGGGACTCAGTGACGATTTCTGGCTCTGACTCTCCTTCTGGTTGTGAGTCCCCTGGTTCCCCATCATCATTAACTGGTCGTACTGATTTGGTCTTACACTTCCTCCTTTGCACAGGGGCGACTGCTGCTGGCTGTGGGTGTCCTTGTGGTTCAGCTGAAACCTGCACGGTTGTAACATCTGTGGGTTCCACTGCTGCACCATCGGGCTCACCCTCTTTGGGGCAGGGAGAGGGTTTTTCACTAGCTGAGGAGGTGTATTCCCTTAGCAATTGGCATATCTCCTGGCGCACCTGGCCCATCTCCTGGCAGATCTCCTGGCGCACCTGGCCCATCTCCTGGCATATCCCCTGGCGCACCTGACCCATCTCTTGGCACATCTCCTGCATCCCTTTTGCCAGTACCCCTACCCAGTTTGGGTAGTCCATTTCTGAGGTGGGCTGTTGGGCGGTATCAGTCTGTGGGGCAGGGTCTCTAGTGTCTGGGGCTGTGTCAGGCTCTGGGGCAGGAACGGGCTCTGGGGTAGGATCTCTAGTGTCTGGGGCCGTGTCAGGTTCTGGGGCAGGATCAGGCTCTGGGGTAGGATCTCTAGTCTCTGGGGCTGGTGTCTGGGTAGTTATCCAAGCCGATCTCAACTTATCCTTGAGTGCTAAATAGAGTAGGCCTACCAGCAGCAGATGGTTAGTATTTAGAGGGAATTTAAACCCTTCGAAAATTGATGGGGTGGGCCCAAAGAACTGGTTGAGGGGTTGAGGGAAAACTTCCCCTGGTGTCATTTCCTCACAGAAGGTACCATTGTTAACATAACCCCAAAAACATGTGCTCAGTGTGTGGTAGCCGTTTATCCATGTGCTCACATTCCGGAGGAAGTTAAAAACCCATGAATTCCTCACCTTCTCGACCCATAGCGCAAGCTGGATAACAGCAATGGTAGCCTTAGTCAGAGGACCCATATTCAGGTAAGGAGCTGCAAAGGGGAAGAATATAGCGACGGCCACATGCCACCCGAACCAGGGTAAACCAGACCACATAGTGCTGCCTAACAAGGTTCCTATATCCAGCACACAAAATTAAGTTGTCCAGGAACTGTTATTCCTTTTTCACCTCTCTCTCTTAATGCCCTCAGGCCTCACGTTGGGCGCCAAGATCTGTCTTGGTTTTGAAAGACAGGTGTCTGCTAAGGAAGGCAGAAGCCTCCCTTGAAGTGGCAGATATAACCCCTTTCCCGCTGAGTTATTATATTTTGAAATCAAGGGCCTTTAGGCAAAGATGTGGGAAATAGGAATAACATTTCTTTATTATATATATATATATATATATATATATAACCAGTCAAACAAAACAACAACAACTATGGCAGTAACAGCAAACACAAACCCAGTCCCAGCCTTCTCGGCTGTCAGGCCCTTTCCCCTCGGGTGCAGTTCCGCTCGCAGCCGGCAGGGGCGCTGGCGGCTCCCGGTGAGCAGGGCAGGTGCGATGGTTCCCCCGCGGCTGCAGGGGGCGCTACGGAGCGAGCTCGGGGAGCACGCGGCACCGGTGCCCTGGGATCCCGGGAAGGGATGGAACAAAGGCTTCACAAACCCCTGGGCAACCGATCCCGGACTCTCAGGAACAGCAGGCTGGAAGGGCAGGCTGGAGCGGCAGGCACAAACACAAATCCCGGGTGGCAGACGAGATGTATCCAAAAGGGGGAACCCCCCGGAGGTCCAGGCAGGCAGGGTGAGCAGGGCTACAACGCAGCGAAAACTCGAAGCAGCAGCGGGGCAGGGCGGCCACAGCCTGGCCTCCAGCAGGGCAGGGAAAGTGGCTTTTGGGATCCCGGCGTTGTTTCCAGCAGAAAGAAAAATGGCCGAAGAAAAAGAAGCAGCAGCTCCTTTCTTTGCAGCTTCTCTCTCCAGACACTGAGAGGGAACTGACCCTACACCCAGGTGTAAACAAAGGAGTAGCCAGGCCCGCCCCACTCCCCTTTTTGTCTTTCTTAAGTACAGCTATTTGTCCCCTAGCAACATGCATATGGGAGAAAATTCCTTTAACAGGAAAAAACTAAAACTAAACTAAAACCCCAACACAGGGCCAGTGCTCTTTAATGTTTTTATAAATTATCTGGATGAAGGAGTTGAATGTATGTTAAGCTTTCCATTGATACTAAACTAGGAGGAGCTGTTGACTCCCTTCAGGGTAGAGAGTCCTTACAGAGAGATCTAGATAGTCTAGAGGGCTGGGCAACCACTAACCATATGAAGTTTAACAGGGACAAGTGCTGGATTCTGTACCTGGGATGGGGCAACCCTGGATGTATGGACAGACTGGGTAACAAAAGGCTGGTGAGCAGCGCCATGGAAAAGGACCTGGGGGTCCTGGTCAATGGCAAGTTGAATATGAGTCAGCAGTGTTCCCTGGCAGCCAGGAGGGCCAACCATGTCCTGGGGTGCATCAGGCACAGCATCGCCAGCAGGTCAAAGGAGGGGATTCTCCCACTCTGCTCTGCGCTGGGGTGGCCTCACCTCGAGTCCTGGGGGCAGTTCTGGGTGCCACAATATAAAAAAGATATAAAGCTATTAGAAAGCATCCAAAGGAGGGCAACCAAGATGGTGAAGGGCCTTGAGGGCAAGGTTTACAAGTTGCAGCTGAGGTCACTTGGTTTGTTCAGCCTGGAGGAGACTGAGGGGAGACCTCATCCAGTCCACAGCTTCCTCGAGGGGGGGCAGCATAAAGTAAATAAAATGGAAAGCTTGCTGATGTATAAAGCAGATGTTTTCTAGTGCTAAACTTCCATTGTCAATATGTGATAGCATAATATTTTAAAATATTGACAGAGGTATATTTTTACTTTTACTGTTTTTCAGTTGCAAAACTTCAGGAAGTCACATGCAGTTACCTTAGCTCACCTGATGCACAGTAGCCTGAAGAGCAGCCCTAAGCTAGAATATTGACAATATATGGATAGAGAAAATCTTGATGATCACAGTTCTTGTACCAAACTAAATTAAAACTCATTCAGCAATTCATCAGGAAAATAATAAAATCAATTCCTGAATTTAGCAGTTTTCAAAAATGATGAGAGAGTAGCTCATTACTTCAGCTGTGTAACTGCTTTTTAAACAGAAAGTTGCAATAACCTTTTAGTCTCAGGAAAGATGGGATAATTTGTGGATACATGAAGTAGGTAAGTACAGTTATGTTTACAAGTTTATATAAATAGGGTATACAAGTTGTACCTTGTGTATGACAATCAACAAGTGTTCCATGCTTTTCAAAGAGAATATTGTTAAACAAGAGATTTCAGGGTGGAGGATTGTCCTGCTTTTCAGCCAGAACAGAGTTAATTTTTCACAGTAGCTGTGAGGGGGCAAAACCTGGAGCCATGTGAGTGTGTCTAGGTTGTTATTCTATACCACTCAGATCATCACTGGGGGACAAAAGTAAGGAATTATTACTTCCAAGAAGGGTGCGTGACTTGTGGTTGGGAGAAAAAGTATGGGTGCAGAGGGTCTGTCTGCCATTTTGTTTATTGCCTCAGGCCGCACTTCATGTGTTTGGGCTCCATGAGAATTTTTTGGATGTAAATCATCCTCTTTTTGTATACTTTTGTTATTAATATTGTTGCTGTTACAGTTTGTTTCTTATCTCATTGCTGTTTCCAGTAAATTGTTCTTATCTCAACCCATAAACTCTGCCTTATGTCTCTCTCACTGGAGGCGCAGGGGGATGAGTGGCTTGTAGTTTTGGAGTGCCCTTCCTAAACCACGACAAGGGTGCAAAGGACTTGTGGTAAATCTTGGAAATGTACTTTGTATACAAAAGACAGAACAAAGCTTTTGGCTGTTAGTGTGAAGGGGGCTAATCATAGAGGGAACTGACCTTATTAATGGCATGGAGGAGGTGGAATGTAGCATGTTGTGAGACAGTATGTAAGTGATATGTAGCATCAAGTGGGGAAAAAGCTATGCCAAGTCTTGCTGTAAGATAGTGGAGTAGAAATGGAAGCTGGTTGAAGGGAAAAGATAAAAAGGTGGACTCAAAATGCCGAGAAGACAATTGTAACAATGAAGTATGCTGTAGCCTGTGAGAACAAAAATGGTCTGAAACCAGAATGTAAATTACACGATCAGTTAAAAAGAAAAAAGGATGCTGACAAACTGGAGGAAGTGTGACAGAGGGACACCAAGATGGTTGGGGGGCTGGAGCATGAAATGTAGAAGAATCTGAGGTAGCTGGGTTTGTTGACACTGGTGAAAAAAAAGCTAAGAGGGCTTGAAATGCTGCCTTTAACTAGGTAATGAGTGTTTATACAGAGGATGAAGACAAGCACCTCTGAGGTACGCAACAAAAGAAGCTACAGTTGCAGTTGGCAGTAAGGGAAATAATGATTGGATTCAAGGGGAAATAAATTCTCAGTGAATTTCCATCCTTGGAGATATTCAGAAATACAAAATTTTCCATTGGTATTTATTGCAGATCTTTAAAGAAATGTTATAGTTGTGCATTGGTTTACTTAATGTGTATTAAAGAATTTTAGAGGTGTTTTAATTGTCCTTCAAAGCCAAAAAAGAGGCAAAAATGGTGTGATGTCAAATCTTGTGCAAAATAGGCTACTTAATCAACAGGTATATTTCTTGCCAGTTTTGTTTTATAAAGGTTATGAATCATCTGAGAATGTTCAAAGACAGAAGGGCAAGATTAAAAATTGAAAAAGACTCCTGAATTGAATAGATTTTGATCCAGTGTTTAGTCACTAAGTTTTCAGCCTGGTTAAGATCCAACCTAATTAAAGAAAGAAAAGTCTTTAAAATGTAAGTAATTTAAGTACACAGTTGCTTTTAGAAAAGGATAATGCTACTACCAACTAACATAAATGACAGTCAAGAAGTTGAAGAAAACTCAAGTTATGACTTCCTCTCTGTCACAACTGTTTTGTTAACAAATATTACCGCAGTCCTAGGCCCTAGGGTATATCACTGTGTCCCGCAGCCATAGGGAGGAGGAGGAGAGAAGATCCAGCAGGCAGGAATTGTGCACCAAGATTGATTTATTTAATTATTTTACAAACTCTTTTATAGACTTTTTCCTTCATAGTCTAATTGGACAAGGATCAGCCACCCCTTGGGGGTGATTGGCTAAAATCCTAAAACATCCATTGTCAAAATATTTTTCTACTATACCATAAACAAGACTTTTCAAGGCTGCAGGTATTTGGTTGTTTACATAACTCTGCTACCTCTTCTGTGAGAGAGAAAAGTCTCTCACGGACTTAGAAAATAGCAAGAAAATCCTTGCTAGCAGCCTTTTTGTATCCACAAGCAAAGATGTGTGTTACAACCTAAAATGCTTTCCATTTGACAGAGCTGACCTACCAAACCCTTTTAATAGCTCTTGCTCTTCTATACATCTTTGAATACAATGGAGTGTATCTAATATCAGCTGCTGCTTGAAACGTTGAAAAGGCTGTGCTCACCAAAAAGAGCATAATTATAGATATACCTTTTGTTGCAATGGAAGTTGCATGAGGAATATATAGTACAGATGGTAAATAAATGTATGAAGTGCTGAAGTAGCTTGGGGTTTTCCCTTTATGTTTGAATTTCTCAGTTATGCTTAATATCATGACTGCTTCCAGGCAAAGTTAAGATTTTATAGTTTAATTCTATGTTCACTTCTGCAGAACAAAAATAATTCAGTAGCTCTCAGTAGTGTCAGAATCTTTGATGTTGAAAGGCTCATAAAGAAGATATTGTTTAAAAAGATGTAAAGGAGCAGTAATAAATTCCCTGAATAACTGGATTGTCCTTGACAGAAGTTTTAGCTGCTTTCTTTTGCAGAACTGGTGAACATAACTGCAAAAATAATGTGTATTTTATATAACTCAAGTTTTTGAAACATAGAAATTTTTGGTTTAGATTTTTCTACCTTATCAGTTGAACTTGATCTGGTACCCCTTTTTAATGAGAAGGAGCCAGTAGTATCTTACATTGAAACCAGGTGCAAGATTTCTCTTCCATTTGCTTAAATTTAATCCCCATGTTTTAAGGCAACAACTGAGCTGTCTCAGCAGTAAGGCTCCTAAACCAGATTCTGTTTTGCATTAGTTCTCTAATGAAGTAGCAGGAAATACACTTTCCCATGGAACAGTGGTTTTTTTTTTTTTTGTTTTTTTTTTTTTTGTTTTTTTTGTATAGCTTCAATGGTGCATTGGGCAGTTTCCTTGAAAATCAGTAATTCTGAGATTCACATTTTTCTCTTTGCCTGAAATAACGTACACTTGCTGATCATCACAACATTTTGTAAATATAATTTCATTTTCTGCAAATTTTTGAGACGGGTTGTGTTGCCTTAATGAATAGGCTTTTTCTTGATGGTTAACTGATTTATTTGTGTATGAAGGATGTGATATGGCCTCATTTTAAAGAGTTCTTAGTGCTAAGGCATCTGAATTAAATATTTGAGATGCTATTTTAAAGTGGAGAACATTGTTTATAAGTGCTTTTTTATTTTTATAGAAAATAAAATTAAAAAGGAAAAGCTTCCTGTGCTTACAAGAAGGAAATGGCTTTAACAGGAAAAGATACTAATGCTGTTCATTCTTTTCAGGAAACTGTGTTCTAATGAATTTTCACCCTTTGCGATTCCAAGGTAGCAAGAAAAGTAAACATTTCCTGCTAGACATTCATGTAGTATAGGTTAGGGAAGCTGCATACTACCCATAGGTATCTGCTCTCTGCACATGGCTTAGTCTTGTTTGGTTTTGTTTGTTGTTGTTTGCTTGTGTTAATTCCTCGCCTCCCCAGGGAAGGGTTATTACAGGTGCAAAGCACAATTATGCTTTATGTTAGTCTACCCTTGTAGAAACTGTGGGTGCACACCTATGTTAGGGGGCATCTTTCCTTGAATCCCCAGACCTCATTTTCTGTATGCTTCCACCACCTTTATTGTGGCTTCTCTTGCCATTTACTGTGGTGTCACTGCCACTACTAGCACATAGGCAGCAGAGGCATCAGTGTCATTGTTATTGAATAGAACAGCAGAGGCCAAATCACTGTGACAATAGCCACAGAGGAAGGAGCTTGATGCTCTAAAATATTTTTCCAAAGGTTGCTTTATATTCAGAAGCAATTGTCACTTGGCCCAGTACAGTACTTTTCACTAAAATTTCTTTTGTTACAGTAGTTGTAGTGATTTGAGCGGCTACTATTGGAATAGCTTTAGGAAAAAACATCAAGCTAATACTGGTTTAGAAGTTATGCTAAATAATTTTTATCTCAAACTTTTTAATTTTTCACTTGCTTTTTCAGCATTACTCAGTCTGTTGGCTGATCGCTTTTTGAACTAAACATATCAATTTCACTAGTACACTGAATTTCATTTTTTGTGCTTCTGGGATTTCTGTGCTTTCTGGGATTTTTCTCTTTTCAAACCTAATTTTTTGTAGCCAGTATTGTAGGTGAAACTATTCTGTATATGCCATGAACTTTCTGGTTATAAATGTTGATGTGTTTCATGGGGTTTTATCAGTAATAATGAGTCTTCTCGATTTCTGATAATCCCCCTCACCTTTTCTCTCTGCCTCCCCCCACATGCTGCCCTCCTTTTTGGTTGTTCAAGTTAGCTTCATATCAGGTTTCTTGCATTACTATTTTAACCTTAGGCAGCTGCATCAGTGATTAATTACTGCTCACTTCCAATACTGACTTTTTCTGAGATTGAATTAGTGTTAAAATGCTTTATATTGTGATTGTGTATGCTTCTTTTTTCTATGTAACTTAAGTGTTAGACTATGTTTTGGCAACCCTATCTCCTTCCTTAGTAGTTTTCAAACTATTTTTAAAAGCATTTCATGCTGGAAACGTGTGGCAAAAGTACTGTCATTGTATCAAACTGTAGCTCTGGTATAGAAACCAGAAATTTGCCCTCTTGTACCTAAATCTGTCTGATGTACTCGATCATGGCATCTTATTTGAATGAGAACAAGAGGATAATAATTCATCCTCTTTCTGCCTCTCATTCTTTAAGCGTGGGAGTTTTTAATTTTTTTTAAGGACAGTTTATGGACTGATAACTAGCAGAGCTTCATATAGTATCTAATAAGAGTAGTAGTTTATTGCAAAATGTGGAAGCTTAAAACTGGTTGAGGCAAGGCTTCTTAAATTTATAATAGCATGTTTGCTGTTTTAAAAGAAGAGTTCACTGCTCACCTAAATTATAAAGTAGCTAATAAATGAGTTGTACTGGTTTACTTTGTGCAGCTGCAGAAATCAACTTTGAGCATTGTACTGTGTCAGTACAATGCTATTCAACATATAAGAAATTAAAACAATTTTTAAAAGTAGTTTCATCCTAACTAAAGATTTCGTAATATAAACTACATAAAACAGAACTGTATTTAACATGTTCTATTTAATACAATGTTAAAAAAAAAAAAAAGCTATAGAGATTTGATATTTTAGCAGTTCTTTAAAATTTAATTTTAATCTATCTAATTTTATCTCTTTTCTCAGAAATATATTAGGTTAGTCATCTAAGGTAGCCAAGGTCAACCCACTACAATGTTACTTTTTAAATCTAAAGATATAAGTTAAAGAATACTCTGGAGTATGGGGAATGAAACATTGAAATGTAAATACTAAATTTCTGAATCCTGAGTTACTTATCTTTCCATTACTATTGAGCCTGTGTATTACTGCACATAAACAGATTTTTCCCTTTATTTTGTTTTCCAATGTTCTCATGAATGTACGTAGATAAGCCATGGAAGAACTGTTATTTTTGTTGAGGGGACAAGAATGTATTTCAACCAAGAGGAAAGAGAAAGGGGAGAAAATAAGATGGAAAAAAACCCCTTGTAGGTTGAGATAAGGCAGTTTACTAAAGCAACAGCAAAAGTCCTGTGTGCAAGCAAAGGGAAAAAAGCACAAAATATTTTATTCTCTACTTCCCATCAGTGAGTGATGTTCAGCCACTTCCCAGGAAGCAGGGCTTCAGCACATGTAGTGGTTGCTCCAGAAGGCAAACATTGTAGAATAACGAATGCCCTCCCTTCCTCCTTCCCCTAGCTTTTCTATCTGAGCTGGGGGGATGTTGGAGAGTCAGTGCTGATGCTGTGCCAGTGCTGCTCAGCAGAAGCTAAAACACTGGTGTGTGTGTTCTCAACACCTTTCTAGCTACCAATGCAAAGCACAGCATTGTGAGGGTGCTATGGGAAAATGAACTCCAGTTTAGCCAGACCCAATACACTTTATCTCAATCCATGAGTTTTACCTTTTTTCAGATTCTCTTCCCCATCCTATTGGGGAAGGGGGAGTGAGGGAATGGCTTCATGGTGCTTAGCTGGGTTAAACCACAATACACTTTAAAAATCCCCAACCAGTGAGCAACATTTTAAATTTAACATTTCAGTAAGAATTTTATTTGGAATGTTAATTTCCAGTAAATGAGAATATATATAATTGACAAAAGGAAAGAAGACAACATACAGAAGTAGTGCTTTAAATGTGTAGTTATTACCTGTAGCATAAACTTTTTCAATATTACTGTCCTTGCTGGTTTCATTTTTTCTTTTATTGTGTATTATGTTATGATGATAGGTTTTCATACATTGCTCTCAATATCTGCTGCCCTTTCACTGTTTCCCTTTTTCAAAGGGGTTCTTTGTATCACTTCCTTTGTGCACTGTAGTTTTTTCCTCCCTGGAATGTCTTTTACAATATCTGATTTTTCTTATAAAGAAGCAAGAGTATATGTATATATTGAATATGCAAGTCTATCTTTGCATATATGTAAATTGGGTTTCTACTTCTCTGTTTGAACTGCAACAATGATGCATTGTTTAAAAGCTTTTCAATGCAACAATTCTTTGATTTCCTTAATTCAGCTAATATTAAAGTGTCCTGGTTTAAAGGACAGGTGTCTGCCAAGGAAGGCAGGAACCTCCCTTGGAATGGAAAATGTGACCCTCTTCCCTCCAAATTATTATAACTTTGAAATTACGGGGCTTTCAGGAAAAGATATGGAAAAAGGAATAACAGTTCTTTACTAGTATATATATATATGTAAACAAGGCAAACAAACAACAACAATGGCAGCAACAACAAACAAAAGCAGAAACCCAGTAACAGCCTTCTCTCGGCTGTCAAGCACTTTCCTCGTTGTTGTAGTTATGGTCACAGCCAACAGGGGTGCTGTTGGCTCCCGGCAGGGCAGGGCAGGTGCGATGATTCCCCCGCAGCTGCAGGGGGCTGAATGGACTGCAGCAGGAAACCTCGGAGCAGTAGGCTGGAACAGCAGAGGCAGGCACACCCGGGGTGGCAAACAAAGTGTAGCAAAGACTCCGGAGCCATGCCAGAAGCCGCAGGGTGTTCTGGGTGGGTATGGGATGTCAGGTTAAAGTGTAGCAAAAAGCCCTGAAGCAGCAGTGGAAAACAGCGGGGCTGGCGGGGGATCGCTCCCTTGGGTAGCTCACCGGTGATGGCTGGTCCTGGGGTTGGGCCTCTGCAGAGAGGGAGCAGCCCGGTGGGGAGGGCTCCTGGCTCCTGGCGTAGCATACACTGGCTCTGGGCTCCTGTCTCGGTTTTGAAAGACAGGTGTCTGCTAAGGAAGGCAGAGACCCCCTTGAAGTGGCAGATATAACCCCTTTTCCCTCCAAGTTATTATATTTTGAAATCAAGGGCCTTTAGGCAAAGATGTGGGAAATAGGAATAACAGTTCTTTACTCTATATATATATATGTATATAACCAGTCAAACAAAACAACAACAACTCTGGCAGTAACAGCAATCACAAACCCAGTGCCAGCCTTCTCGGCTGTCAGGCCCTTTCCCCTCGGGTGCAGTTCCGCTCGCAGCCGGCAGGGGCGCTGGCGGCTCCCGGTGAGCAGGGCAGGTGCGATGGTTCCCCCGCGGCTGCAGGGGGCGCTCCGGAGCGAGCTCGGGAAACCCGCGGCTCTGGTGCCCTGGGATCCCGGGAAGGGATGGAACAAAGGCTTCACAAACCGCTGGGCAGCCGATCCCGGACTCTCAGGAACAGCAGGCTGGAATGGCAGGGACGAACGCAAATCCCGGGTGGCAGACGAGATGTATCCAGATGGGAAAAACCACGGAGGCCCAGGCAGGCAGGGCGAGCAGGGCTACAGCGTAGCGAAAGCTCGAAGCAGCAGCGGAGCAGGGCAGCCACAGCTCGGTCTCCAGCAGGGCAGGGAAAAGCGGCTTTTGGGGTCCCGGCGTTGCTTCCAGCAGGAAGAAAGAACGGCCAAAAAGAAAGCAGCAGCAGCTCCTTTCTCTGCAGCTTCTCTCTCCGGACGCTCAGAGCGAACTGACCCCACACCCAGGTGTAAACAAAGGAGTAGCCAGGCCCGCCCCACTCCCCTTTTTGTCTTTCTTAAGTACAGCTATTTGTCCCCTAGCAACATGCATATGGGAGAAAATTCCTTTAACAGGAAAACCTAAGACTAAACTAAAACCCCAACAGCTCCCAAGCAAGCAGAGGAGCAGAGAAGCAAGTTGGCAAGCCCCAGTCACAGTGCTGAAGGAAAAGGGAAAAAAAAAGAAACATGGAAAAACTACAAGGCAACAGTATCTCCAGTCAGAGGCACTGCGCCGCATGGCTGCTGAGATGATCACCCCACTGGAAGGAAGCAGCAGCCCCTTGCCCCCACCCCTCACAGAATTCCAGGTTGCCTCTCACCCATCATGATACTCCCCATGATACTCCCGGAGCTGGGGGGGGGGAGGGAGGGAGGGGGGCAGTGGCCATTCGGGACACAAAACAAAAACCAAAACAAAAAAAAATGGATATGGGATAAAAACTATCCCCAAGACATAAAGTAACATGTTGCAGTGGGGATCCTGCAACACGCATATATCAAACCAGGAGTCCCGTGGAAAGGAAATATATACGGACAGACAGATTCTTGATAGCTGTTTCAGAGAGATGTTTATTTCTCCAGCCGCATGGCCGGAGCTCTGCCGAGGAACTGTTCCAGTCACGGGACCAAGGGTCCTTCTCCCCGCGCAGGGAACACAAACCAACCAATGGGAACGAGGCTGAGCAGGGACAGGGTAGCCCCGTGTCTGTGCCCTCAGGGCCCCTCTCCCAGGGCTCCATGGCAGGGGAGGGACCCCAACACCTCACCCGTTTTATTTTAATAAAAGGAGAATGAAAACAACTGGATAAACATAACAAGAACAGTTTCAAAACAAAACAAGCCACCCTCCTGAGTCTTTAAATGTCCAAACAGATTCTCTGGAACATCTTAGGGCTGACAGAAGGGAGACAGAACTCTGAGCATGCTTTGTGGGGAAACTGAGGCAGGAGAGGGTTTAACTTCTTCCCTCCCCCTTTTCATCCCCCACTCGGCATTGGAAAGGGATTTTTGGGGAAACAATTGGCAAAAGCATGGTTTTGTGAGGGAAACCATGGATGAAAAAACGGATTGGGAATACACTGGGGGTAATAGGACATAGGGTAAAAGGGAAAGGTGGGATTAGGAAAGGGAAACTGTAGGGGGGGCTTACAATGGAGATACTGTCTAACATGACTACGATTTTTTGCATATATACTGCCTTTTACAGGAACACCATCAGGCCCAGTGACCTGCGATGCTTGTAACCCTTTTCTCCCTAGTACAATATTAAATTCCACCACCTCTCCATCTCCCAAGCTTGGGATGCATTTTTCAGGGTTATTCTTTTTAATAGCAGTTCTATGCACGAATATGTCTTGCTGGTTGTCACACCTTGTTATAAAACCATAATTTTGCTTAACATTATACCATTTTACTATCCCTAAGGTCTTAGTTGCTATGATCTTTTCCTTTTTCCGAGTGGCTGCTGTTTTCTGTCTCGCTGCGTCTTTGCTCTCTCCTTCGGTCGCTCCCGTGTTGGAATTGTCGGGGCTGCTCGTGCCTGCGCGCTCTTCCCGGGGTCGCGTTCGGGGCTGCGCGGGCCGGGCCGGGCCACGCCGCTCAGTCCTCCGTGCGTCGCCTCCTCTGGTCGCAGCTTCGCTGCCGCTGCCGGGCGCTGCACCCACGTCTCGGCCGGGCCCCCGAGCGACGACCCCCCCGTGCTCCGCTCCAGCGCGCGTCTCGGCCGGGCGCGGCTCCGTTCCATCGCCACCGCCGCCAGCCGCCGCCCGCGTGCCGCCCCTCTCGGTCGGGCGTTCACGGGGCTCGCTCCACCACGCGCTGCACGCGGCCGTGCGGGTCCTGCCGGGTCCCGCCGCGCCTCGCTCCGCCACCGACACTGCGGCTCGCGTGGCTCCGCCCGCGCGCGGGAACTGCCTCGCTGCTGCTCTCAGAGCGCTCGGTGCACGTGGCCTGGGCCGCACGGTCCCTGCGCCACGCTTCCCTTCGCCAGGACACAGCTGACATTGCTCAACAGTCTCAGTAACTAAATAATATTCACGAAAATATTCTTCCATCGGCATATATTTTGACTCTAGTATTAACTGTGTCCAAACGGTTTTCCAAAAGCCCTTGGTAATAATTAAATCCCAAGAAACATAGAAAAAGTTCTTAAACAACCATGCCAGGAAGTGTTTCAGTTCTTTTTGAGCTTGAATCAAGCTAAAATTTACAAATCGTTGTTCAAGAATCATTTTAAGTTTAAGATAAATGTCCATATGCGGCTCTGAGAGCCAAGAGTCTTCCCACGGTTCCTCCATAGTTTAGATACGGAATAGCAAAGCAAAACCAAGAAGAGGAATCCAAAGTTTCCAGGGTTTACTCACACAAATCAGTCGCTTAGGGATCGGGGATCGTTCTGCTCACAAATCTCCACCATTTGTTGCCGTGGGGATCCTGCAACACGCATATATCAAACCAGGAGTCCCGTGGAAAGGAAATATATATGGACAGACAGATTCTTGATAGCTGTTTCAGAGATGTTTATTTCTCCAGCCGCACGGCCGGGGCTCTGCCGAGGAACTGTTCCAGTCACGGGACCAAGGGTCCTTCTGCCCCCGCGCAGGGAACACAAACCAACCAATGGGAACGAGGCTGAGCAGGGGCAGGAAACCCCGTGTCTGTGCCCTCAGGGCCCCTCTGCCAGGGCTACACGGCAGGGGAGGGACCCCAACAGTAACAGATTTATTTTTTCAGTCTAGAGGTAGAAATGCTGCACTACTACTGGTAGTAGCTACTGCACAAAGCTGATAATATAAAAGGTTCTAAATATTGATAAATTACTCTTGTTAGAGTTGGGAATGAAAAACCAAAACACAACAAAACTTGTATGTTTTGACTTGTCTGGCTTGTCAAACCCTTAATTGTTGCATGATATTTTGATATTTTGTGTGAAATAACATATCTTGTCTTGAGCTGTCAATTTTTTTCCCTAACTGCTTGATATTTTGAGCATTCTTCCTTTGTAACCTTCTTTGACTGCCCTAGACAGAGCAACCACATCCCTTCTTGACCTTTGTTTTGTTAGCTAAACAAACCAGCCCCTTCTACTCTCCTCTTGGAAAACTTACTCTTTCCCTGACCATCCTAGCTGTCTGCACTTGTTCCACTCTTGGATCTGGATCTTGCCAGTTCATGTTTCTTATGTATCTGTGGAGAAGGTTTCTAATTTAAGTGTCTACTTTTGGAGGGTTTTTTTTTCCATTTAATATCTGTATAATTACTGTAGCAGCAATACCAGGAAAGAACTTGCATTATTAGTGACTGATGTTTACAGCTTTCCCAGGTGAACATGAAGAGAAAGTAAACAGATTCCTGCCCTCCCCCCTTGTCTTTGTTTTACATATGGAATTTCCAATAATACTGAATAGTTATGTGACCTTAATCAGTTTTGATGCAGTTTAAGTCAGGAGAGGAGAGCTCTTTGGACATGGTTTTTTTCTTGTATGTATAACTTATGTGTGAAAGGTGTTCTTTAACTTCTTACCTTTAAATGAAAACTTAAATTCTAAAAGTGTTGTTAGCTCTTGTGGGTTTGCTGTTGCAGACTCATTGTGGTAAAAGTTAGGTCCCTTTTTTTTTTTCTTTAAGAATTGCTTATTTATGGAACTAAGAAGCAACTGAAATTCTGTATTGGTATTTATTTCAGGTAAAGAAGCTTCAGTATCAAGTAGTGTTTGAAACTGCTGTGTGTTTGAAGGCTGTTTTCTCCTGGATTAAAAAAACCCCAAACACAGCAACCCACACAGCATATATCTATCTGCAGCAGTTTCCTTAACTAGATTTCTGCACCTGTAATGTACTATATTTTTAACAAACAAAGGTAATTTAGTGGTGGGAATGAGCCTGTGGCAGGTGCAGCAAAGCAAGTTAACTCATTGTCAGTTCTGTTTAATCTCAGTGTTGGGTGATGGTTTTTTTGTTTATTGGTTGTATTGTCCCTTGTCACACCACCCCACCCCCACCCCAAATAATTTAGTTTTGTGTAGATAGGGAAACACTGAAAAGTTAACTTCACTGGTTCATGAAAACTTTATGCAGGAAAAATACTTAGAACATTATTTCTTTGTTTTGCTTAGAATCTGCACATATGTATTAGCAGTGGTGTTATATGTTGTCATTGGTGTGGCATAAGAAAGAATGAGATAAAGATTATTAAGGAAATGCCAGTGATATTTTGGTTTATATGTATTGTATATGTAATTTGCAAAACTGTTGACTTGTAAAGTAAGTATAAACAAATCACTATTTCAGAATCTTAAGTAAACAACATAAATGCTGACCAAAGAAGTCTTACTATTTCATGAATTGTTAACACAGGAGCCTGTCTATTATAGGTAAATGTATATACAGCAAGTTCCTTTAATTTATTTTGTTTGTCTTCAGAAAATATCATGCTCAATTTTTTCATTTCATTAGTATAACAATAGTGGATTGTAATGTGTGGTGTTTGTAAATTTTTGTTGTTTTGGAAATACAGTTCAAATTATTGTGATGATCTTTTCTTGGGGGGAGTTGTTGGTGGTTGGAATTTTTATTGTTCTTTTGTTTGTTTGTTTTAAATATTGTGGACTTCCTTACAATTGGGATCTTTATAGTGAGTGAAAACTAGATGAACAAATTCCTTTTCAGTAGTTGAATATAAACTATGCTGTTTTCCAGGACATAAACAAACTAGTTCAATGGTGACTAAACCTTTTCTTTCTGTGGAGGGGGTGAAACAGTTCCTGGTAATAGTTTGACCAGAGAGTGCTTAATATTAAAGAGATATTTTCAGATAAATTTTGAAATACTACTATTTTTTAAATTGTCCTGGTTTCAGCTGGAACAGAGTTAATTTCTTTTCAGTAGCTGGCACAGCGCTGTGTTTTGGATTCAGTACAGAATAATGCTGATAACACACTGATGTTTTGGTTGTTGCTGAGCAGTGTTTACCCTGAGTCAAGGGCTTTTCAGTGTCTCAGGCTCTGCCAGGGAGGAACTGCACAAGAAGCTGGGAGGGAGCATGGCCGGGACAGCTGACCTGAACTGGCCAAAGGGATATTCTGCACCATAGAATGTCATACCCAGTATATAAACTGGGGGAGTTGGCTGGGAGAGGCCGATCACTGCTCGGGGACGGGCTGGGCATCGGTCAGTGGGTTGTGAGCAACTGTATTGTGCATCACTTGTTTCTCTTGGGTTTTATTTCTCTCTCTTTTTTATCTCCCTTTTCATTACAATTAGCAGTAGTAGTAGTATATTTTACTTTATTTAAATTATTAAACTGTTCTTATCCCATGTATTTTTGCCTTTTTCTGATTCTCTTCCCTATCTACCTGGGGTGGGTGGTGGTGGGAATGAGCAGCTGCGTGGCACTTAACTGCTGGCTGGGGTTAAACCATGACAAAAATATACTAAGATTTTGTATTTGTCACTTTGCTTACTGTTTGACTTTTGCAGCTGTAAATTATTCCTTTTGTTTTTGCTAACTTCTTATATGAAAAATATCTCCTCCAAAACTGAGAAGTGAATATAGTAGCTAATTGCTTAAACTGATTATGGATTAGGTGCGGTCCACTGCATTATGAGCCAACTGAAGTTTTGTTGCCAATTTTTGCATTGGTATCGTATAACCTGAGCAAATTGTCTTTTGATTGCCTTATGTTGCATCTTTTTTGGTGACGGGCTCTGCTTCTGAAACCAGAAGCTTGCCTTTTGATTGCCTAATGCCATTTGATATTTAAATTCTACATTCTTCTACCCACTTTTGACAAAATTTACTTATTACACATCTGAGATTATGGTCTATGTTTCATTTATGTTATTGAATTTAAAATTATTTTAAGTAAACTGAGAGTTTTAATTTGGTTTTGTGTTTTTTTGTTTTTTTTGTGTGTGTTTTTTTGTTTTGTTTTGTTGTTGTTGTTTTTTTGTTGTTTTTTTGTTTTTGTTTTTTAGTGCTTGGGAGATGGGAAGTAATGATAGCTGGCACCTGAACTAAAATATCTGTGTAGTCGCTACCATCCCAGAACTTCAGGATGAATGGGGATATGCCTCATGTTCCCATCACTACTCTTGCAGGGATTGCTAGTCTTACAGACCGTAAGTACTCTTTTTTTTTTGTCTTTGCTATGTTCCCTTCTACCTCTTCACTAAATATACATGCATTTTCAAAATACTAAAAATAATTTTGTTTTTAAAGTTCTTAAAAGTAAATCTGTTCAAAATCAGATTTGGTATTAAAATATTTCTCGTCCTTGCTAGAATTTTAAAAATATATTTGAACATAATATGCTAATTGAAACATGAAATGTAGGTTAAAAAAAAAAGCCCTTAAATAAACCCAAAACATAAAATATAGGAATTCGTTGTTTGGAATATCATTCAGTAACATATCTGGGAACCCCACAAATATAGAAAAACATATAAATGACGAAATACTTCTCTAAAACATACATATCATCATCTTCACTGGAGAGAGAGAGAGAGGTTATTAGACTGATGTTCAGATAGAGAGTTGTGGAATGTTCTGAATATACTTGAAACCTAGTTCCTTAGTTTTGGACAAAGTACAAAAAAAGTTGCTCTAATTAACAAGTGCAAAGAGTAGCTGCTAGAATGGAAATAAGCAGCTGAACCTATGAGGCTTGTTTCTTGGCTGTGAGTAGATGAGATGTGCGTACTGTCTTTAAATATGTCAGGAAGACAAAATGCAAGGAAAGAGAAAGAACTATTTACATTAAAAGCTGATGCTGGCACAAAACCAAATGCTTATAATCTGACCAAAAATAAATTTCTAGTGGAAACTTAGAGGAGATTTATCATTACTATAACGAAGTCCTAAAACAGCCATTCCTATAAGAGAAATCAGGAGAAAGATGCATCTTTTTTTATAAAGTGTAAGCAAGAGTTTATAGCTCAGTTGGCTGTCTGAGGATAACTGGACTTAGTGATCCAAGTGCTTATTCTGAGCTCTTGTTTTATTATTATGCTGTTGAAATTTGAAGACTTTTCAAGAGACATTGAAAGTATATACCCAGCAATTGAATTTAATTGCCTATAGTAAAAAAAAGCAAATTAATTCAATGAGGGGGAAAAAAACACTTCATGTCTTTCTGATATTCTGAATTATTAAATTGGAAGATGCTGCTTATGTATTTATATATGTATATATGTACCATTATGTGTGTATAATAATGGGCCATCAGGATGCAAATCATAGGTTTCTGGGCTATGGACAGTTTTCTAGCACTAATTATTTGCAGGTATGGTTCTCAAGTGAAAATACTTAACTGGTAGAAGTCACTGGCCAGACTCCTGGTGCAAGAGTTTCTTAAAACACTGAATTACCTTTGGTGGGATTAGCCCTTGTGTTAGGTGCGTTTGCTTCTTTCTCTGTCATATTTCTCTGATGTTCAGAAACTCAGGAGTGCATGAAAGAGAAAGGCATGTCACTGCTTCACCTTATTTCTCTCTATGTGAAAAGAAGGTATTGGAATTGACAAGTCCTGTTGCCCTAAAAACATGGAGAACGTGATGAGTAGAGGTAGTAGAGTAGGCTTAATTAACTAGCTGAATTTATACTGTTTTAATAAATGTTTTGCTGATCTTTCTAATTTTTCCAAGTTTCAAGGCACATTCAAGGTAATTAATGCAAGTAATGTAGTTGTCAGGTTTCCTTTCTTAATCACATGAGGGAGTAAGAAGGTGTCCGTCTTTGTATGCTCTTGTTTCATGAAATGATTCTGAACTCCTTTCTATTTTCTGATAACAGTTTTGAACCAGCTGCCTCTTCCATCACCTTTACCTGCTACCACAACAAAAAGTCTGCTTTTCAATGGACGGATAGCTGAAGAGGTGAACTGCCTTCTGGCTTGCAGGGATGAAAACTTGGTTTCACAGCTCATCCACAGTCTCAATCAGGTGTCAACAGATCACATGTATGTAATTTGAACTTCAGCTATATCAGATCACCATCCTTATTACTTTAAATTAAACTGAACTGAATTGAGAAGGGTGTTTGTATCTGAAAATTAGAATGTGCAGGTTTTTTTATTAGGCTAGCTTAGCAGATTACTGCTGTATAAGAATTAATTGTTTCTGTCAGAATGCTAGTAATTGTCTGACAGCCCTTATGCATAACTAATTTTTTTTTTTATAGATCTGTTTGTTCCATTCTTGCTAGTTAGGAGTACAAACTGTGATATTGATTGTGCAAAAGTCATTTGTGTTCCACTTTGGTTAATTATGTACACTGACAAATTATATACACAGTATTACACAAAAAGATACTTTTTTGAGACACCCATGCAAGATCTATGTCAGTTCTGATTAGATATTGAACTTAAAATATTTAAGAATTGAACCAGCAAGTATTTTGGTTTTTTCATTTTTCACTGGTGTCCTTTGAATTGTCTTATGTGGACAACCTTATCTTTTTCCTATGTGTTCCAATCTATTATTTTGATCAAATGAAAGTAGCTCTTCAAAGTCATCAATGCAAAGAAAAAGTGAAAATATGGATGCATTTATAGAAAATTTTTGAAGGTTCAAAGGGAATCCTGTAATGTCAAAGATATGCCAATTTCCCTTTCTAAAATAAAAGATTTTCAGTGTTGGGCTGCAATGTGAATGTTATGCATTTATGCATAACTTATTTTCACTCCTACAATAGTACTTTCTGGATGTTTTGACAAAGTATTCTTCTTTTATGGAGAAGATCACAATACAGAAATGGACATAGGAAACTTTATAGTAGTCTGAAACTGACAGCCATGTATATATAAGTGCTTATTAACAGAAAATAATTTTGAAGACTAGTAGGAATACCTTTTCTGCCATTCCTTTAGCATGAGAGGAAAAAAGTAGATTTAGAGAACAGTGGTGCAGTGCAGATTTGGTGGGGTATTTTCTATATTTTAACAGTAAAATGCTGTCTTTTGATTTGGTTTTGATTGGTTTTGGTTATTTGGGTTTTTTTACTCGGCTCATGGTTTCTTATAATTTGATAATGCATTTGCCTCTTTATTTGCTTACTTCCACAATTCCAGAGAATTGAAAGATAACCTTGGCAGTGATGATCCAGAGGGAGATATACCAGTCTTGCTGCAGGCTGTCCTGGCAAGGAATCCTAATGTTTTCAGGGAGAAAAGCATGCAAAACAGATATGGGGTACAAAGCGGTAAGGATTTTTGATTGATTATTGATTGAGTTTTATGTTGTTCTGTAAGTTTAGGAGGCTGATACTAACCACAAATATGTAGAGAGCACAACTGTGATATTTATGCCTTACCTTGTATTTGATAATGATATAAAGCTATGTATCGGGACATCTTCTAAGAGTGATTGTATTAGAATAAGCACAGAAATGCACTCTACTAGGTCTTTTTGTAAAAAATAATGTTGAATTTCTCTACAAAGTTTAATTTCTAGGATGAGTGGGTTTTATTTTAAAGTAATTTTTTTTTAATTTCTTTATAGGTAGGTTTATATATTTGTCTTAGTAAATAATTGAAGTTGGGAAAAGATACCTTGTTCTATATTGAAAATCTGTATAATTAAAGTATATCACCATAGTGGTAGTTTTTAATAGTTCTGGGGTAAAGAATAAGGTTGAATGAACCATATGTAACATCTACTTGCCATTCCTCTTCTCAGCAATTTGTGATGCCCTACAGATTTTACTGTTTTGATAGCTAATTCTTTTCTGAGGTTTAGTGAGATATACTGCTGGATAGCAAAGATGGAGAAGGGGAGAGACCAAGCAAAGGATTAATCAGACAGATTCTACTTGTAGATCTGGAGACTTCTTCATTTGCGCATGAAATATTTTCTTTAAATACTAAACTAAGAAATGAGTAGGGGGATTTTCAGTTTTCACAATGTAAGGATAAGGCTTTGATAGCATTGTAGAGATATAAATAGAAGTGTTACTGGAGACCACAGGGAATAGAAAGCGTTAGGGTGTTTTTGGAGGGGGAAAGATAATAAAATTAGATTATTAAGTTTGTTCACCTAGGCTAGTGAGTAAAAAGCAATACAACATTTGAAAAGAATTTGCTAAGGACAGAACACAATGTTCCTTGAAAGAATGCAGAAATTTCCAGGAATGAAAATGTGAAAGGCAGTGCTAAATATTTAGTAGGTCATTGATACATATATCCTGAAATTTAAACGATGAAAAGAGTCTCCAGGGTCTGGGTTTGGAGGTAGCTGTTGCAGAGTATAATTTTTCCAGCTGCTGAAAGAGTTTTGACTGTCTTGACAGTTTTTTGCATAGTGGTTCCACAAAGAACATATACTTGTCCTGGTTTTGGTTTGGATAGAGTTCATTTTCTTCTTAATAGCTGGTACAGTGGTGTGATTTTTTGATCTAGTATGAGAATAATGTTGATAACACACATTTTCCCACCAGTTTTGTAGAGTAAAATAATTCTTTTCCAGTGCAAAAGGGAGGCATTGTTTATGAAATTATTTGTGCCAGCAGAGTCTTTTGAAAGAAAGAAGATAAAGCAAGTTAGTTTCTTTCTAATTTTTGCTAATTCTGTGCTTCAGAGGGGGAAACACTTTTGCTGCTTGATTCAACAGATTAAGAATAATCCTTATTGAAATAAAACCACCTATCTTTAGTAAATGTGCTTTTGCCTATGCTTGAAGGGAGGTACTAGTACAGAATTAAAAAATGATTAAACATAAAAGAATAGTTGATGCTATTTTAATAAAGTTAACAAAGTGCTTTCAGAGAACCAAAAGAGATCAGACTTTAAAACTTCCTTGAATACTTAATTTTATTTTACATAATTCTGAATACTTGTACCAGTGCAAACATTGCAATGTAAGTGTGAAATTGGAAACATTGAAAGAAAGGGGGAAGAGGAGAAAAGTATAGCTGTACACAAAGTATTTTGAGAGGAAGAAGGCCCTGTAATGAATGTTTGGAAAAGCTAGGTGAAGTGTGATTTTATTTTCTATGGAAAAAGGCCACACTCTTACCTGGAAATAGGAGGATCTTTAAGATAGATGCTGGCAAATTGTGGCAGCCATGTTAGCTGTTAGTACATCCCATTCAGATCTCCAAGGCCAAAGGAGGGTATACTGATGTGTTCTGGCAGCAAAGGTTGGGCTTTCTTCTGCTTTCTGAACATATTTTGTAATCTCTGTGGAGTCATGATTTGTAGAACACTTGAGAGTTTGGTAGAGATCTTATGTAATGCATTTTGCCAGCCATAAGAATGAAATTTAGCTTCTTTTCTAGTATTTCAAATTAATCTCTTCTGGTTTTTTTACTGTCTTCTTTCTGAATATTGTCCTTTTGCCTTCTGTTGAGTCCAGCATGTGGTGAAGTCAGTGCTGGGTACTGTGATCCAGTATTTGTAATGCCCAGAATTGAGAAGGAAAGAAGGCAGTGGGACCCCATGTCTATTTACTCCGCCTGGGGTGGGCCTCTGCAAATGATCCTTTGAACGTCAGTCCCAGCATTAGTATGGACAAACTGAACTCAAATTCATTTCTTCCAGCCTTCTTTTCTAATGCAAGAACAGAAAAACCACATGGTTAAAGAATTACATTCAATGTGGAATAAAATTCTTGGTTCAGTACAATTTGTCAGGAAAAAAAGGCCTCTTCAGGAACTTAAATATTATGTGTTGAATACTTGTGAATATAAGGTAAAGCACAAGCAGAATTCTGTGCTGATGTTTTTTCCACAGTCATACTGATTTGTAGCTCAACACTAAATTTAGAGCAAGAATTGTTTTTAGTTATGATTAACAAATAGTGCAAGAAAGATGTATTATTTGAATACTTGTTTTGTAGCCTGGGTGAACCACCCTCCCCCCCAAATTGCTGGCATATTTTGTCTCAGGTAAAGTAGCAGCAGTGTTCAAACCCTTATTCCATGTCTTTTGATAATAGTCCCATTGTTAAAACAGAATTCATACAGATAAGGTTTTTAATTAGATTTTTCAGACTGTTTTCTATTACTAGGTTGTCTGAACAGACTGAGTCACATCACTGCAGCATCAGTACAAGGGCAACATGTTAATTTTATTTCAGACCTTTTTAATCAAATGACAGAGAAAGTTCTGGGTGCTATCATAATTATTTATTTAAAATTAGGCTATTATTTAATTTCAGTTTTCATAATATTTTTTTCTCTTCTCAACACTTTGGCTTTGTCTTTCAGCAGATATCTGTTAGAAGATCAGCTAAAATAACATATTGCAATAGGTTAGTCTTCATAGCATAGCTTAGGACAGAGAAAGGACTTAAAATTCACTTTAAACTATTTATTTGTGCATTTTTGAGGATTAAAATCTTATGCATCTTTCCCTAAACATCAGTTGCTTTGATTGTTTTTTCATCTAGAGAAGAATTAAAATGCACGTGTCTGTAAAAGGGAAAAACTTTGTAGACGTATGCTTTCAATAAGAGTGTATATTTAACTGAAAAGTTGCCTCTTGGTGAGCAGTCCTTGCTTAAGCATGCATGATGCTGTAATACAGTGTCTATGTTTGAAAGACAGGTGTCTGCTAAGGAAGGCAGAAGCCTCCCTTGGAATGGCAGATGTAACCCCTTTCCCTCCGAGTTATTATAATTTTGAAATCAAGGGCTTTTAGGCAAAGATGTGGGAAATAGGAATAACAGTTCTTTACTATATATATATATATATATATATGTATATAACCAGTCAAACAAAACAACAATAACTATGGCAGTAACAGCAAACACAAACCCAGTCCCAGCCTTCTCGGCTGTCAGGCTCTTTCCCCTTGGGTGCAGTTCCGCTCGCAGCCAGCAGGGGCGCTGGCGGCTCCCGGTGAGCAGGGCAGGTGCGATGGTTCCCCCGCGGCTGCAGGGGGCGCTACGGAGCGAGCTCGGGGAGCACGCGGCACCGGTGCCCTGGGATCCCGGGGAAGGATGGAACAAGGGCTTCACAAACCGCTGGGCAGCTGGCCTCGGTGTCCGGCCGTACTCTCGGGAACAGCAGGCTGGAACGGCAGGGACGAGCACAGATCCCAGAGGACAGATGAGATGTATCCAAACGGGGAGCCCCCACGGAGGCCCAGGCAGGCAGGGCAAGCACGGCTACAGTGTAGCGAAGGCTTGAAGCAGCAGCAGCGGGGCAGGGCGGCCACAGCCCGGCCTCCAGCAGGGCAGGGAAAGCGGCTTTTGGGATCCCGGCGTTGTTTCCAGCAGAAAGAAAAATGGCCGAAGAAAAAAGAACCAGCAGCTCCTTTCTCTGCAGCTTCTCTCTTGGGACCTGAGATCGAACTGACCCCACACCCAGGTGAAAACAGAAGAGTAGCCAGGTCTTTTGTCTTCTCTTAAGTACAGCCATTTGTCCCCTAGCAACATGCATATGGGAAAAAATTCCTTTAACAGGAAAAAAACTAGGACTAAACTAAAACCCCAACATACAGTTTAATCATACAAGACTTTTTCTGTGATCTTGAGCCGTGTTTTTATATTCTTTGTCATTTAGTAAGAATGCTAAAATGGATTTATGCATATCACGTTTTTCTGAGCAAAAAAAATTACGTTCAAGACTAGGAGTGTATGTTAAGGATAGAAAGCTGGCCAATATCCCCGAGTGCTGTGCAGCCCTTCAGAAGGACCTCGACAGGTTGGAGAGTTGGGAGAGAACTGTCTGAAATTCAACAAAAGTAAATGCAGGGTCCTGCACCTGGGGAAGAACAACCCCAGGCACCAGTACAGGCTGGGGGTGACCTGGGGGTCCTGGTGGACAAGTGTGTGCCCTTATGACAAAGAAGGCCAACAGAATCCTGGGATGCATTAGGAAGATCATTGCCAGCAGGTCAGGGAGGTGATCCTCCCCCTCTCCTCAGCTCTAGTGAAGCCTCACCTGGAGTGCCGTGTCCAGTTCTGAGCTCCTCAGGACAGGAGAGACATGGAGCTCCTGGAGTGGGTGGAGTGGGTCCAGCAGAGGCTGTGAGGATGATTAAGGGACTGGAGCATCTCTCTGATGAGGAAAGGCTAAGGGAGCTGGGGCTGTTCAGCCTCGAGAGGAGACCGCTGAGAGAGGACCTCATCCATGTCTGTCAGTGTCTGCAGGGATGGGTCAGAGAATGGACTAGGCTCAGCTCAGGGGGGCCCAGCAATGGGACAAGAGGAACAGGCAGAAACTGATGCCCAGGAGGTTCCACCTGAACATGAGGAAGAACTTCTCTGTGCAGTAACCAAGCACTGGAACAGATTGCTCAGAGAGGGTGTGGAGTCTCCCTCACTGGAGATATTCCAGACCCATCTGGACACGATCCTGTGCCATGTGCTCTGAGATGACTGTTTGGGCAGGGAGGTGGGACCAGATGACTGACTGTGCTCCCTTCCAACCTGACCCATCCTGTGATTGTGTGAATTACTAGGATGATATTTTCTCAAAACTGAGAATTACCAACAATCAAAATTAAAGTTGCATTTAAAAGAAATTCTTAAGTATTTTAAGGTATGGAAATGCACAGTGGAGCCATAAATCTGCTGCTTAGTGATATGAACAATGATGTAAAAAATGTACAAGAAGATATTTTAGTGTTAATGGCCACAGACTAATTTCAACTCCTTTTTAGACTAAATGTTTGGGCTTATTTTTACTCCTTCCTCATTACATCATTACTAGACAGACTTGTTATCTGTCTGAAAACTTTGGAGACACTGTTGTGGTGAGGTATTTTTGTTTGGTTGTTTGTTTTTGTTGTTGTTTGGGGGGTTTTAGTGGGGGGAGGGGAGGGGGATGGGCACTGGGGACTTTGGGTGTTTTGTTTGGTTGTTTTTTTTTTAATCTAGATTGTCTCCCCAAACAGAGATAAAGAGGTGAGAACTGCCTGTCACAGAATAAGTTTTAGGGTTTTTTAAATGGAATTAAAATGTATTTTTATATTTTCTGTCACACTTTTTTAAACCAAAAGCATGTTTTAAATTTACGGAGGAGAAAAGAGATGTACTTTTCAAGTATTTTAGAAGTGCAGACTTTGTTTTAAGCATAAAATGAAACTTCTGCATAGTTCATACTTATACTGGCACATTCTGTCAGCTTTCTGTACATGAATGTTAAGGGTTAATAGTTTGACTAAGTACTACCTAGCTGTGGTGAGAGTGGCTGTGAGAGGTGAGTGGGCAGTGAGCATGCCAGGTGCTGCCTCCAACACCTCTGGAGTTTCCTCCTCACTTGCCTCTGTGCAAGGCAACCAGTGTTCATTTAATCAAATTTTGCAGGAGTTGAGTCCACTTCTGTTACTCTGGACAATGAAATGTCCTCTGTACTAAAGTATGGAGGTCTCTTATTTTATTTATTTATTTATTTATTTTTCAGCACAATATGAGAATTTCACTCCTGCTCTGGGCTAGTTTGTCTGGGCTAATATACTTGGAATGCAGCACTTCATACCTACCGGGAGGTAGTAATGGCTTAATTCCTGGGGGATTATTCCATCACTTCTTTGTTGGGGAGAGGGGGAAAGAAAAGAGGATGGCAGGGAGGATTTCTGAAACTAGCTTTGCTTATGTGAATATTGCAGTAATTGAAATCAGTGATAGTAATGCAAAGATTGATGACTCCCAAACACTCTGGATTAGTCAGCCATCTATCTAAACTTTGGTTTAAATATTTGCATTGCTGATGTGCTTTTACCCATGGCTTTGTATCACTTGCTGTGGCTTCCCAAGCTGCAGTGTGTATGTGAATTCTGATGCTGTTTTAGCTGCAAGGCATTCAATTCTATCATTAAAATCACCTGGTTAAAAGTCATATAAGTTCTTATGTACCTGTGCCATTTCAACTTCCAGTGTTATGTGGTGGTTAGAAATTCTTTATATCTGTATGGAAGAGAGAAAACAGAAAAGATTAATTTATATTCTCCCTAATAAAGATGCAAGTTAGTTCCAGGCCCACTGGTACTTGTGGCTTGCCATCTAGTACAACTCCTGAATTTTCAAAGCATCACTGGGAATCTACAGGCTGTTGGAGACTACAGATGGGATATTGGTGGTTCTTTGCAACTGAAAATATTTCAGCACCTTCTTTGATAACATTCCTTATAAGTGTGGTGGAGGTGGAATAGAAAGCTTTTGTCCCTGGATAGAAAGGAACCACTAAGGCATTAGGGGAGCAGGGAGAATATCTTGCACCACTCAGCCTGAGATGATTGTTTGCTGTACTTGATCTAAAAATGGGGAAATAAGTTTTCTGTGTTCTGACTTGTTGTGAAGTTTCCAAATCTTATTGGCACATTGAGTACTCTACACACAAGTCTGGGGTGTGGAGTATATGGCCTATTATAAAATGTTTCTATTTACTAGCAGGTTTTTGGCTAAGGAACAGAGGAGGGAACTGCCATTGATATTTATAATTGAATTAATACTCCTTTAGGGAACATTCTTCTTATGTCATGGTGTAAAATGGACATCTTACATGAAATCAGTCTTTTAAAAATGTTTTCTAACAGTTGTAGGTAGAAGATGTCAATGTTTGTAAAGTTTATAATCTCTTTGTATATAATAATTTCTGAAATGAGAGACTTCATTGATTAAAAAGGAAATGCATGTAAAGTAATGCTGCTATCTTCTTAATAGGGATGATGATGTCGCAGTTTAATATTTCTCAGAATTCCATGAGAGGTAGTCCTGCATCTTCTAATTATCAACAAACCACTATCTCACATAGCCCTTCCAGGTAACATTCTCTTTTAAATGGGGTGGGATGGGCAGCAAACTGCAAATTCTATCTACAGTGACAGTCAATTCTTGTTGCAAGTATGTGAATGGAAGGTGATCAGTGTCAGGATATATTTTGCATTTGTCTGACAGCAGGGTGTTTCTTCAGCTGGCAAAGCAACATCTTTTTGCTAGTGAGTAATCTTTGTATTCTGATTAGTCAGGATTCCCTGCTGTCCCTCCCTCATAATTTTAGCATACTTTCTTTCCTGCTAAAATAATCCCCCTGCCTCCTGACACCCCTACAGCTATTCTCTACCTGTGGCAGGAGGACAGGAGAGAAGAGGCTATGTGTTCCAGCATGTATAACATTACCAATGTGACAGAAGGGTGGGAAAGAAGGCTTGTAAAAACATGGAATACTGCTTTAACAGTTATACAAAAAGCTGCTCAGAGGAGGATAGGCCCAGTAATTTGGCCAGTCTTCCATCAGCTTTCTCATCAACTTTCTGTTTCTTTTTCAAACTTTGAGTGTCAGCAAGTAGCATGTACCTATAGAATCATTTAGGTTGGAAAAGACCTCTAAGATCAAGTCCAACTGTTTACCTAACACTGTCAGGTCCACCACTAAACCGTGTCCCTAAGTGACACATGTACACATATTTTAAATGCCTCCAGGTTGGTGACTTAATCACTTCCCTGGGCAGCCTGTGCCAGTGCTTGACAAACCTTTTGGTGAAGAAATTTTTCCTGATATATAATCTAAACCTCCCCTGGAATAACTTGAGGCCATTTCCTCTTGTCCTGTCGCTTGTTACCTCCTTTCAACAATAAAGTGTCCCCTGAGCCTCCTTTTCTCCAGGCTAAACACCCCCAGCTTCCTCAGTCTTTTAAAAGAAATAAGAAATTTGTATAAATTTCCTTTTCCAACTTTTTCATTTTATTTTTTAGCCGGTTTGTGCCACCACAAACAAGCTCTGGTAACAGATTTTTGGCACAACAGAACAGTCCAGTGCCTAGTCCATATGCTCCTCAAAGTCCTGCAGGATACATGCCATATTCACATCCTCCAAGTTATACACCACATCCTCAGATGCAGCAAGGTAAGTCTTTGATATTTATTTTATTCTCCTATCTCATGTCAGCTTTACCTTCATGTGTGTTTCACAGCTCTAATTTCTTTGAAGGAGTCACATGCTTAATGCAAATCTTGGAGTTGGTAGGGAATTTTTTGGGTATGCTTAAGCTTTGCTTTCCTGACTGTACAGAGTGGTAGTATTTATTTTATTTCAAAAAATCCCAGAAGGATCATTGAGTCCAACTCTTAAGTGAATGGCCCATATAGGGATCGAACCAGTGACCTTGGTGTTAATGCTTCTCCTCTGTGTACACTGATTTTGCATAGTTGTCACATATACACGACAACAGAAAAATAAAAAAACCCTAAAACTTTTTATTTGTTAGCTATGGCATTTTTTTCTCTGTACTGGTGAAAACATAATTTTTGCCAGTGTAATGTAAGATTTGCAGCCAGCTTATTTAACCTTACCAAACCTTTGCAGTGTAGGCTAGGCTAAGTTGGCTAGAATTATACTCAAGGGATGCGGTAACTGGCAAAGATGACCTTCAGAATGAATGGATTTCTTTGTTCTTCCCTTTTCTAAAAACAATCTTGAACAATATGAACACTGTTAAGTATCTAGGCATTATCCTTTTTTTGTAAGTAGAATTCTTGTTAGATTCTTTTAAATCATCTGTTCCTAAAGTTTAGCAGTGTGCTTAGAATTTAAATAGCTGTTGTGTATGTAATGTTATATGTATCATGAATACCTAGGAAGTTACTAAAGGTAGTGAATGCATATTATATAGAGGAAAATAAAGTTTTCTATAACCTATGAGTATGATGCTGACTGTAATTAGGATAGATGTGGAGTGAAGCTTGGCTAATCTGTACATGGAATTTAGGTTTAAGTCTCTTGAAAATTCAAATCTTAGATACTAATTTTATTCAAGGTATTTGTGGAAAAAGGATTCAGTGAAGAAAGTTGGGATTCTTTTTCCAATCCTAGACCTCTTGCATCCAACTCATTAATATTATGGCCTTTTCTGCGAGAGTTTTTAGAGTTATCGATTGTGTGAATATATTAGTATCATTATTTTTATTTTTCTGTATTTCAGCTTCAGTATCCAGTCCCATTGTCACAGCTGGGATGAGGAATCTCCATGAAAATAAAGTTTCAAGTCAATTGTCTGGAAATTCAGCTAATCATCATGCTGATAATTCTAGACATAGCTCAAATGAAGACTATCTACAGATGGTGCACAGGATAAGTAGTGATGTATGTTACCTAGATCAGTTTATGATGATAAAACAAATATTTACTATGATAAAGCAAGGATGTGTTTAGCTGCCTTAGAAGTCAGATATTTTATGAGGATGCTGTTGATGAATAAAACCATTGAAAATATATTTTGGTTTCAGATGTGTGCACTCAACTGTGCAACTTTAATGTGCAAGTTTTAAGATTTTTCTAGATTTCTTTCCTTTGGAACAGTTTGTAACAGCGATTCTGATGAAAGTATTAAAAGTAAAAAATCTTACTCATGTGAGTTTATTATAAAGAGATGGTAGAGCATCTCTGCAATTATTGTATCAATATATTGACGTAAACGATACTAGATTCTAAATAGGTTTATAGTTAACATGTCTTTCTGAAGATTCCCCTGTCAATTAGATGAGACAATTGCATAACCTATTCAGTAATATAGTAGTGTTGTCAAAGGCAAAAATTCCTTTTAATATTTTTTCTTACAGGTCTGTTATGTGCTTTTATGGCCTGGTTTATTTATATGTTTTCCCAGTGACTTTAGTTCATGTGGGAGAAATTCTTGCTGAAGTATTGAATATAAATGAAAAAAATCAGCAACTTTTTCCCATGGTGTTTTCAACTTCTTCACTTTCTTAATGAGCATCTCATCCTGTGGATGAAGCATGTTGTGACTCTTCTTTATAAGTTTGGCACACAGTCTTAAGGGGACAGCACTTAAGTTTCATTTTTATTTTTTGACTTTAGTTCTTTGAACTGTGTGGTCTTAGTGATACCTACAACAGTTACAAAACTTGATCAAAACCTGGTGACAAGCAGGCCTTTCTTTTCTTTTTTTTTTAAGATGTATTTAATTTACCTTATGAAAACTAGGGGCAACTCTTGTCTTCCTAAATTAGCTTGTGGAAGCAAAAAACAGTGTTGTATTCAACAAGTGTATTGATAATACCAGGCTACCTAAATTCCTTACAGGGATTAATACACTGGAACTCCAAGAGAGTTATTAGTTTTATTAGTCTTTTCTTTTTAAATGCAAGAATTATGCTGATGAAAAATATTAGCTAAGAAGTAGTATCTTAAACAAGAGAGTTTTGTAATGAAGGAATATATCATACACAATTTCATCAGGTATTTTTCTCAGTCTCTGCTTCAGCAATGCAAATTCTTCAAAATAAGAAGCTGTTCTTAGCATTAAATGTCCATATATCACTACCTCTACTACCTCTCTAGTAGGTCACCCCCAACCTGTGCTGGTACTTGGGGTTATTCATCCCCAGGTGCAGGACCCTACACTTACCCTTGTTGAACCTCATTAGGCTTCTCTCCACCCAACTCTCCAGCCTATCAAGGTCCCGCTGAATGGCAGCACAGCCTACAGGTGTATTAGCCACTCCTCCCAGTTTTGTATCATCAGCAAATGCAACTGAAGTGCATCTACACCAATGCACGCAGCATGGGCAACAAACAGGGGGAAATGGAAGCCATGGTACAGCAGGGAAACTATGACAGTTGCAATCATGGAGACATGGTGGGATGACTCACATGACTGAAATGCTGCAATGGATGGCTATAAACTCTTTATAAGGGATCAGCAAGGAAGGAGAGGCTTTAGATACCTCTCGTATGTTAGGGAGTGTTTTGATTGTCTGGAGCTTGATGATGGTACGGATAGGGTTGAGTGTTTATGGGTAAGAATCAAGGGGAAGGCCAACAGGACAGATCTCCTGGTGGGAGTCTCTTATAGACCACCCAGCCAGGATGAAGAAGACAAAATGTTCTATGAGCAGCTGGGAGAAGTCTCACAATCGCTGGCCCTTGTTCTCGTGGGGGACTTCAACTTACCAGATCTCTGCTGGAAATACAGCACAGCAGAGGAAACAGTCCAGGAGGTACCTGGAGTGTGTGGAAGAACTGACACAGCTGGTGAGTGAGCCAACCAGGGGAGGTGCCCCACTGGACCTGCTGTTTGTGAACAGAGATGGGCTGTTGTGGAATGTGATAATTGCAGGCCATCTTGGGCACAGTGATCATGAAATGATAGTTTTCTGTTCTCAGAGGAGTAAGCAGGGGGGTCAGCAGAACTGACACCTTGGAGTTCCAGAGGGCAGACTGGCCTGTTTGGGAGCCTGGTTGAGACAGTTCCTTGGCAGGCAGTCCTGAAGGGCAAAGGGCTCCAGGAAGGCTGGGCGTGCTTTAAGAAGGAAATCTGAAAGGAGCAGGAGCAAGCCAAAAGATGAGCCAGCAGGGAAGAAGACCGGCCTGGCTGAACAGAGAGCTTTGAATGGAACTCCGGGAGAACAAGAGAGTGCATCACCTCTGGAAAAAGGGGCAGGCAGCTCAGGAGGACTACAAGGATGTCGTGAGGTCATGCAGGGAGAAAATTCAAAGGGCCAAAGCCCAGCTAGAACTTCATCTGGCTACTGCTGTAAAAGACAACAAAAAGTGCTTCTACAAATACATTAGCAATAAAAGGAGGGCCGAGGAGAATCTCCATCCTATACTTGATGTGGGGGGAAACATAGTGATAAAGGATGAGGAAAAGGCTTGGTATGCTACTTAGACCCCCTCACATCTATGGGGCTGGATGGGATCCACCCAAGGGTACTGAGGGAGCTGGTAGAGGATCTCCCCAAGACACTTCCAATCATTTACCAGCAGTGCTGGTCAACTGGGGAGGTCCCAGGGGACTGGAAGTTGGCAAATGTGGCAGCTATCTATAACAAGGATCAGAAGGAGGATTCATGGAACTACAGACCTGTCAGCCTGACCATGTTGCCAGGGAAGGTCATGGAACAGATTATCTTGAATGCCATCATGCAACACATGCAGGACAACCAGGGGATCAGGCCCAGCCAGCAGGGGTTTTAGGGAAGACAGGTCCTGCTTGACCAACCGGATCTTCTTCTAAAACAAGGTGGCCCACTTAGTGGATGAGGGAAAGGCTGTGTGTGTGACTACCTGCACTTCAGTAAAGCCTTTGATGCTGTCTCCCACAGCAGTCTCCTGGAAAAGCTGGTAGCCCATGGCTTGGACAGGTGCTCTCTTCACTGGGCTAGGAACTGTCTGGATGGCCAGGCCCAGAGAATGGTGGGGAATGATGTCATATCCAGTTGGCAGCCAGTCACCAGTGGGGTTCCCCAGGGCTCAGTATTGGGGCCAGTCCTGTTTAACATCTTCACTGATGACCTGGACGAGGGGATCAAGTGCACCCTCTGTAAGTTTACAGAGGACACCAAGTTGGGTGGGAATGTTGATCTGCTGGAGGGTAGGAAGGCTCTGCAGAGGGATCTCGACAGGCTGGAGCAATGGGATAAGGCCAATTGTATGAGGTTCAACAAGGCCAAGTGCCAGGTCCTGCCCTTGGGTCACAACAACCCTATGCAGCTCCAGGCTGGGGCAGAGTGGCTGGAAAGCTCTTGCTCCTTGTCCTATTGCTACACTCCCAGATAAAGAGTCCCTCTCTGGCTTTGTTGCAGGCTCCCTTCAGGTATTGGAAGGCTGCTCTAAGGTCTCCCTGGAGCTTTCTCTTTTCCAGGCTGAAGAGTCCTAATTCTCATAGCCTTTCCTCATAGCAGAGGTGCTCCATCTCTCTAATCATCTTGGTGGCCTCTTCTGGACTCACTTCAGCAGGTCCATGTCCTTCCTGTGCTGGGGGACCCCAGAGCTGGGGGCAGCACTGCAGGTGGGGTCTCACCAGAGCAGAGTAGAGGGACAGAATCACTTCCATTGACCTGCTGGGTTACACTGCTTTTGATGTAGCCCAGGCTGCAATTGGCTTTCTGGGCTGCAAATGCTCGTGAGAACATGCCGAGAATATAAGTTTGTGCTTACATTTCACCATTTGATGAAGTTCTGATCTAGGAAACAGTAAATGAGGACTTCTACAGTAGCTGACAAATTTTCAGGAATGGCATGTGTGAACGTGAAAGGTCATCTACCTAGTTAGTTAGTTTAGTTAATTTAATAAAAGACGTCTTTGCCATTGTCCTTGGCAGTCCATGTGTAGAGGACCTCTCCTGTTCTAATGAAAAATATATCTTAAAAAGTTACTAAGCTTTTTTTCCCCCCAGTATTTTGGCGGGTTTGAGATTTATTATAATTCAACGATATTTCATGTTTGAAAAAAATCAGCTCCTTACTTTCAGTGTATTAAATAAACAAGTAACTGTTACATCAGCAAATTAATTCATTTTGACTTACAATAAAAAACATGTAAGTTTAAGGTATAGTTCTTTTTATTGCATTGAATCAGAATATTGGATTTCTTTGCACATGAGGCTTTCTCACCAGGCAACAAGTCTTTTTGCAAGGAGTTAGAAAAATATGTGTAATTAATAGCACATCATGAGTTTTAGATTCATTTTGCTGTGGGAGGGGAAAAAAATCTAATAGATTTGTTTTGTAAATGCCTATGTATGATGAAATTGATGAAATCTGGTTTCTTATGAATTTATATTCTTTGCCTTGTAAGTACTTTCAGTCCATAAATATCAAACTATTTTCTTTATCCTTAAGCAGTGTGAACTATGCCTTCACAAGGCATAACATGTACAGTGGCTGATCTACTACTATGCACGTGGAAATTGGCTGTTTGGCCGTTGTCAGAGGGAGTGTGTAGTTGCTATCCATCTATCTCAGTTGCCGAAATGGGTGTGCTTACAGATTTTGTTCAATCCTGATGTGTTTAAGCTGGAGTGTATGAATACAAAGTTTTGCTTTGCTTAACTGTAAAAGTAAAATAGCATTCTAATAAACTTTAAGGGTACGCTAATTTTAAGAAAGCTGAATTTGTTTAAAAAAGAGAAAAATTTACTTATTATACTTAATTTCTTTCAGTCAGTATTGTAGAGTTCATCTTTCTGTTTTTCAGCTCTTTACTATATGTAACAAAAAACTTTTAAATGGAATCTTAGTGTCAACCAAAAGTGCTTATTTAGCTGGAAGACATACATGGATTTATTTTTGTGTGCATGTTCTGGTTCTAAATTCTTAAGGCTGATTGTTTTCTGGAATTTTGCCTATATAGTAGTCTAATAGCAGTCCAAATTACAACTTTTTTTTATAAATAAATATTTTTCTAATATTTTTGTATGCTTTTTCATCCAATCCATTCTATCAGTATATGTACTAATTTCAGTCTTTATTTTATCAAGTGTTCATGATTTTTTTTTTTATCGTGGTCACTTTAGGATGGCGATCCTTCAGTAAGGAATGCTGCATCTTTTTCCTTGAGGTCACCACAGTCAGTCTGCTCTCCATCTGGAAGTGATGGAACCCTTAAAGGTAATCTAGCAGTCATATATATCAATGTATTTTTTCCCAATTTTAAAAAACAGAGTTTAAAGAGGTATTTAGTTAGTTCTCCCAACTTCTGTATTCCAATAGTACTAAAGAGTATGTCATTAAGTTTTGGATACAAAATTATTCCGAGCCCTGATTCAGAAGAAATTTCTGAAGGTTCAAAAATTGACTAATCATATCACAAAACAAAGCTCAAATTCATGAAGGACAGAATAATTTTAAATCCTTTCCAATATGAGGATTAAATTCTTTAAAGGAATGGTTTCAGTTGCTCTACATAAATTATTTAAAGGCAGCATTACAAGTATTGAACTCTTAACCAGCTCAAAAGTGTTTTAACATGCAATGCTTGTCTTGATTGCAGTCATCAAATTTTATGAACATGAAATTAAAAGTAGTTCAATGAACACAATATATATAGCATAAATGAAGCCTGAAAACCTTAGCTGTGGAGAAGGAATAGGGTAAACTGTCAGTCAGGTGAGAAAATAATTCTTTATGCTAAAATATGTAATGCATACTGCTGTTTTTAATATTCTCCCTAAGAAGCAATGACTGAGATAGATGAGATTTAGTAAGGTAGGAGTTTGGGCATATCCTTGCTAATTTAAGTTTTCAGTGCTTATGTATTTACATGGAAATAGTAAAAAGATGCAATAGTATTTTCTTCTCTTTAATCCTGAAACAAAAGTCTTTATGGGTGGTCAGATTAGGTGGAGAGGAAGAAGAGGAGATGGGGGAGATTCCAGAGAAGGTGAGAGTATTAGGGTTGTGCAGCCTGGATAAAACAAGTCTTTGAGGGGGGACATGGATGATGATGACAACAGGGACACAGATGGGATGACACGCAATGGACAGACAGACCTTAGAGCAGTTTCCTCATACCTATGAGATTATCAGGAAGACTTGAGTTAGGCTTTCCACAGTGTTGTGGAACAAGGATGAGAGACAATGGACTTAGATTGAAATGGGAGGTTCTGGCTAGGTATAAGGAAAACCTTTTTCACTATCAGGACACTTGAGCATTGGAAAAGCCCAGAGAATCTGTGCATTTTTCATTCTTGGATGTTTTCAAGACCTGGCTGGATAAGCCCTGCATAACATGGTGTCGTGGTTTAGGAGTGGTACTTCCCAATTCAGTGCCCCCACCAAGACTCTCCCAAACCACGTGCCCCTCTCTCGATCCCCCATTTTCCCCTCCCCCTCCTACTGTGGTGGGCTGGAGAGGAGAATTGGAGACACAAAAGGCAAGGATCACGGGTTGAGATAAGAACAATTTACTAGAAACAGCAATGAGATAAGAAAAGGAACAGTGACAGCAACAATACTAATGACAAAGGGTACAAGAAAGGAAATTATTCACATGGAAACCCCCCCCCCCCCCCCAATAGACAATACTGGATGGCTCCCTCTGCCCCCCACTTACTGGAAGGAGCCCCTTGTCCCCAGAAGACACTCCCTTTCTCCTTACTCCCAGCAATGATGTGAGGTAGTATAGAATAACCTTCAGGTCCTGGCCATGCCCCTTCACAGCTACTGCAAAAATTAACCCTGTCCTGGAACCAGGACACATGGTCTTGCTCACCCTTCTTTGAGCACAAGGATCAACTAAAGGCATCCTGAGGTTCCTTCTTAACTGAATTATCCTATGATCCTGTGACTGCTAAATGATCTCTGTGGTTCATCTTCTGCAGGCATATACTGTCGTAAACAGTGATAGAAGAAATATGGCTCAAATGCAAGTGAGAAGTAATTGTATAGCATGCCAGCATCATCAGTATTTTAGGAGGTTTTGTACTAAAGGACTTGTTGTGAGATGTGTAAATGGCAGAGACTAAATGTGGTTGTTTTTCTTTAACTCTGTACACAAAATTGATGTTTGAGCTTGTCAGTTTAACAACATTGTGAATCTAAGCTACTTCCACTCAAATATATGATTACCACTGTCACCGAAAACCAGGAAATAAATGCTCCAATTTTTTTGTTAGAAAGCAAACATTGCTTTATTAGCAGCACTGGATGCATGGGGAATTCTGCTCAAAGCATGCATGCACAGTAACCTAACAGACCAGATTATATTCCTAAAACTAATATATATTCGTCTTATGTCTATTATATTTTCATCACATTTCCCAAATACATGCATATATGCTTGTTATTTCCATGAACTTATTTGGATATGAGTAGGGGTCTTTTTAGGGTCTTTGGTGGTCGTTTGGGAACATCCCATTCTTTAAAATTCCCTTTTATGTTCCTGGATCATCTGATGAATCTTTTCTCCTTGAGAGTATCTCAAATATGTGGTCAGGTCACAATGCACTTCCCTTATCATTCTTTACTCCAGCACTCTCTCTCTGTTCTCAAAACTAAGACATCTGCTAGTACATATTAATCACTGATATAATTAAACAAGGAAGCATTAGCTGGCATAAGACTTATTAGTCACAGATGTAGGGAGTTAACACAAGGCCACAGTAATCTCTGGCATTTGTACTAAGCACTGTATAGTACAAAACTAAGCATTAACCACTGATACAGGGATCATACACTATTGTGCTAAAGTTAAAAGAATTTTCCAACATCTTCCTCCACTGCTGCATAGGTTTCTTCTTAAAGAAATATAACTTGTTCGGTAACACCACTCAGCCAGAAGAATATTTGAATTATTTTTCTGGTTAAAGTTGCTGCTGTTTCAATTGGTTGTCTTGGAACTCGTTTTGAAGGTATACCTTTCATGAATATTTCTGAAAACAATCTGATTGTAAAATTCAGATTGTAACATTTCAGCATTTGAGAGGCTGAAAAAGTGGAAGAGGAGCTTTTTGATTTACCTGTTAGTTTTACTTTTCTCATTGATAAAGCACACAACTGAAATACTGTTACTAATGATGTTACCATTTTGACTTCTTAAAGAAATTAATAAACCCTGATTGAGAGAACCAGTTCTTGATGCTGCAAGAATCTTTCCAGATGTTTACTTCCTCTAATCTTGCATTTTAGAAATGTATTGAAGAGGTGTGGATAATTAGTGCTATTTAGAATAGGTAATCCCTGATGGCGAGGTTTTGGCCTATAATTTGGAGTGAAAGCGATTGGTTATGCTGATAAATTTTCCAGTGAGAAACAGCAAGTACCTACACTGAGCTTTTTGTTGCTACTATCATTTGTCCTTGAAAGTTTGGTTGACAAATTGCAAACTTTGATAAAGAAAGTTTGCAAAATAATTAATTGTTTGTTTGGGAGGACAAAAAGAATGGCACTAGACACCAGTCCAGAGAAAAAACACAGGAAGGATATTATATCTATACTTTCTTATATAACATAGAAATGTGAGGCAATTCCTGAAGGTATGGGTACAGACTGCATTTCTGTACTTCTGACATGGAAGTAGCAAGGACTTCTGGAGACTTGGAGACTGTGATTGTACAGCTCTGAATTACTTCAAGACTGGTGTGGTCATGATGGATGATTACAGTCTCTTCAGGAGAGATAGGAAGGGCAGGTGAGGTTCGGGGGGGTGTGGCACTGTATGTAATGGAGGGACTGGAATGTGTGGAGCTTACAGTTGGCCATGGCACAGTTGAGATCCTCTGGGTAAGAATCAAGGGGCAAACAAATAATGAGGATGTCATTGTGAAAATCTTCTATAGACCTTCTAGCCAGGACCATGACACTGATGAATTATTCTTTGAGGAACACCTCTAAATCAACCACCCTTGTCCTTATGGGGGACTTGAACTTGCCAGCTGTTAACTGGGAATATCACACAGCTGGTACAAACAGGTCCAGAAGATTGCTAAAACACATGGATGACAACTTCACGGAACAGGTCCTAAGGGAGCTGACTCAGAAATATGTCCTCCTTGATCTGCTGCTTGTCAACATAGGATCTTGTGAGCAAAGTGGTGATTGGCAGCCAACTTGGCCACAGTGACCATGAAGAGATCAAGTTTAAAATCTGTTGACGGGAGGAAAAGTGTCAGCAAAACCTCAACTCTGGACATGAGGAGAGCAGACTTCAGGCTGCTCAGGGAACTAGTGAGTAAGGTCCCCTGGGAAAAAACTTCTGAAGGTGCTGGGGTCCATCAGTGCTGGTCACTTTTTAAACATCACCTCCTAAGGGCACGGGAGCAGGAAATTGCCCAATGTTGGAAGTCAAGCAGGCGAGGCAGAAGGCCAGGCGTGGCAGAACAGGGATCTTCTCTTGGAAATAAGGCAAAAAAGGAAGGTGTGTGCCCAGTGGAAGCAAGGTTAGGTGGTATGGGAAGAATACAGAAATGCTGCTTGCCACTAGAGGGAGAAAATTTGTGTGGCCAAAGCTCAACTGGAGTTGGAGCTGCCAGAACTGTGGGGGACAATAAAAAGAGTTTTTAAAATACATTAATAGCAAAAGACAGTGAAGAAATAACATCGGCCCATTACAGGATGAGGATGGTCACCTCACAAACAGGGATATGGATGAGACAGAGATGTTTAATGCATTCTTTGCCTCCATCTTTGGCTCCTCAAAGAGCTGCTGATGTCACCACAAAGCCTCTCTCAATGATTTTTGAATGGTCTTGGGAATCTGGAGAGGTCCCAGCTGACTGGAAGCTGGCAAACATCCCAATTGTAAAGAAGGGCAAGAAGGATGATCCTGGATGCTACAGGCCTGACAGGCTCACTTGAGTGCCTGGTAGAATTATGGAGAGGAAGAGTAAAGTTGGGACCATGAACTTTAGGAAAGCAAACTTCCAGCTCTTCTAGGAGTCAGTCAATAGGAACCCCTGGGAAACTGCCATCAGGGACAAGGAAGCAGAATAGAGCTGGCAGATGTTTAAGGAAGCCTTCCATAGAGCACAAGAGCCACTGATCCCCAGGAGCAAGGAATTGGGCGAGGAAGGAAAGAGATGGGCATGGCTGAGTAGGGGCCTGCTGGTCAAACTAAAGGGTAAGAAGGAAGTGCACAGGCAACAGAAACAAGGATAGGTATCCTGGGAAGAGTATAGAGGTGCAGTCCAGTTGTGTAGAGATGGGGTCGGGAAGGTCAAGCAAAGCTGGAACCAAACCTGGCAAGGGACGCAAAGAATAACAGGAAGGGCTTCTACTGGTCTGTCAGCCAGAAAAGGAAGGTCAAAGAAGGTGTTACCCCCCTGGTAAACAGTGCTGGAAAACTGGTAACAATGGACAAGGAGAAGGCTGAGGTACTCTGTTGCAGTGGGGATACTGCAACACGCATATATCAAACCAGGAGTCCCGTGGAAAGGAAATATATATGGACAGACAAATTCTTGATAGCTGTTTCAGAGATGTTTATTTCCCCAGCCGCATGGCCGGAGCTCTGCTGAGGAACTGTTCCAGTCATGGGACCAAGGGTCCTTCTGCCCGCGCAGGGAAACACAAACCAACCAATGGGAACGAGGCTGAGCAGGGGCAGGGAAACCCCGTGTCTGTCCCCTCAGGGCCCCTCTCCCAGGGCTACATGGCAGGGGAGGGACCCCAACACCTCACCCGTTTTATTTTAATAAAAGGAGAATGAAAACAACTGGATAAACATAACAAGAACAGTTTCAAAACAAAACAAGCCACCCTCCTGAGTCTTTAAATGTCCAAACAGATTCTGTGGAACATCTTAGGGCTGACAGAAGGGAGACAGAACTCTCTGAGCATGCTTTGTGGGGAAACTGAGGCAGGAGAGGGTTTAACTTCTTCCCTCCCCCTTTTCATCCCCCACTCGGCATTGGAAAGGGATTTTTGGGGAAACAATTGGCAAAAGCATGGTTTTGTGAGGGAAACCATGGATGAAAAAACGGATTGGGAATACACTGGGGGTAATAGGACATAGGGTAAAAGGGAAAGGTGGGATTAGGAAAGGGAGACTGTAGGGGGGGTTTACAATGGAGATACTGTCTAACATGACTACGATTTTTTGCATATATACTGCCTTTTACAGGAACACCATCAGGCCCAGTGACCTGCGATGCTTGTAACCCTTTTCTACCTCGTATAATTTTGAATTCCACTACCTCTCCATCTCCCAAGCTTGGGATGCATTTTTCAGGGTTATTCTTTTTAATAGCAGTTCTATGCACGAATATGTCTTGCTGGTTGTCACACCTTGTTATAAAACCATAATTTTGCTTAACATTATACCATTTTACTATCCCTAAGGTCTTAGTTACTATGATCTTTTCCTTTTTCCGAGTGGCTGCTGTTTTCTGTCTCGCTGCGTCTTTGCTCTCTCCTTCGGTCGCTCCCGTGTTGGAATTGTCGGGGCTGCTCGTGCCTGCGTGCTCTTCCCGGGGTCGCGTTCGGGGCTGTGCGGGCCGGGCCGGGCCGCGCTGCTCAGTTCTCCGTGCGTCGCCTCCTCTGGTCTCAGCTTCGCTGCCGATGCCAGGCGCTGCACCCACATCTTGGCCGGGCCCCCGAGCGACGACCCCCCCCGCACTCTGCTCCAGCGCGCGTTTCGGCTGGGCACGGCTCCGCTCCACTGCCACCCGCCGCCAGCCGCCGCCCGCGCGCCGCCCCTCTCAGTCGGGCGTTCACGGGGCTCGCTCCACCACGCGCTGCGTGGGGCCGTGCGGGCACCGCCGGGTCCCGCCGCTCCCGCCACGCCTCGCTCCACCACCGACACTGCGGCTCGTGTGGCTCCGCCCACACGCAGGAACTGCCTCGCTGCTGCTCGCAGAGCGCTCGGTGCACGTGGCCTGGGCCGCACGGTCCCTGCGCCAGGCTTCCCTTCACCAGGACACAGCTGACATTGCTCAACAGTCTCGGTAACTAAATAATATTCACGAAAATATTCTTCCATCGGCATATATTTTGACTCCAGCATTAACAGTACTCAACAACTTTTTTGCCTCAGTCTTCAATGCCAACCTCTCTTCCCACACCTGTTGAATGGATGGACAGCAGGATGGGGACTGGGGGAGCAAAGTCCCTCCCACTCTATTGAAGATCAGGCTCATGACCAGCTGAGGTACCTGAACGTACATAAGTCTATGGGACCCGATGAGATGCATCCCAGAGTCCTGAGGGAATTGGCTGATGTAGTTGCCAAGCCACTCTCCATGATATTTGAAAAGCCATGGCAGTCAGGTGAAGTCTCAGGTGACTGAAAAAAGGGAAACATTGTCCCCATCTTTAAAAAGTGTAGACAGGAGGACCCTGGGAACCACCGCCCTGTCAGCCTCACCCCTGTGCCTGGGAAGATCATGGAACAGATCCTCCTGGAAGCTCTGTGAAGGCACATGGAGGACAGGGAGGTGATTTGGGACAGCCAGCATGGCTTCACCAAGGGCAAGTCCTGCCTGACCAACCCAATGACCTCTTCTGATGGAGTTATTCCATCAGTGGACAAGGGAAGGGCTACAGATGTCCTTTCTGTGGACTTCTATAAAGCCTTTGACATGGAGCCCCACAACATCTTTCTCTCTAAATTGGGGACAGATGGATTTGATGGGTGGACTCTTCAGGGGAGAAAGAATCGGTTGGATGGTCGCATCCAGAGGGTTGTAGTCAACAGCTCTGAGTCCCAACGGACATCAGTGACCAGTGGTGTCCCTCAGGGGTCTGTATTGGGACCAGTGTTATTTAATATCTTCATTAATAACACAAAGGGATCGAGGGCACCCTCAGCAGGTTTGCAGATGACACGAAGCTGAGTGGTGCAGGTGACACACCTGAAGGACGGGGCCATCCAGAGGGACCTGGACAAGCTCAAGAAGTGTCCCATGGGAATCTCATGAGGTTTAAAAAGACCAAGTGCTGGTGCTGCACCTTGGTCAGGCAATCCCTGGGATCAATACAGGCTGGGGGATGAACAGATCAAGAGCAGCCCTGGGGAGGACTTGGGGGTGCTGGTTGGTGAGAGGCTGGACATGCCTCATCCATGTGTGCTGGAACCCAGAAACCCCCCATGTGCTGGGCTGATCCCACAGTGTGGGGAGCAGAGGAGGAGGGGATTCTGCCCCTCTGCTCTGGTGAGACCCCACCTGCAGTGCTGCCTCCAGCTCTGGGGTCCCCAGCATAGGAAGGACATCAACCTGTTGGAGCAAGTCCAGAGGAGGCCACCAAGATGATCAGAGGGATTGAGCACCTCTGCTATGAGGAATGCCTAAGAGAGTTGGGGCTGTTGGATGGGGCCTTGAGTAACCTGATCTAGTGGAAGGTGTCCCAAAAAGATATGATGCTGTAAAGACTAGATTTCCACGAGCAAGGCCAACAAAGGGAACCTGTACCAGCAGCGCATGGTAGTTACCATAAAAAGAAATGTTGAATGATCATAGTGGGTGACTCTTATGGGACACTGAGGCACCCATCTGCCGGCCTGATAGAGTTGGGAGAGGTATGCTGCCTACTGGGGGCTGATATCCGTGATGTTGCCGAGAGTGCCCCAACTTGTCAAAAGTACAGACTACTACCCTCTATTACTTTTTCATGTGCGTATAAATGATGCTGCAAGCCAAAAAGTAGGTAGGATCAAGGAAGACTATAAAGCCCTGGCAAGGTTGGTGAAAAACATCGGTGCCCAAGTCATCTTCTCATCTATCCTACTGATCAGAGAAATGGGGACAGCCAGAAGCAGATGCATAGTGCAGATCAGTCTGGATCTGTGGCTGGTGCCATCAAGAAGGTTTTGGATTTTATGGCAATGGGTTGTGCTTTAATGATTGTGCCAGCAGGGGGGGTGGAGCTGAGCTGGATCTTTCTCAGTCCAGAAGATTTCCAGAAGCCTCGTTGTCCCATCTGGGGTGCCAAAAACTGATGCTTTGAGGTGGCCACTGTTACAGCGGGGTTTACTGTAACACGCATATGTCAAACCAGGAGGCCTGTAGAAAGAAATATATATGGACGGATTCTTGGTAGATGTTTCAGAGATGTTTATTTCTCCAGCCACATGGCCGGGGCTCTGCCGAGGAACTCTCACAGTCCGGGACCCGAGGGTCCTTGCCCGCGCAGGGAAACACAGAACAACCAATGGGAACGAGGCTGACCAAGGGCAAGGGAAACCCCGTCTCTGTCCCCTCAGGGCCCCTCTCCCAGGGCTACATGGCAGGGGGGAAGGGACCCTGACATTTCACCCGTTTATTTTTAACAAAAAGAGATTTAAAACTTAACATTGAAAACAACTGGATAAACATAACAAGAACAGTTTTAAAACAATACAAGCCACCCTCCTGAGTCTTTAAATGTCCAAACAGATTCTCTGGAACATCTTAAGGCTGACAGAAGGGAGACAGGACTCTCTGAGCATGCTTTGTGGGGAAACTGAGGTAGGAGCGGGTTTAATTTCTTCCCTCCCCCTTTTCATCCCCCACTCGGCATTGGAAAGGGATTTTTGGGGAAACAATTGGCAAAAGCATGGTTTTGTGAGGGAAACCATGGATAAAAAAACGGATTGGGAATACACTGGGGGTAATAGGATATAGGATAAAAGGGAAAGGTGGGATTAGGAAAGGGAGACTGTAGGGGGGGCCTACAATGGAGATATTGTCTAACATGACTACGGTTTTTAGCATATATACTGCCTTTTACAGAAACACCATCAGGCCCAGTGACCTGCGATGCTTGTAACCCTTTTCTACCTAATATAATTTTGAATTCCACCACCTCTCCATCTCCCAAGCTTGGGATGTATTTTTCAGGGTTATTCTTTTTAATAGCAGTTCTATGCACGAATATGTCTTGCTGGTTGTCACATCTTGTTATAAAACCATAATTTTGTTTAACATTATACCACTTTACTATTCCTAAAACATTAGCTCCAATATTTTCCTTTTTCCGAGTGGCTGCTGTTTTCTGTCTCGCTGCGTTCTTGCTTTCTCTTTCGCCCGCTCCCGTGTTGGAATTTCCAGAGCTGCTTGTGCCTGCGCGCTCTTCCCGGGGCCGTGTGGGCCAGGCCAGGCTGCGCCGCTCAGTTCTCCGTGCGTCGCCTCCTGTGGTCGCAGCTTCGCTGCCGATGCCAAGCGCTGCATCTTGGCCAGACCCCCGAGCAGTGACCCCCCTGCGCCCTGCTCCAGCGCGCGTTTCGGCTGGGCACCTCTCCGCTCCACCGCCGCCACCGCCAGCCGCCGCCCATGCGCCGCCCATCTCGGTCGGGCGTTCACGGGGCTCGCTCCACCATGCGCTGCGCGGGGCCAGGCAGGTTCCCGCCGCACCTCGCTCCGCCACCGACACTGCAGCTCGCGTGGCTCCGCCCGCACACGGGAACTGCCTCGCTGCTGCTCGCAGAGGGCTCGGTCCACGTGGCCTGGGTCGCACAGTCCCTGAGCCAGGCTTCCCTGAGCCAGGACACGGCTGACATTGCTCAACAGTCTCGGTAATTAAATAATATTCACAAAAATATTCTTCCATCGGCATGTATTTTGACTCAAAAATTAACTGTGTCCAAACGGTCTTCCAAAAGTCTTTGGTAAGAATTAAATCCCAAGAAACATAGAAAAAGTTCTTAACCATGCCAGGAAGTGTTTCAGTTCTTTTTGAGCTTGAATTAAGCTAAAATTTACAAATCGTTGTTCAAGAATCTTTTCAAGTTTAAGATAAATGTCCATATGCAGCTCTGAGAGCCAAGAGTCTTCCCACGGTTCCTCCATAGTTTAGATATGGAATAGCAAAACAAAACCAAGAAGAGGAATCCAAAGTTTCCAGGGTTTACTCACACAAATCAGTCGCTTAGGGATCGGGGATCGTTCTGCTCTCAAATCTCCACCATTTGTTACAGCGGGGATTACTGTAACACGCCTATGTCAAACCAGGAGGCCCGTAGAAAGAAATATATATGGACGGATTCTTGGTAGATGTTTCAGAGATGTTTATTTCTCCAGCCACATGACCAGAGCTTTGCCGAGGAACTCTCACAGTCTGGGACCCGAGGGTCCTTGCCCACGCAGGGAAACACAGAACAACCAATGGGAACGAGGCTGACCAGGGGCGAGGGAAACCCCGTCTCTGTCCCCTCAGGGCCCCTCTCCCAGGGCTACATGGCGGGGGGAAGGACCCCGACAAGCCACCTAAAAAGAGACTAGACAAGAATAAGAGAATAAAAGTAGGTATTTATTTGAAGGGCCTTCAAAGATACGCCCTGGGCAGTCAAAAGGCTACACCCAAGATGGACCCTGGGTCACGGGTTCTTCACACTTTTATAAGTTTGGTCCATTTGCATATCAGGGTTAATTCTCCAATTATAACCTCAGTTAATGGTGTAATTACCCCAAGTTTGCTCCCCCTCTAGGCTTTAGTTTACACATTTTGGGGTCTGGTGTCCTTGAAGAGCAAACCTAGAGAGGCTTTGTTATGTCTAACCAGCATGAGAAAACAGTAGTTAACAGGCCACATGAATCTTCAGAGTTACCCACTAAGCAGTACAGGATTTGAAAAATATAAAAGTTTAAACCTAAGGCATCAGCCTGTTAGGGAGGGGTGGGATCCACCTGTCTAAAAAGAGCAAGAGAAATTTTGGCAGCAGGTTGGCCAATTTGGTGAGATGGGCTTTAAACCAAAGGACTCGGGGGTGGGGTCCAACGTGGCAGTGCTCATGCCATTGCTTCCTCCTGGGGAGTAGGTCATACCAGTCATTGCAGTGAATGATGTTCCTTGACTGCCCCTCAAGATAAGGATCAAAGGAAAAACCACATAGAGGGTGGTTATGGCTATGGTGAATCCTCTTATACTCCTTCTAGGGAACCTGCATGCCTGATTACCTCTCTGAAGTGTCTGTATACAAACACATGCAGCATGGGGAATAAACTGGAAGAACTGGAAATCTATGTGCGGTTGCAGGGCCATGATCTCATTGCAATGACAGAGGCATGGTGGGACAGCTCATATGACTGGAATGTTGTGGATGGGTATGTACTTTTTAGAAAGGACAGGTCAGAGAAGCGAGGTGGTGGAGTTGATCTTTATGTGAGAGAGCAACTGGAATGTATTGAGTTCTACCCAGGGACAGACAAATGAGGTGAGAGTTTATGGGTGAGAATTAAGGGACAGGCTGATATGGGTGACATTGTTGCAGGTGTTTACTACAGGCCACCTGATCAGGAGGAGGAAGTTGATGAGGCTTTCTATGGGCAACTGGAAATAGCCTTGCGGTCACAGGCCCTGATTCTCCTGGGGAACTTCAACCACCCTGATATTTGTTGGAGAGTTAACACGGCCCAGCACACACAGTCCAGGAAGTTCCTGCAGATCATAGATGATAACTTTTTGATGCAAGTGGTGGAGGAGCCAACAAGGAAAGGTGTGTTGCTGGACCTTGTACTAACAAACCAGGAGGGACTGGTTGAAGACATGAAGGTTGGGGGCAGCCTTGGCTGTAGCGACCATGAGATGGTGGAACTCAGGATCCTGCATGGGGGAAGCAAAACAGTTAGCAGAACTAGAACCTTAAACTTTAGGAGAGCCAGCTTCGGCCTCTTCAGGGACCTGCTTAGAGGAATCCCATGGGATGGGGCTTTAGAAGAGAAAGGAGTCCAAGAGAAGTGGTCAATATTTAAGCACTTCTTCCTCCAAGCTGAAGACCAATGTATCCCCATGAGCAAGGAATCAGGGAAAGGGGGCAGGAGATCTGCATGGATGAGCAGGGAACTTCTAGCAAATCTCAAACACAAGAAAGAAATTTATGGGATGTGGAAAAAGGAACAGGCCGTGTGGGAGGACTATAGGAATGTTGTCAGGGTATGCAGGGATGCGACAAGGAAAGCCAAGGCCCACTTGGAATTGAGTCTGGCAAAGGACATCAAGGATAAAAAGGGCTTCTACAAGTATATCAGCAACAAAAGGAAGATTAGGGAAAATGTGGGGCCTCTGCTGAATCCAATGGGTGTCTTGGTAATGGAAGACACAGAGAAGGCAGAATTACTGAATGCCTTCTTTGCCTCAGTCTTCACTGCTGAGGATGGCTCTCAGGAGTCGCAGACCTCAGAGGTAAGAGAGGAAGGCCAGAGAAAGGAAACTTCCCCTGGTCGTAGAGGGTTGCATTAGAGATTGGCTAAACAGACTTAACACCCATAAATCCATGAGCCCATGATGCACCTATGGGTTATGAGGGAGCTGTCAGGTGTTGTTACTGTTGTTACTCTGCAGTTCTCCATCATCTTTGAAAAAATTGTGGAGAATAGGAGAGGTGCCCGATGATTGGAGGAAGGCCAATGTTATTCCCATCTTTAAAAAAGGCAAGACAGAGGACGCAGGAAACTACCAGCCAGTCAGCCTCACCCCCATCCCTGGAAAGGTGATGGAGCAGGTAATTCTGAAGGTCATCAACAAGCCTGTAGAAGAAGAGGTCATCATGAGTAATCAGCATGGATTCACCAAGGGGAAATCATGCTTGACCAATCTGATAGCCTTCTGTGATGGCATGGCAGGATGGGTCGATGAGGGGAGAGCAGTGGATGTTGTCTACCTCTACTTCATCAAGGCTTTTGACACCATCTCCCATAACATCCCTGTAGGTAAGCTCAGGAAATGTGGGTTGGATGAATGGATAGTGTAGTGGTTTGAACTTGGCTGGGCACCAGGTGCCCACCAAGCTATTCTATCACTCCCCAGCGGGACAGGGGCAAGGAAATAAGATGGAAAACAACTCGTAGGTTAAGATAGGGCAGTTTACTAAAGCAAAAAAAGGAAAAGCAAAAGTTTTCGCGTGCATAAGCAAAAGGGAAAAGTTAATCTCTACTTCCCATCAGTGAGCAATGTTCAGACATTTCCCGGGAAGCAGGGCTTCACCACGCATAGTGGTTGCTCCGGAAGGCAAACATTGTAGAATAAAGAATGCCCCCCCGTTCCTCTTCCTTCCCTTAGCCTTTATATCTGAGCTGACGTCATATGGTATGGAATATCCCTTTGGGTAATTTGGGTCAGCTGGCCTGGTTATGCCCCCTCCCAGGATCTTGCCCACTCCTAGCCCCTTGATGGGGGGGAATGTTGAGAGACAGCGCTGATGCTGTGCCAGCGCTGCTCAGCAGCAGCCAAAACACTGGTGTGTTCTCAACACCTTTCCAGCTTCCAATGCAAAGCACAGCACTGTGAGGGCTGCTAAGGGAAAATGAACTCTATCTCAGTCAGACCCAATGTAGACAGTGAGGTGGATCAAGAACTGGCTGACTGGCAGAGCTCAGAGGGTCGTGATCAGCAGAGCAGAATCCAGTTGGAGGCCTGTAGTCAGTGGCATTCCTCAGGAATCAATACTGGGTCCAGTCTTATCCAACTTGTTTATCAGCGACCTGAGCAATGGGATAGAACATACCCTGAGCAAGTTTGCTGATGATACAAAACTGGGGGGAGTGGCTGATACACCTGTAGGCTGTGCTGCCATTCAGCGGGACCTTGATAGGCTGGAGAGTTGGGCAGAGAGAAACCTAATGAGGTTCAACAAGGGCAAGTGTAGGGTCCTGCACCTGGGGAGGAATAGCCCCAAGTACTAGCACAGGTTGGGGGCTGATCTACCAGAGAGCAGCTCTGCAGAGAAGGACCTGGGAGTCTTGCTGGATGACAAGTTGAATGTAAGCCGGCAGTGCAACCTGGGGCCTGGAGGGCCGATGGGATCATGGGGTGCATTGGGAAGAGTGTGGCCAGCAGGTCTGGGAGGTGATCCTCCCCTTCTACTTGGCCCTAGTGAGGCCACATCTGGAGTGCTTGTGTCCAGTTCTGGGCCCCTCAGTACAAGAAAGACAAGGAGCTCCTGGAGAGGGTCCAATGGAGAGTTACAAAGATGATGAGGGATCTGGAACATCTCTGATGAGGAGAGACTTCAGGAGACTGAGAGGGGATCTCATTAATGCATATAAATATCTCAAAGGGTGGGCATCACGAGGATGGTGCCAGACTCTGTCACTGGTGCCCAGCAACAGGATGAGGAGCAATGGCCATAAACTAAAACACAAGAAGTTCCGACTCAACATGCAGAAGAACTTTCCATTGAGAGTGGCAGAGCACTGGAACAGCTGCCCAGGGAGGTTGTGGTGTCTCCCTCTCTGGAGATATTCCAAACCCACCTGGATGCGTTCCTGTGTCACCTGCTCCAGGTGATCCTGCCTTGGCAGGGGGTTGGACTAGATGATCTCCAGAGGTCCCTCCTAACCCTAATGATGCTGTGATTCTGTGAAAGGCCCTGGGGGCAAGACTGATGAAGAGTAGCTGAGGTCACTTGGTTTGTTCAGCCTGGAGAAGAGGAGACTGAGGGGAGACCTCATTGCAGTCTACAGCTTCCTCCTGAGGGGAAGAGGAGGGGCAGCTCTGATCTCTTCTCTTTGGAGACAAGTGACAGGACTTGAGGGAATGGCTGGGGCTGTGTCAGCAGGGTTAGGCTGGATATTAGGAAAAGGTTCTTCATGTGGAGGGTGGTTGGGCACTGGACCAGGCTCCCCTGGGTAGTGGTCACGGCCCCAAGGCTACGAGAGCTCAAGGAGTGTTTGGACAATGCTCTCAGGCACGGTGGGATTGTTGGGGTGTCCTGTGCAGGGCCAGGAGTTGGACTCAATGATCCTTGTGGGTCTCTTCCAACTCAGGACATTCTATGAATGAGACCTGTCTGATTAACAGAATCTGAATGAGGAAGATGTTTTGTTTGCAACTCAGGCAATTATTTGAGAGATGACAGAAAGTATATTTTTTCTTTTGGTTGGTTATTTACTTACTCAATGGAGTAAAATTTCCCTGCTACAGAAATTTTCCCCTCACTTCTGCTCCAGTAAAGGTACTAGAGCAGCTGAAATTTTATCCAAAAGTTCTCGGCTGGACTTTATCCTTTCTTTGTTATGTAATTTTTATATTTTTAGCTATGCAAACACAATAGTTGCTCTGTTTTCTTGCTATCATCTCCTTTCATAAAAACATTTAGTTCTATAAATTCCTCTACGAGAAGTTAACATGAAGTATTTTACTTCTGTTGAGCTCATAAAATATTCTGTGGTCTCCATTACCCAAGATCAATTACTTATCAAAATCCTTTATTCATTTGCTCTACTTTCCCAATACTCTGGAATATCGGATTTTTTTTTTTTAACCTAAGACAACTTCTAAAGATCTGTATAGAGAAAAGTCTTCCACAATGTTTTTAGTCAATTGCTTTCCAACGAGAATTCATATATTTACTATCCTGTTTCCATATAGTTCTTCTAGGAAAACATCTGTAAGAAATAGTAACAAAACTTATGAAACTATATGATTTTGTACTCTTTTCCAGAAATGTTATATTTCTTCCAGAAATTGTTAATGGGTACTTGATTATTTTCTGAATAATTTGGAAAGATTGCTTTTATTTTCTTAGATATTTATAAGACCTCTCCATGGAGATTTCTCTACACTTGGTCCTTGCAGGTATAGTGGTTGGCAAGAAGAATTAGCAATCTTCTCAAATCTGTAGTACAGACTTCAGTGCTCTCAAAGGTACTTGTTAAGAAAAATTATCATCTCACTCTGTCATTCAGAACAAAGGTGGAAGAAATTGATTCAAAGATATTTTCTGACAGGGCCAAAATAAGCATTCATTCTTGTTTCTTTCTTCAAGTCTTAACTTTTTTATGCAAGGATGCTTCTGAATGCAGCAGTTTTAAGCTGGAACAGCCAAAGCTGAGGTTTTTCATGAGGCATTTGAAACTCTGGAGAAAGTGGCGGAACTCTTCCCTGAAAAATATTGAAAGAGTGTGTGGAAAGTAAATATAATCTGTCCTGAAAAACCTCACAAATGTATGTTGTTCTTTGTCTCATATGCTATCCCTTTAAGTTTGAATTTCAAGTTATGCTCTTCGAAAATGAATGTCAATATAGTCTGTTAATCAAAATAAGTAATAATTTCTTTATATCTAGTACAAAAGTTGGGAAGATTTCCAGAGAGATTCTGTGATTTTAGAAAATACAGCAGTAAAGGGCTTGCGGGCTTCCCATCTTCTTAACCTCATGTTGGATGAGATGTACCAGTATCACTCTGAATAACTTCCATCTCATTTTTTTTTTGTTAAAATGTCAGTAATGGAGTTTCCTTAGTCTTGCCCTGCAACCTGTTCAAATTCTTAGTGCTACAAAGGTTTTCCTCTAATGCTTAGCCTGAATCATTTTTGTTGCAGTTAGGCATGACACTTATTGACTTCTTTCCAACAGGCAAGGACAAACAATTCACATAGTTTTTATTTTTTTATTTTTAGCAATAATTTACATATCAAATAATGTTATTGTCTTGCACCTATCTAATCTTCTACAGACTGAACAGCACCATTTCTTTCTATCATCTTTGTATAAGTAATAATTTCTGAGCTTTTGTCTTTGATGTTTTTTTTATCTGAATTCTAATTGGTCTGCATTTGTCTTGATGTTGTACCACCCTAAGTCATAGATTCAACTCTATTTAAAGACTTTAGAAGGATGAGTAGTCAGAAAAGTACTGTAGGTGATGTTGTATACTACTGTCATATGAATATAGCTGCTCCTTTGGTGATAATTTAGATTAGTGTTGCAAGCTGTTATAAACATATTGCTGTCTTTCTGTAGAACTTACCTCTCTTCTCATGTTGTTACAATTGCTCTTTCTCAGATAAATAAAAAGTTTGTGCTGCTTCTTACTGAATTTCTTTTGTTTAAAAAGATTATTCCACTTAGTCAAGAAAAGCGTAAATTTTGATTCTATTTTTAAAAGCAGTCGTGGGCCTCAAACACTCAACACCAAAAGCTCATTATGATCTTCAGATTAATGAAATACTCTATGTTACATGAAAAGTTGTTAATGACAAATACTTTATGGTACTATTCTTAAGGTAGTGCTCTGGAAAGCTGCTTTTGTTCACCTCTGTTCTTTACATCCATTTTTACCAAGAAACAACTGATATTCTGAACAGTTCTACAATAGGGTATACTGCAGTCTTGCAGTATTTTTGTCTAGACCATACTTCTACAGCTTGTTAGTGAAATTGTTATGAGAAGCTATATAGAAAGTCATTAAAAAGTTGAGACATGACACTCAGTTCTTAATCCACAAGTCATTGCTTTATGGAATAAAATTGTTTTGATTTGGTGGTACTTATTTTTAACAAATTCACTTTGGAATACTGCCTCTTTATTATCTCAATCCTTATAGAGAAATTGTTTTTCTAGTATGTACTTAAATCATACAGACAATATGTAATACTGTGGGCAGCTCTTTACCATCCTTTTGAAGGAACTGTATTTCACTTTTTGAATCTGCTGTGGAGTCACAAATTCTGAATATTATTGTTATCAGTTCTGAGACTGATTTAGACAGAGTTCCAGGGTGAATTTGTCTGATCTCATTTTCATGAAAACAGTTTATGTGAAGGTGGTAAATAAGATTGTACTAAATTAAAAAAAAAAATACATGTACACATTGTAGCTTGAAGTGTCTTAAAATATTTAGCAGTAGTGTGTGTATGTTTCTTAGGATCTGTCATCACCTCAGTTTAACCAACACACCAACCATCAGTGAGTGCAATATGGATAATGTAGTCTTTTCCAGCCTCTGACTCCAAAAAATTATTTCATAGAATCATAGAATGGTTTAGGTTGGAAGGGACCTTAAAGACCATCTAGTTCTAACCCCCTGCCATGGACAGGGATACCTTCCACTAGACCAAGTTGTTCCAAGCCCCATCCAACCTGGCCTTGAACACTTGCAGGGATGGGGCAGCCACAGCTTCTCTGGGCAACTTGTGCCAGGGCCTCACCACCCTCACAAGGAAGAATTCCTTCCTAACATCTAATCTAGATCTACCCTCTTTCAGCTTTAAGCCCTTGCTCCTTGTCCTATTGCTACACTCCCAGATAAAGAGTCCCTCTCTGGCTTTGTTGCAGGCTCCCTTCAGGTATTGGAAGGCTGCTCTAAGGTCTCCCTGGAGCTTTCTCTTTTCCAGGCTGAAGAGTCCTAATTCTCATAGCCTTTCCTCATAGCAGAGGTGCTCCATCTCTCTAATCATCTCGGTGGCCTCTTCTGGACTCACTTCAGCAGGTCCATGTCCTTCCTGTGCTGGGGACCCCAGAGCTGGGGGCAGCACTGCAGGTGGGGTCGCACCAGAGCAGAGTAGAGGGACAGAATCACCTCCCTTGACCTGCTGGCCATTCCTCTTTGGATGCAGCCCAGGACAGGGTTGGCTTTCTGGGCTGCGAGTGCACATTACCAGCTCATGTTGAACTTCTTGTCAACCAACACCCCCAAGTCTCTCTCCCCAGAGCTGCTCTCAACCCATTCTCTACCCAGCCTGTACTTGTGTTTGGGATTGCCCAGACCCAGGTGCAGGACCTTGCACTTAGCCTTGTTGACCTTCATGAAGTTCCCACAAGCCCATCTCTCAAGCCTGTCCAGGTCCCTCTGGATGGCATCCCTTCCCTCCAGTGTGTCAACTGCACCACACAGCTCCATGCCATCAATGAACTTGCTGAAGGTGCTCTTGATCCCACTGTCCATGTCACCAGAAAAGATGTTAAACAGTGCCAGTCCCAATACCGACCCCTGAGGAAGGTCACTTGTCACCAGTCTCCACTTGGACAATGAGACATTGACCATAACTCTTTGAGTGTGACCATCCAGCCAGTTCTTTATGCACTGAGTGGTCCATCTGTCAAATCTATGTCTCTGCAGTTTAGAGAAAAGGATGTTGTGTGGGACAGTGTCAAATGCTTTGCAGAATTCCAGGTAGATGACATCAGTCACCCTTTCCTCATCCACCACTGCTGTAGCCCTGTCATAGAAGGTCACCAAATTTGTCAGGCATGATTTGCCCTTAGTGAAGCCATGTTGGCTATCGCCAGTCACCTCTTTGTTTCCCATGTGCCTTAGCATAGTTTCCAGGAGGATCTGCTCCATGATCTTGCCAAACACTGAGGTGAGACTGACCAGCCTGTAGTTCCCTGGGTCTTCCTTATTTCCATTTTTAAAATGGGGGGTTATGTTCCCCCTTTTCCCAGCAGTGGGAGCTTCACTGGACTGAGATGACACTTCAAATAGGATTGATAGTGACTTAGCCACTTTCTCTGCCAGTTCCCTCAGGACCCTTGGATGGATCTCAGCAGGTCCCACGGACTTGTGCATCTTCAGATTCCTTAGGCGGTCTTGAACCTGATCTTCTCCTACAGTGGGGGGTTCTTCATTCTCCCAGTCCCTGCCTTCACCTTCTGCAACTTGGTCAGTGTGGCTGGAGCACTTGCTGGTGAGAACTGAGGCAAAATGTCATTGAGTACCTCAGCCTTTTACATATTCTGGGTGAGCAGGTCTCTAGTTTCCTTCCTTAGTTTCCTTCCTGAGAGTACCCACTTTTTCCCTGGTCTTTCTTTTATCACCAATGTACCTATAGAAGCTCTTTTTATTACTCTTGATATCCTTGGCCAGATTTACTTCTGACAGTGCTTTAGCTTTCCCAGTCTGATCCCTGCCTGCTTGGACAACCTCTCTTGTATTCTTTCCAGGCTTCCTTTCCCTGCTTCCACCCTCTGTAGGCTTCCTTTATGTGTTTGTCCAGGAGCCCCTTGTTCATACATGCAGGTGTCTCCCGGCATTTTTGCCTGATTTCCTCTTCATAGGCATGCATCACTCCTGAGCTTGGAGGAGACAATCCTTGAATATTATCCAGCTTTCTTGGGCCCCTCTTCCCTCTGGGGCTCTTTCCCATGGGCCTCTACCAAGGAGCTCTCTGAAGAGGCCAAAGTCTGCTTTCCTGAAATCCAGGGCAGTGAGCTTGTTGTGTGCCTTCTTTGCTGCCCCTAAGGATCTTGAACCCTACCCTTGAGCTTCACATTCCCCACCAGCCCCTCCTTGTTGTCGAGAACAAGGTCCAGCATAGGACCTCTCCTTGTTGGCTCCTCTGTCACTTGGAGGAGGAAGTTGTCATCAACACATTCCTGGAACCTCCTGGATTGCCTGTGCCCTGCTGTGTTGTCCCTCCAGCAAATGTCGGGGTGGTTGAAGTCTCCTGTGAGCACCAGCGCTTGTGAATATGAGGCTGCTCCTATCTGTCTGTAGAGGGCCTCATTGGCTCAGTCTTTCTGGTCAGGTAGCCTGTAGCAGACCCCCACTATAAAATCACCTGTCCCTGTCCTCCCTTTAATCCTGACCCATAAGCTCTCAGTCAGCTCTTCATCCATCTCCAGGCAGAGCTCCATGCATTCTAGGTGGTCATTGACACAGAGGGCAACACTGCCTCCTTGTCTTCCCTGTCTGTCCTTCCTGATACAGGCTAAAGAGCCTGTATCCTTCCATTCCAGCACTCCAGTCATAGGAATCATCCCACCACATTTCCATGATGCCAGTAAGACTGTAGGTATGTGCATGTCTCTCATTCCTCCTGTTTATTCCCCATGCTGTGTGTGTTTGCATAGAGGCATTTAAGTTGGGCCCCTGATGAAGCTGGCTTACTGTCTGGAGTGCCTGGAATTACTTGGTGTTGTCCTTCAGCTGCTCTCCTGCTGACCTGAGATCCCTCTCCAGGCTCTAGGCATCTTTTGCTGGCATTAAACTGGTGAGTGGGATGGCGTGTTGTCCCACACCTTATCACTGTTAAACCTGATGATGTCCCCTTTCCCTATCACATCTAGTTTAAAGCCCAATCAATAAGCCCTGCTAGCTCCTGGCCGACAATCCTCTTCCCCCTTTGAGAGGTGAATCCCACCTTATGCCAGCAAGCCTGGTGCCATGTAGCCCACCCCACTGTCAAAGAAACCAAAGTTTTGGTGGTGACACCAGCCATGGTATGGATGCTAAAAGGCAGGAGCAGAGGAATTTTCCAGCTGCTGAAGCATTTTGTGAAGTTTTTATTTCTCACGCTTTAGCTGAGAAACAGTGAAAGATGGTTTTGTAAACGAATTCTATAACTTGCACCTGGGTTTGTTTTCCAGCCTTGTTTTGGTACTCTGGGAAAAGATATTTTGAATGAGTGTTAGAGAACCTCAGCCAATCCCTCTAGGGGGTGGCTGGTCAAGCGACCAATCATATCATGCTCTCTCACGTACAAAGATATATAACCTAGTGTGTAAATAATAAAATAACTCCTTTTCTCCTTGGATTTGGATTGTGTAGTTTCTCGCTGATTCTCAGTAAAACAGCAACACCATGGAGCCATGTATTAATAGACAGGGTCTGTCTGTTTCTTCCAATGTCTCTGTCTGCAACTGGAAGGCTATAGGAGAAAATTACCTGTGTTCCACAATCCCTCACCAACCATCCCAGGGCCTTAAAGTCCCTTTTGATCACCCTCAGACTATGTGTTGCAACTTCATTGCCACCCACGTGAAGGGCCAGTAATGGGTAGTAATCTATGGGCCAAACCAGGCTAGGAACTTTCCTGGTGACATCCTTCAACATCCAGAGCCTCATACCTGTTGTCCAGAGGTACCTGGGAGGGTGAGGTGGGCAGGAAGGGCTTTCACTTGTTTCCCCAAGGAAGGACTTGCTTCCATTAACCCCTTTCTTTTGATTTACTGCCTTCAGCCTGGCAAGGAGAGGATACAGGACCCTCTTGATCTGGTTTATTTTCTGGTGGCTGCTCCTGTCTCAGGGAGGCCAGAGCATGGTTCCACCATGTCCTAGTTTGAAAACAAACCAGTGGGAGATCGCAAGTCAGAATTATAATTTAATAGGAAAATTAAAATAAGTGCAATAGTACAAGAACACTGACAGAGTCAGGATACAACCTGACACCCTGTTAGTCAGGGTGGTGGTAGCAGTCCAGATGAAATGGTCCTGTTGAAGCAGTGGTCCTGTAGAAGGGTCTGGTCTTCACTTGAAGGTCCAGTGGTAGCTCTTGTCCTCTGGGAATCCAGTATGTAGGGCTGAGTGTGGGGTTCCAAACCTCAGATTATATCCAGGTAGGAATGCTTGGTTCCTCCCCCTGGGCGGAGCATCTCACAATGGGATGATGTAATTTTATGAGTCATGCAGTAAGGCTAGATAGCCCATTAAACAGAAGATATTCCCGGAGGGAGTTACCAGGGATGTGTCATGGAAGAGATAAAGAACATTGCCCCACCTGGTTTTAACAGATGGTGACAGAATACATACTTTTGGTTACATCTTACATTATAACCTAAGACACACCAGTCGATCTCCTCCTCAGAGTCTCTGATACTTCTTAACCTTTCTACCTCATCTCTCAGCTCCACCACCAGGCTGAACAGATCGCCCACCTTGTCACACCTCACCCAGCTGTTGTCTCTACTGCTGTCCAATGACAGTGCCAGGCTCTCTCTCCCTGCAGCCTGAGACCTGGACAGCTGCATGTTTTTGTCTGTGTTGCCTCATCTTTTCTGGTGACTGCAGAGGACATGAGTCCCCACTGAGTGGTTACCATACCCGGGCTCCTCCTGAGAGGGCGTTTGACCACCACTTGAGCTCTGGAGCCAGTAGGGGGACTGAGCCCTTCCTGCGCGCCCTGCCGTGCAAACTGCTGCGCCTCGCCCTGTTTGCCCACCCTGTTCACAGCGCTCCCTGGAGCCGTTTGAATATGCTGAAGTCGCTGCTGCTGCTGTCGCCACTTACCGTGCCTTCTGACTTCCTCGAGTCTACCCAAAGATAAAAAGAACCACCTTATCTGTTGATGCAGTGTTATTTTTCAGCATGAGAAATACCAAATGAATACAATTAATAACAATCTTGTCAAATTTACTTAAATGTTTAGGACAAGGGAGAATCAAATGTTTCCTTTATTTGAAGTGCAGCTGTGAAAAACAGTAAATGTTCCATTGTTGCAACTTCTTAAGTATTTATTTAGGAGATAATTCAAGAGTAAGATGTCAGTAAGATCTCTTTGAAAAGTTTTGAGCTGCCTCTAATATTTATAGAAACAAAAATGCAGCCTGTATTGCCAGTGAGTGGTAGTCATTGCTTTAAAAAAATTAGTAGCAAACAGTTTCTGCTGTACAGTATACTGAGATGATGTAAATTATTGTCTAAAGAGACAGTAATTAGAAGTGTGTGTGTGTGTGTGTGTGGAGGGGACATCACAAGAATAGGAATCTCTGGTTGAAGGCAAGTGAGAGATCTTCATAGGGTGTAACCTAGTCTTCAGTACTAGTGACTGAGTGTGGTATCTAATCTGAAGAGGGGAAATTGAGTAGTGAAAAGGTCTTGGGAATCAGGATGAGTCAAAACAGGGCTTCCAAAATTGTGGATTTAATTGGCATAATATGGAGTTGTTGCTGATGGTCAAGAAAAAGGATAAGATAAACCCATTTCATACACTGCTCTCTACATACAGAAGTTATAGGACTTCTCACAGAATGTACTAGGGAGAGAAAATAAGTATAGTAGTCTGTGCAAAGAAGTCATCAGTAAAGGCACACCTTTTATATGAGTTGAAGCTTTGCTAGAAGTATCCATTCTCCTTTTCATCTTCAGGTCAGTACATTGCTTAATGATTCTTAATATTTCTTAAAATATATGACAGAAATTTGAGCTTCAGAATAAAGCTACTTTCTTGTTTAGTGGTATATCTTGAATAAAGCATGTGGGGACTTGTATTTCAATTAGTTTTTGAGTATTGTTAGAAGTATTGACCTATGATGACCTAAACCAGAATGACTAATAATAATCTCAGTCACTGCTTTCTGAAGATCAGTATTCCTCAGTGGATGAATGGGACTGGATAAATATTTGCTTTGTTTAACAAGAGGAGGCTGCGCCTACTGGTCCAGGCAATAGGCTCTTTTTTTCTTTTCCCATACCAGTGCTCCTTTATAAGCCAAAAATTATAGCTCAGTTATAACTGAGACATGTTGAAAAGCTTCTCTGTTTTTCAAAGCTTTTTCTGGGCTAACAGTTATGGGGAGCTAGTTTAATTCGAGGAACAAAAAAATGTCATGTGATTATTGAAGACTGTTTTTAATAAAAAATGTTGTCTTTTAAAAATGTCCCTAGATGTACTGAAAGCCTGAAATGGGTGCATGTAGAAATAGAAATTCATATGTTAAAAAAAAAAAGGAAAAAAAAGAGTGGCGATAAGTCAGGGAATGATAAAAAAATATTCTAAGAAAATTAGTGGCTTTTAAATAGCAATGAGTGGGAGAGGTTGGAATGAGTTTACCTGAAATTTTAAAAGAACCCCAAAAAACCAAAAGTTGAAAATGAACTGTCAGAATGAAAGTTAAGGAGGCTGTGTATGTTTTGATTTTATATATATATATATATATATATATATGGTTACTTAAAAATGTGTGGCTGAAATGGCTAATGCCTATGCACTGATCATTAAGTCTTCATCACTGGACCATATTAAGAATCTTTTTGATATTTCTTTTTTCTGTAGTCAGCGTGCTTTCATTGACTGTTTTCTAATAGTTGATATTCTAAACATGCAGGTACAATTTTTATGTAGTCTTTTTTGGCGGTGTGTTTTTTGTTTCATCTTCTCTGAAATGATCCCTTATCTACCTGCAGAGGACTGCTAAAATTCCTAGGAAATGCACTGCAACTATCTGAATTATATCTTGATCTAGGAATGATGTGCTTCCTGCCAATCTCACTTAGACTTTTTGTGAACACAGATATATGTACAAATACATATTAAAATTATGTAGGTTATATTTAGTGTGTTTTTATATAAACATGGAACAACATAACTGTTCAGTTTTTCTGAATTATTATTCTAGGATCAAGACAACCTTTAATCCAACAGTCTCAACCTCCACCTTATTCATCACCTAGAGATGTTCCCCCAGACATATTGTTAGATTCTCCAGAAAGAAAGCAAAAGAAACAAAAGAAAATGAAGTTAGGCAAGGATGAAAAAGACCAGACTGAAAAAGCTGCAATGTATGATATCATTAGCTCTCCTTCCAAGGACTCCACTAAACTTACATTAAGACTGTCTCGTGTAAGATCTTCGGATATGGACCAGCAGGATGATATGCTTTCTGGTTTGGAAAACAGCAGTGTGTCAGAGGGTGATATTCCTTTTAATGTGCAGTACCCAGGACAGACTTCTAAAACACCTGTTACTCCACAGGATGTTAACCGCCCATTAAACACTGCTCAGTGTTTGCTGCAGCATGAACAGACAGCTTTCCTTCAGGCACAACAAGTGCCTGTTTTACAACAGAACACTTCAGTTGCTGCAAAACAACCTCAAACTCCTGTGGTACAGACACAGCAACAGGTTTCGCAACAAGGAGCTATAACGTCATATGATGAAGTAGAATTGGATGCATTGGCTGAAATTGAGCGGATAGAACGTGAATCAGCTATTGAAAGGGAGCGATTTTCAAAAGAAGTGCAAGATAAAGGTAAAAGGATTGTGTGTGTGTATACACTATATATATTATAAAAGTATATATATATGCATATAGACCCCATATATAAACTTTCCTGTCATTGTCACATAGTAAAATTCTGTTTACTCAGTGTAGGTAATTCTATGATATTCATCACCATTCCCCTTAAAACAAGGAATTGTAATCTCTCATATATACATTTTTAAAATATCTAGCATTCTTTATTTGGGATCTTAATGGATGGAAAGGGAAGCTCTTGTGTTTCAAAATTCTTTTTAAGCTACCCTTATTTTGAACCATGAGACCGAGCAAAATACAATTGATGTTATTTATAGTTTCTAAAATCTTATCAGTACCATAAGTAAAAATTTGTAATAAGTTTTGGTAGTTGAACTATTAATTAACTATTTAAGAAAATTAACTAATTTAAGAAAATACAGGAAAGCTCTTTTATGCCATTTCTATTCATATCCCAATTTGAATCTTATGAGAAGGAGGTGTTAGACTAAAATCATATCTATTCTTTTAAAGGCACTGTAATGATTGGGTAATATATACTACTATATTGTCTCCAATGTTTGTTCAACTGGATATTCATTATTATGTAGGCTTTACAAGTTTTAGAGATCTACCATATATCTATATGGTCTCTAGCACAGAACCAGATAAGCCTCTGAAATGTTTGCTCTTCAGTAGCTGTACTGGTTGTCTTAACTGATTACATTGAATCTATCAATCTATCCTCTTTGATTTTTTTTCCTTTTATTTTTTTTCTAAATTTTTCTCTTTTTTCCTACTTCTCTCTTTCTTTCTTTCTTTCTTTCTTTCTTTCTTTCTTTCTTTTCTTCTTTTTTTCTTGTTAACTGGTTTGAAGGTCTTAGCCTTCAGAAATATCAAAAGTGGATGCAAACCCTCATGTAAATCTTGAAGATGTGGTTTTTAATGTAGATAGTGATAGGTTAGCATAAGTATTTTTCAGAAGCTTCCTCTGCACTCTGTTTAACTACTTCTAAAAAAAAATTCTTTTATAGTATAATGCTAATTTGTTAGATACTCCCAATAAAAATTTGCAGTGGAAAACAGCATAAATTCTGATTTTAGAAGTTCATAGGTAAAAATGGTCTATGTTGGACGTATTCACATGAAGGCAACTGAATTTACATACAGTTTGGATGTTTAACCAGCAGAGAGTGAACAAGTTTTCTCCCTATTCAAAGATAATTTTTTTTCTGTTTTTAAAGATTCCTGAAGATAGAGAGTGAGAGTGTGTTTGTTGTGTTTGTGTGTGTAAATGTTCTTGTTGCAGTTACTTAAAAGGATTAACTTTTTAGGTATTTCCCATTTGATAACTAAATCTTGTTAGAAAACATTGTGATTATACAAAAAGAAAATGGGTGCTCACCTTAAAAGAAATCTCTACTGCCTTTAATTTTGATTTAATGAAATGGTGAAATTGGTTGCTTTGCTTACATTTCTACTAATTTTAAGTTTATTTATGGAGAGCTTGTTGTTTGTCTTCTACTACTTAAAAAGCTACTTTTATATCCCCATACTTTGAGTAGATTCTCCAGCACATTTTAGCTAAGAAGCATCTCAAAAAATGCACTGTATTTTTGATGGTGCACAGCAATCTTCAAACACTTTGAGACTGAAACACTCTTTCTGTTTTGTTCTGGCTTTCAGGAGATATTGAACATGAGTTGTGAAGTTTGTTAACCATAATTACATAGTCATGGGCAGACTGATTTGTTTCTTTTGGGGAAAGAAATGATTTTTATAGAATGGGATCTCTCCCTTTCACCAGTGTTCAATATCCCTCTTACCAATTAAGGATTCTAACCTTATGCTTCCCTTCTACCTGTATCCTCTGGCAAGTCTCAGTTCTTCTTGAGTTCCTGCTATTGCTGTGGATCAGGTGCAAGAGTTGTTGCCTTATGTTGGGACAAATGACTGCCATTTATTCACTGGTAGTAAATTGCTCCTATTCCAGACAGCAGTTGTTTTCACTTTAGCTGCTGAGGTTTCAGCTGTGAATTGATAGTATTGTGTAAAAGGTTTTTTAGCAGTCTTGGGACAGATTTCCTGAAAAATTCTTACCTTGGAGAAATATGATTCTTATCTTTTGGTAACACTTTTGCCATTGCATGTTTGTACTATGTCTACAAGTTGATATGCTCTGGGATTGTTCTAGTTATAGTCATTTGGTTTGATGTGACTGCAGGAAGAAGCTTCCTCTATTGTTCCTATGGGAATATGTTAGAAAAATATCCAGTAATTCTTAAATATCCCATTCATTTTTGTCAAGTTGCTTACTGTATTTATGCAAAAGACTGGCATTTGTGCATTTTAGTACATCTACTGTAACTTCAGATCACATAATGTCAAGAAAAGAGTGTGCTTGTAGCATGCACTCAGTCTAATTAGAACAGGAACGTATAGTGCTAGCTGATGATGTACATAGCAAGTGTCCCTCTAGAGATCTAACTCTAGGTGCTAGCACATGGTAAAATCTGCATGAAAGCATATGCTTTTGAAATGCTTTTGAAAGCATAGCTGCTTTTGTAATTGAGGCATAGGAATACATATTACAGTCACACTACACTTACTGTGTAGGCATGTGTTGTTGTCTTCCATAAATTACTTTGAGTAGAATTGTACTCACAAGTTTTGATAGAAGATTAGTGAGCTCTTGTGTCATTTTTTTAGAATCGTAGAACCATAGAACCACAGAATATCCTGAGTTAGCAGGGACCCAAAAGGATTATTGAGTCCAACTCCTGGCCCTGCACAGGACACCCCAACAATCCCACCATGTTCCTGAGAGCATTGTCCAAGGGCTTCTTGAACTCTGTCAGTCTTGGTGCCATCACCACTTCCCTGGGGAACCTGTTCCAGTGCCCAACCACCCTCTGTGTGAAGAACCTTTTCCTGATATCCAACCTAAACCTCCCCTGATACACCTCCAGCTGTTCCCTCAGGTTCTGTCACTAGTCACCAGAGAAGAGATCAGTGCCTGCCCCTCCTCTTCCCCTTGGGAGGAAGTTGTAGACTGATGATGTCTGACCTCAGTCTCCTCCAGGCTGAACAAGCCAAGTGACCATAGCCGCTCCTTGTATGGCTGACATGAAATCTCTACAGCACTATGCTTCATCAGAGGTTTTCAGATGCCTCTTTTTTAACAATAAGACTTTGCATGGATATGACATGTTCTTTATGAGTTTGGGAGCCATTAGTGTGGTGGAACTGTTTATTCAGGAGGAGAGGTGGAGATATTTTTTTGGGAGATTTTTGCTAAAATTTATACAACTATTACACTTGCCTAAGGCAATGCTAAGGTTTTGGTGTTTTTTTAATGCTGAGATGCCTTTATAACTTTTGGTACAGGTGGAAAATGGAGATTGCAGTCCTTTGGAAATTATAGTACTTTCTGTAATAAATTCCTAATTCTAACAAAACTGTTAAAATATTTAGCTCCCACAAAAGTCTCTCAAAGTAGGGAGGCAGTCTCCATTCCAGAGGTGAAACTAATACAGAGCTTTTCAGAAGTGCTGACTTATTTGACAAGCAGTGTATTTTTCTGGAACCTTATTGTCATGCCTTTGGTTTCTGAAAAAGGAATTCTTAGTGCAAAAATCACTAATGCAAAATATCTCAGATTTGATCTAATGTCTATCAGGTATGCATAAGGAGAGATTTTAGAATATAGACATTTTGCCTCCATATCCGAGTGCTTTTCAGAGCTCTGTTTTTATAATTTTATCCTTTTGATCTAGTTGGATTTTGGATTAAGTGGATTATAGGGACTTTTCATCATTATAGAGGGGTGCAAAATTTGAAAATTTGGTTTTGTCCTTGTCCTCTGTGTGGAATGACAAGAATCCATCTCCAATCCTGCTTTTTCCATCTAGGAAGTCTCTCTGTATTGATTAATCTTGCAAGTAATTTGTCTGTGTCTGTTAATTAAAGGAATGATTGAAGAGTTTGGAGATCAAAGCACTTAGCACTGAAAGTTACAGTCTAATGCATCGATTATGTTTAATAGCTTCAGAACAAATGAGTCCATGGAACATGATAAAACTCAGGTTTTCAATTCCCATTGCCTCCCCTCACAGTGGCTTCTATACCCTCATCAGATACAAGTTGTTAATCAATTCTAGGTCTTCTTTTTTGAAAGGATGTGTAATATCAGATAGATCCTTCTATTGTTTATCAAGACTCAGATTATTTGAGTTTAAAAAAAGCGGTTCAGAAGGATTAATACAGAAAGGGATTATCTTTTTCCACAAATCGACAAGATGTAAACCATCAAACCATCTTCTGCTTAGGTACATGAGGATACTGTTGAGGAATACCGCTACTGCTGATAGCTCAGTGTGCAGCTGCAGTGGGAGATGCAGATTGTGCTCTGGGTGGCGGGAAATGGCTGGAGCCCCAGGCAACGAGCCGTGAACTGGTGCCGACCCTTTGCCTGATAAAGGGCACGAGGACCTGCAGAGCCAGCCAGGTGACCGGCCACTCAGAGACTCAGCAGGAAGACCCCAGACTATCGGGGGCACAGACTCTGAGGGTACCAAAGCCCAGGGATTCTTTTGTTGGGGCCCCTTCCCGGAGGCACCAGCTCGAGCTGTTATGATGTCACTGCAACATGATTCAATTACTCAAAGGAACCAGGTGTCTGGGACTCTGCTGCAGGAAGCCTGGGGCCGAGCCGGTGAGGGAAACTTGTCTGACTGTGTGGTGTGGTAGGGAGTCAAACGGGGCACCCGTTGGTTAACTGGAGTTGCCTGCTGTGAGGGGACTTCAGTCCCAGCAGTGACAGTCTCTGGTGGTGAGTGTGACTCCCAGAGTGGCTCCTGAATGGTCGGACAGGAAAGTTATCTTAACAATACCTTTCTAAAGAAATTAGAAATAATAAAGCTTCATGCACACTTTCTTCTAATCACTGTCAGTAGTCACATTTTTGTTTATAGTCAAGTAATTCTAAACTAGTCAGTCACTTTAATCTAAACCTTTCCCAGAACATTACATTAAGTTCTTCTTGTTAATTGAGATTTAGATCTATTATTTAATTAATTTCCAGGTTCAAGGTTTCTACCTCAAGATCTTTCATGCTTTTCTAAAACTCCCGAATACTGCAAATCAAAAATATTTAAGATATTGATGTTAAAAGGAGCTCTGAGTCTTCTAGAAAGAGGAAAAGGGAAGATAATCTTGAAAATTACTTGGAAAAAACAGAAAGCAACCCATCATTTTTTCAGACTCTTTTTCAAATTGTTTTAGTTTTTTATTCAGATTTGCTAAATTTTCATTTGAGATCTTCCATACATAGTATTGTGTGTTCATTGTTAGATTTTAAAATACTTCAAAGACACTTTTATATGATGCAGCTGTTTTAGCAGATTAAGGAGATCTACTTTTACTTGTAAAGGCACTGTTTTCTGGTGTTTGCAAGAAAAATCATGAAATCATTCATCACTAACCATTTAATTGTGAGGCTAATATATATTTTTTAAACTTAAAATGATTAGAAGCATTTTTTAAATGAGACAAACCTACTCATTTCTCTGGGTTTTTTTCCCCCATATATTTTACCTCTGAGGATCCATTTTACCTACTTTGAAATCTTACTGTGGATTCTTTGAATTAGGGAGAAGTGAAGCTGTAATAACTTTATTTCCAATAATTGGATCAGTTAGGGGGCATTTGGATGCCTGCTGTGGGCCCTTCTTTTTTTAGTTCATTCCAAGCCCATAGCAGCAGACACACATATCCCAAGAGTGTGAATCTGCCGGAGCAAAACTCAAAACTACATTTATAGGTAAGTAAACTTTTTCTCTTACCTTTAAAGTTCTTATTCAGCTCCTTTCCCTTTCTCCCCATTACCCATCTCCCCCCAAAAGTCCCACAAAGAACAGAAGAACACTATTAAGAATTAATAGTTTGTTTGCATTTAATTTTATGTAGCAAATGAATGAAATGATAGAACATGTAATTATAGCCAGTATATTACCATTCATTTTCAAAAATATGTTATAGGGGAGTTATTTACTTTAAAATAGAGATACGAGTGTAGTCATTTGTATAGTAATCTTGCTGAAGATTACAGTTATTAATACCAGAAGATGAAATGAGACAGTGTAAAATACAAATTATTGTCTCTATGTAGTAGGACAGTGTGAGAATTGGGTACCATGCATTTTGTGTGTACAAACTTTCATTAGGTCTGCATTTTGTAGTGTTATGTAATAGATGAAACTGGCACCCGATGTAGCTTTCCCAAGAAAAAGCAGATTTGCAACATCCAGTTCCTATAGATGAAAGACTTTTTTTATGTTCAGAAATGTTTTAAGTAAGGGGAAGAAATTTCTCTTCTATCTAGAGAAATTGCAATAAAGTGTTGCAGTGTTTCCAACTATCTAGGGAAAATTGCTTTCTTTTATATTTTTTAAGAATGTAATACTGAAAAGCATGTTTTTTTAAAAAGAAGAGGCATATTTTTTAATGTTGTCTACTTTCCTTTGGTGCTCTTGTGTAACATGAAAGCAAATTCCCACATTTATCCAGGTTGTGCTTTACATAGGGTAGTGCAGAAACCTGCTCTTGTAAGAAGGTGTAGAAAATAACTAAAACTCAGTTTAGTAAGAAGTGTATTTTATTTTTATTTATAGCATGAACTAAGATAAGAAAATTAAATATAATATGCATGTAGCATATGCCCTTGATTGTACTTGTTAAATGGATGGGAGGATTTATAATGTTACTTACCCAGTAATGACATAATTTTGTTCTGGGACAGTCACTTCTCTATAATGGATTTAAATTTTGATAAAGAACAGCATGTATAATTAACAAAGCTTATTAACAGTTTAAGCCCAGCATTTTTGTAGCTCATAGTCACTAAGTTCACTCCAACAGCAACCTAAGATGATGACACAGACTTTTTTCATTATCATCCTATATAAATGTTACTGGATCTAGTTAATTGAAAATATTTTTGAATGCAAGGTATGATGTCAGAATAAAATCAACATCTGGAAGGGAGATTAAAAGTGTTCACCAATAAATTTTAAAGTAATTTCCTTATTTCTAAAGTTTGTTGTTCCTACAAATAAATTTGAAACTGATTGGAAATGTTAATCTGTAAGTGATACATGAAATAATTAGTCTTCATTAAGTCTACTGTTAGCGTCTTGCCTTTTTCTTTTGAAGTTAGGTGCTGCATTATGTATTTCAAAAGTATTCACACTTCAGGTTTTTCTCAGATTTTTTAACAATTGAGTTTACAAAACTATAATTCTTCACAAAACAATCACATGGATTAATCCCTGAATTTGTTTCAGAAAAATCTCTCTCATAGATAAATTGAAATCATATTGTTTATAAAAACAATTCAGGGAGGTTAAATTACAGCTTCCAATCTTTAAACAAGTGGAGATGCTTGATTATAATTTGCTGTAGTTCAATTCTTGTTATTATCTAGTGTAATATTTCTTTTGTATTAGTATCGTTGACAGGGAATAATGAGTTACCAAACATTCTTAAGCAGAAAAGTTCATAAAATCATATTTCATCCTCCAGTTATGCTGATTACATTATTGTTATATTTAAGAAAACAAACAGAACTTTACCAAAATTAAGATTAAGAATTGTGCTACACCCTAAGGCATGTCAGAGATTCCTGTAGTCCTTTTAGGGGTTTTGGTTTTGGTTTACTTTGTGGTTGTTTTATTTTCTGAATGAGTTTGGACATCCCTCTTGATGAACTTTCTTTTTTGCATAGTGACCAGAAGTTTGATAAAGTCTCTTGACAGATTGCTAAAAATTATCAGCTGTTTCTGTTCAGATTCTCAGAAATCCCTTCCTCTGAACTGCAGCAGCTGGAAGCCCTCTGGTCTCTACATTGGAGCCTTTTTAATTATGTTCTGTTCTATAAAGCTTCCTATACCAGGTTCATGACTTTACTTTCTTAGTTTCTTCTGTAAGGGAGCAAGCAGTGAGACTAAAATTTTTGACTTATGTTTGCTGAGTCTCTCCTTCAAGGGGAGGAGCTAGTGCTGTGCAAATCTCTTCTAGTGATGGAAGGGATTTCTTAAGTTGTTTAATTATTTGCTTATTGGAATATGGTTTGGGGGGGAGGTCAGGTGAGAACAACCTCTCATGGCCCGTAATGCTGAATATTCATTAAAGAGTAGAAAGTTAAAAATGGATATTTGTCCTCACTCCATTGATATGTCATCCATCAGTACCATTAATTTTAAATCTTACTTATATCCAGATTATATTGATTGGTTTAGATTCTTGTGGTCTACACAACAGTATTGGTTGGGGGGGTCAGGGCACTTGCACATCTTTGAAGAGATTGTGAAAAATAACTAGGAAAAGGAAAGAGTTGTCAGTAAACATAGATTTGTTATTTAGGCATATGGCTATGTGTTATTTGCCGAAAATTCCTAGTCTTGACTGTTAGCTTAAATAAGATAAGTTTGTAATTGGCCTCTGGCTGACTTGTCTTTGATGTTCAAAAATGGAAGGTTTGACAATAAGTAATAACTGCTTAGGACTGATATATTTGGGATAAATTTATTCACTGCTGATTTAAATAATGCAAATAAGTGGTATTTCAAATGAGTGGAGGCATATCCCAATAATCTCTGAAGAGTGTTAGAACTTTAAAATATTACACTCTTAATTGTTATGCAAAAAGTTTGTACTGGAGTCATCAAAATGGTTCATACAGAATTCAGCATTAGAGGATCAATCTTTGTGGTTCTGAAGAGGAGTACATTCACATTTATCCATCTTGGATATGAAGTCTCCAACTGAATTCCTTACAAGGTGTAAATGGGGAAGTGGTAATTTATATGTTGTGTCTTCAAGATAAATCAGAAATATCTGGATTTTAAAGTTTACCAAACAATATTAATAGAGCAGAGTGTTACCATTCTGCTAAAACAAAGCTCAGCAACCATGCATGTGGTTCTTATTTAGGCTTGTTACCTTTTCACAAGTATTTACAAAACACCCATTTCCATCTACTAGGACATGCAGTTCTAGAGGTTTTTAGGCTATCATCCTATTATTTGTTGAAAAAGTTTAATCTGAGACTTAAGACAATCATCAGGTTTGCAAGAAAGTAGTAACATCGGAGACTTCAGCACTAGTGGTGTTCTGGCTGCTGCTTTGGAAAGATTTCAGATTAAATGGAAGAATGCAGATACTTCTTTAATACAGCTCCCCTCATCCAGCTACTGTCCCTAATACTTGCTCAGCTTCCAAGTATATCCATTTTCAGCATGAATATGCTGCAAATCACAATTGACTTGCAGTTTCAGCAGAAATATATTCAAAGGTATCTGTGGTTATTCCAGTGCAATGTGTTTTTGCACAGAGGTTCTGCAGTAATTAATTTCTAAATCTGAAAGTACTCATTGTTTTGACATGCAGATATTTCCAAAGATGAAGGCCACAACCTGTCTCCAGGAATACTGTTCATAACAGGACAGGTGAGACACAACTGCTTGGAAATCCATTTCAAACTTGTGGTTCCTGTAATATTTTGTTTCTTGCACCACAGTGACCCATTTAATTTGACAGAACATCTCTGCTATTTTTTAGAATAAGATAGTTTATGATCTTGTTCTGAGTACCAAGGTACTGCCTTTTGGTGAGCATGTTGCAATGTAAGTGAATGTCCATGCAAATTTTCCAAGCAAAACCAATGCACTCATAGGAGAACAACTGGGATCAGACTGTACTCTGAACAGTCATAAATTTGTTTAAGTAACTGAACAAAATGTAGATACATTTTTTTATGTATCTGTGTTCTTGGGAGGCAGGGAAGGGGGAGGAGTGAATAATATTTCTAAAAAGAAAAGAATCTGGGAACAACAAACTTGGATACCTGATCTATAATACAGTCAGAAAGCTCTTCTGTGGCTTATTACATATTCCTTCTATTACAAAAATTTCTGTAAAGAGTGAAGCAAAAAGATCATGATCACACTTTATTGGTCTCAAGAGCATGTGAGCCTACCTGTTCAGAACTGTGGCAAGCTTTGAGCCTAGGTCTGCAGGATTTGAAAGAAAAATGTTAGTCTGATATTTTTGCAAACTCCTAGATCCTGTTAATAAATTCTATCATCTATGGAATGAAGTGGATGAAGCTTGCATATTGATGTCTTGAAGAGTATGAAGAATATTTGAATGGATATTGTAAAGTTCCCAAGTTCATCTGTTCATTAAGACCCTATGGGGTCTTGGGACTCATGCCTTAACAAGACAGATTTATGCAAACTTGCATATATTTGATTGTAAAAGAGAAGACAACATCTGTTTTCAGAGGTTAATTACTTCTCACTTCTCTGATACTCTATTGATTATTCTTATATAGTTCAAAGTGAGTTCATAATTTGATAAAGCCCAATAGTGTTTTTCACCTTTCATATTTCTGCAGCTATGATGGCAACCAAAAAAGTATTTGTGCCCATTCAGTGGAGTTTTTCCATTATGCTCAATGAAGATAGTGGTACTATGTACTCATCCTACCTTTAATGCACTAGTTCAACCTGATATTTTCATAGAATATCCTGAGCTGGAAGGGACCCACAAGGATTATTGAGTCCAACTCCTGGCCCTGCACAGGACACCCCAACAATCTCACCCTGTTCCTGAGAGGGTTGTCCAAATGCTCCTTGAGCTCTGGCAGCCTTGGGGCTGTGACCACTTCCCTGGGGAGCCTGTTCAGTGCCCGACCACCCTCTGTGTGAAGAACCTTTTCCCGATATCCAACCTAAACCTCCCCTGACACAATTCCAGTTGTTCCCTCGGGTCCTGTCATTGGTCACCAGAAAGCAGAGCTCAGCGCCTGCCCCTCTGCTGCCCCTTGGGAGGAAGCTGCAGACCCCGGTGAGGTCTTCCCTCAATTTCTTCTTCAGGCTGAACAAGCCAAGTGACCTCAGATGCTCCTCATACAGCTTTCCCTCAGGCCCTTCACCATCCTCATGCCCTCCTTTGGATGCTCTCCAATAGGTTAATGTCTTCTTTATACTGTGGTGCCCAAAACTGCCCCCAGTACTCAAGGTGAGGCCGCACCAGTGCAGAGCAGGGTGGGACAATCCCCTCCCTCAACTGGCTGGTGATGCTGTGCCTGATGTACTCCAGGACATAGTTGGCCCTCCTGGCTGCCAGGGCACTGCTGACTCATTCAACTGGCCATCAACCAGGACCATCAGGTCCCTTCCCACAGCTGCTCTCCAGCCTCTCATTCCCCAGCCTGTCCGTACATTCAGGGTTGTCCCATCCCAGGTGCAGCATCTAGCACTTGCCCTTGTTAAACTTCATATGGTTGGTGATTGCCCAGTCCTCTAATTGGTCAAGGTCTCTCTGCTGAGCCTCTCTGACTTTGAGGGAGTCAACAAGTCCTCCCTAGTTTTGTATTGTCTGCGAACTTGCTTCTTTTCATATACTTGGGTCAGCTTTTTTGTCCTAGGTCCAGAATTCTCATAGAGGCAAAACTGTAATTATCAAGTCTAGTTCTGAGCACCACCCTCAAGATGCACTGGAAATATCAAAAAATCTGTGAATAATCTGTAACTCCATCTGCAATCACCTTGACATTTAGGGAAAGAAAACTTTGAAGGCATCCCTTTCTTCTCAGATATCAACAGGTTGTGGTTATAACTTACTAAACATCAGTACTGAGTTGTCAAGAGAAGCAAAGAAGGTGCATCAAATGAGATCTGTATTTAGAGGGAATGTGACAAGTTATGATGCAATCATCTATTTATATGTTCTCAACTTACAATTTGACATTTTGGATGATGATGAACAGCAGCATTTTGAGCCCATGGAAGTTCAAGAGAGAAAATTCGTCATACTTGAATTGTTTTGGTTGTTTAATCTTGGAGCCCTCAGCATGAGGGCTCTGAAAGGTGAGTTTTCGTTGATCTAGCTACATCAGTTTAAGGCATCACATCTCCTCACCATTTGCCTTGCTCCTATAGTAGGGGTAGCAGAAGAAAACCTTTGCTTGGCTCTTAGCTGGCTTGTTCAGTCTGGTTAGGTTAATGCAAACTGTCTTCACTAGTGCCATAATCTGATGCACTAGACAATGAAACACACTTGTAGAAATGTGAATGTTCCCTTCTGCTACAGGTGATAACCTCAGTTAAAGGGACAGGGCAGATAACTAGTAACAGTAATGTCTTAAAAGCTAGATCCACCATCAGAGCTTTACAGGACTTTTTCAGTGTGACTGACATTTCTGGATTAAAATAAAAAAGCTGACTGACTTTTTCATAAGAACACAAGTTTCTCAATTTGTGTTTCAAAATTTCAACAGTTTTAATTGAGAAATAAGGTAGTGATATGTGTGTGTATGTATGTATTTAATGTATATGTGTTTTTTAAAAAATAATAAAATTTGAAATCTCTGTTTGGAAGCTTCTACTTCATGGTCATTCCTAAGACCTGCTATGAAGCTCAGTGAGGTCAAAGCCCTCTTAGTCACAGGGAGAAAAATATTTTTTGCCATTGTATGAAGGTTTCAAAAAAAAACACGTTTGTTTTAATAAGTAGTGTAAGGAAGTTAATCTATATAAGCTCTCATATGAATCCAACAGTTTTTGTTGTTGTTGGACAGAAAAAGGAAAAACCATGCTAAAAAAGCTGTACTTTGAATTAATCAAATTTATTTTGGTTCACATGTCTATCATAAAGTTGGCAAGTGTTCCTACTTTGAAAAGTTCCTTATTTGCAGTTGACCAGTTTCTGCATGGAGTTTATTGTATTTGTCTTTACTGTCTTCCAGCCATTAAATGAACATAATTTTGGAGTTTTAGGAAGTTAGAGATATACAAATAGATTTGAGAATTAAAATGATGGAAAAACCCCACAAACCTGTTCACATCACTGGGATTGACTATCTTACTACTTCTTACTGTGTTCTAATGTTAATTTTGGAGATGATCCTTTAAAATTTTAATTCTTCTGAATCAGAATCTTCTACAAGTATAAAGGAAATTAGAAGTCATAGTTATAATTCTGGTTTACAATTTGAGAGGTTGGGGGTATTTTTGTTAAGAGTTTAATTCCTTCTTCCTTGATTGCATCCTCCCTACTTTTCCCCTGCTCCCAAAAGGAGAGCTGGCTCATTGCATCTGGTGAAAAGGCACCACAAATCTAAGCACAAAATAAGTTATTTTTCTTATATTGTATTTGTGGTCTAGACATTTTGATAGAATTTTCAACCTGTGTTTGGTCATTACTTAGACTTAAAATCATATTCCCTGATTACAGAGAAAATATCTTTTTTATTGACAAATTACAAAATGAGAATATAAGTTTCATGGTAGAAATTAATTTTAGTTTAGAGTATCATGTTGGTAATATAAATAGGTTGTATTTTAAATGAATAGAACATACTCTTTTTGATATTTTCATGTGCTTCTCATTTCCATGAATTCTACCAAATTACAGGAGGGGGTGGTTGGCTCACTTTCTATTTTTCTGCATTCTACTTTTAATGATTTTTAAAAAAATGTAAACTGAAAGGATTATTGTAGAGTCAAGCTCTTGACACTACATAAAATTATCACTGAAGTTTTTATTTCATTCATGAAAAGCATTATGGTTGCAAGGGGAAAATACTGAAGCTTTTAAGTGTGTAGTGGCCCCCCATTTATTCATATGTGATATGGTATAGACTCCAACTCTTGATATACTCCTTGTTTCAAAGAGAAGCATGGAGTGTTGGACTTATTTTAATAATTTTTGTTCATTGTTCATGTGTTTCCTGGCTACAATATATGCAAAGCCCAACTGAATCAAGTAGGGAGAAGCTCTGTCTTAATCACTGCAGATCCTTGCATAGTTCATGTATAATGAACCAGGCTTAATCTGGAAAAGAGAATCTTTTATATTAGTATTCCTCAAAACTTGCTTCAACTGTAAATGATATTTTTTTTTTTGCCATTACTGCAGTTTCTTTATTAGATGATTCTCTTGTGAATTGTACAGGAACTGATTTCATATGTTTTGAAGGTGTTTTTTAATGATTAATTGGCACATGTGGTAGATTGATAACAAATACATTAAAAAGTATTAGAGAAGTTCTTTTCTTGCTTTTAAATTCAATGGGTTTTGTTGTTTGTGTGCACATACATGTGGAGGAAGATTAATTGGTGGGGTGGAGGGGAATGGACATTTTTGCTTGGACATTTGCCTATTTCTAATATATAGCATTTGTGATTTTTCTCTTTTAATTTGTAGATAAGCCTCTGAAGAAGCGAAAACAAGAAAACAAACCACAGGAGGTTGGAGGTGCTACTGGAGGAAATATAACAGCTTCTCAGGAGACAGGTTCTGCTGGAAATGGGGCACGACCAGCGTTGATGGTTAGTATTGATCTGCAGCAAGCAGGAAGAGCAGACTCTCAGGCAACAGTAACTCAGGATTTGGACATCATCAAAAAACCTGAAGAAATTAAGCAGTATAATGATGGATTTGTGTGTGTTCCTCAAGAAGACACTGTTGGAGTTCTTAAATTTAAACCTGAAAACCATCCCGAGATTTTTAGGAAAATGTCAGACTTTGGGGGCCAAAAGACAGATATCCAGCAAAATGAAAACAGACAAATGGAATTTCAGCAAAATGTGAGCAGGCGGTTGGAAAGTAAACAGAATGAGAAGAAACAGGTAGAAGCTAAACGTGAAAGCAAGCATGAAAGCAGACAAATGGAAGTGAAACAAAATGAGAACAGACAAACAGATTCAAAACAAAACCAGAGCAGGCAAATGGAGATGAAACAAAATGAAGGAAAACAAAATAATGGCAAACAGGAAATAAGGCAGAGGCCTGAAACACCGAAACAGAAGAATGAAGGCAGGCCTGAAATGCCAAAACATAGACATGATAACAAGAGGGACTCAAGTAAACCATTATCAGATAAGAAAATAGAAATATCTAGACATAAACTAGATGTGAAATCTGATCCTTCAAGGATAAAATCTGAAAGTAGACCTGATCCAACAAAACAGAAGCCTGATGGGCGCTCAGTTTCTGATACACCAAGACGTGACCATGATAGCCTCAAACAAAGATCAGAGGACAGGGAGGAGTCAGAGAAATACAGAGGAGATCCATCCAAGATCAGAAGACCTGAATATTTGAGATCCTCAAACAAAAATGAACATGATTCTAAACATGGTATTAAATCTGATGGTTCAAAACCTGAGAAATTTGCAAGGAAACATAGACATGAGTCTGGTGAATCAAGGGAAAGGTTTTCTTCTGGGGATCAGAAATCAAGACCTGACAGCCCTCGCATTAAACAGGAAGGTAGAGGAGATTCTAGTAAATCAAGACCTGATAAACCTGGTTTTAAATCACAAAACAGCAAGGATGAACAAAGGACAGATGGTAATAAGAGTAAAGTAAATAGTAATAAAGCACATGCTGACAGTAAAGCAGAGTTTCCCAGTTATTTGTTGGGGGCAAGATCTGGCGCATTGAAACATTTTGTCATTCCAAAAATCAAGCGTGATAAAGATGTCAACGTCACTCAGGAATCAAGGAAAACTGAATTTAAAGGTGAACAGGACAAAGTAGAGAAGATTGGGCTAGTTGAAGATCTAAATAAAGGAGCTAAGCCTGTAGTTGTCCTTCAAAAGCTTTCATTGGATGATGTGCAGAAATTTATTAAAGATAGAGAAGATAAATCAAGGGGCTCTTGTTTTAAACCTAGCAAGAACAAGTCATCCAAATCTAATAAAGGTAAGTTGTATTTTTTTTTTAATTTTAATTGCATTATATCTTGTATAATCCTGTTCTTTTAGATTTGCTACTCCTGTGGTTAGAAATTAACCACAAATGTTTAATAGTTTATATGCTTGCCTATATGGTGATTTTGGGGAACAAAGTGAAATATGTCTATGGAATTGTGGTTATTGGAAATCTTGCTACAGTGTAACTAAAATGATTTGTTTATTCCAATACAAGTTCCTAATGTGGGGGCACTTAAATAGTCTTAAAATGTACTTCAGTTACATTAGTTTAATCTGATAATTTATCTAGTTAAACATAACTACTATATGAATGATTAGGTGTGTCTGTATAAGGGAATGGTACTACTGTAACTAAATTGTTGTAGCTGAAGTGGTGTGAAATACTATATATACAAACCCTAAGATTCTTTTATGTTTTTATTTGGAAATTAAATGTGTTTTTTCTAAGGGATATTTTGACATGGTGAGATAAGAAGGCAGTTACAAAGCCCCATCTGCCTCTTACACTATAAATACAACTCTGTTGGGAAGCCTCCACACTTTAGACTGTGTGACATTAAGATTATTAAAAAGTTCTATCTTTAGGAGAATTCAGATAATGTTGTCTCTATGGTCCAGTGTATGTGGAAAGAGGAAAGGAACTGGTAAACAGTAGACTGGCATTATCAAATCAGTCATATAAACAGGAATTTATGCATAACAGATTGTAGGTTTGATATTTGATTGTCTCTTCTGCAGATTTAACACATTTTTGTTCTTGGTGCTATAATTTTAGTTTCTTTGGTTTCAGACTGAAGTAGATAATTTCACATTGTGAAATCAATGCTACTAACTGGTCAGGGTTCTTTTTTATTTAGCATTTAAAGCATTTAGATTTCTTATGTATTTATGTTTATAGAGCTGTCATAACTCAAAAATAGGCAGATAAAGTGTCAGAGGAGAGAATTTCGACTGTATACAGGATTATTTATGAATGCAGTTCTGAGTATATCATTGCTCATTAATTTGAGATTAAAATGTTTTCTTACAAAGTTTATCTGATAAGAACTGATGTAGAAATCTTTGTGAATGTATAGCTATGTTTATGTGCATTTGTACAGAGTTGATATCTGTATGATGAATTTATTTTGCTACGTCTGTTCCCTACTAACTTGATTGTATTGACCCTTAAAGACTTAACAATTCAGCATGAGTATTGCTTATTTGTAAAATGTTAGCATTCTTGTTAAATATTTTCTCTTTATCCTGGAAATATGAACATTTCCCCTCTCCTTTTTTGATATTCAGAACAGGCAAATTTTCCAGTTCTAACAATAATAGGTATCTAGAGTCAGACAGAAAATTATGACATCCTTGCTGTCAGCTTAGTCTAAAGATTTCAGATGAAACATTTATGTTCTTTATAAAGCATATGGAAAACTTTCTGATGGAGTTCAGCTCCTAAGGATAGACTTTGAAATCACACAATTCTATGTGCAAAAAACTGGTAAATTTAGAGCCCTCTGAGCTATATACAGTGTATGTATGCTTTCTAAAATGTTTCTGAAGTAGGCTTTTTTGTAGTCTGTATTGTATGTGGTTATTTATATAGTATATTTTAGTAATGTGTAAAGGTTTTAATGACTAATCCAGTTGGCATGACTCTACTAGCAGTGTCACACATGAACAATGCATTAATTTTAAATTCAGGTTTATAGCTTTTCTGCAGTGTTTTTGTGTATTTTGTGTTTTATGAAGTCATATATTTCTTAGATATTTTGAAATAACTTGGGACGTAGTTTCCAGGGGGAAAAAAAGTTTGAATCTGATATCACTCTTTGCTATTGTATCTAGAATAAGATTCTTACAATGATACTAGAAATAAGTTTCATGGAAAGAATAACTATGTTTCTCTTACAAATCAAGTTTTGAGTGTTCATCCATGCAGATTTTGGAGAAAGTGTCTATGAACTTCTGATTTTTCATGTGTATTTTTAATTTTACATTTTTTTGCCCGACTTCCTGGTAGCCTACTTTCTAGGATATAATTAAGTGAACTGCAGTGTTCATAATTCAGGGTTCATAAAGATATCTCTTAATACGCCAAGGTCTATTTGTCAATAACTGATATAGAAAATATTCATGTCATTTCCACAATGTCCTCACTCCAATTGAGAGAAATAGCATCCAGTTTTACTCCATGCCATTTTTACTTATAACTGTTTTACTACACTAGAAGATGTAATTTTCATAAACATTCTTTAGTTCATCATATATTTCTTAATAGATTGTAGCAAATCTTTTCTAGGGTTGCCTTTTTGCGTCATTATTCCATTTCTTCTTGCATCCCTCCCATTCCATGTAGCTTAGTATATTTTGCTTTATCTTTCCTTCTTTTACCTCCATGTATTTCTTGTCCTTTGTTTCTCCTTTCTTATCCTCCCCCAAGAAAATGTGTTCTCCTGGCTTTGTCACGTACAACATCATTGCTGTGATTTATCTGAAATCCAGTTTAAACTAATATTCAGGTATTTCAAAAACCATTTAGATAGTCATTCTGTCTTAAGGGACTAATGCCCATTGATTATAAAACTCAGTAAAATTGACTTATTTTAAGCTAAAATTAATGCTACAGATACTGAAAGTCTATATAACTTATTACATTGTTTCAGTAAACTTTAAATTTTAAAATCATACTCTTATTGTGCATATGGATAAGCCTTACATTGTACTGTAAAAAAACCAAGTAGCATTTTAAGCAAATTTTTATATACAGGTTTGAAACTTCGTTTCAAACTATATGATTGGGATAGCTGTAGTATGTGATCGTTAAGACTGAACCATCCCAACAGTCCCTTTTGGCATTTACAAGAAAGAAGCAACATTTTTTACTCTCTCCTGATCTTTGAGCATTTTTCTGAAAGATGCACTCTAGCTCAGAGGAAAATTATAGAAGTTTTTTTCACAGTATTTTTGTTAAGGGGTCTTATGCTGAATTTTTATGGCCTGTTTTTTGCAGGTCAGAATGAATTATAGCACTTTTTTTTCTTCTGGTTTTAACATCTGTGAATGCCTTTTATCCTGGTTTTAATGTAAATGTATGTTGTTGAGGAATGCATTAAACTTCTCCCTTCAAGTTTGTGCTTGCAATGAAGAGGTCATGTTTGCTGTCCTTTCTTTTCAGAGCTTCAACGAATACCTTTTCCGCTGCTTCTTATAGCTATACTGATCAATTATCTTGAGATTAAACGTGTTACCAGTTTTACAGTTCATAAGATCATTTAGGTTAGAACAGACCTCTAAGATCATCAAGTCCAATCATTAACCCATCACTGCCAGGTCCACCACTAAACCATGTCCTCAAGATCCACATCTACACATCTTGCAAATCCCTCCAGGGATGGTGACTCTACCACTGCCCTGGGCAACCTTTTCCAGTGCTTGATAACACTTTCTGTGAAGAAATTTTTCTAAATATCCAATCTAAACCTTCCCTAGACCAACTTGAGACCAGTTCCTCTTGTCCTATTGCTTGTTCCCTGGGAGAAGAGCCCGACCCCCACCTGTCTTCACCCTCATTTCTGGGAGTTATAGAGAGTAAGAAGGTCCCTCCGAGACTCCTTTTCTCCAGGCTAAACACCCCCAGCTCCCTCAGCCACTTCTTGTGCTCCAGACCCTGCCCCGGCTCCATTGTCCTTCTCTGGACTCGCTCCAGCACCTCAATGCCTTTCTTGCAGTGAGTGGCCCAGAAGTGGACACAGTACTTGAGATGTGGCCTCACCAGTGCTGAGTACAGAGGGACAATCACTGCCCTGGTCCTGCTGGTCACACCATTTCTGATCCAAGCCAGGATGCCATTGGCCTTCTTGCCCACCTGGGCACACACTGGCTCATGTTCAGCTGCTGTCATTCAGCACCCCCAGGTCCTTTTCCTTGTGGGCAGCTTTCCAGCCACTCTGCCCCAGCCTGGAGCTGCATGGGGTTGTTGTGACCCAAGGGCAGGACCTGGCACTTGGCCTTGTTGAACCCCATACAATTGGCCTTGTCCCATTGCTCCAGCCTGTTGAGATCCCTCTGCAGAGCCTTCCTACCCTCCAGCAGATCAACATTCCCACCCAACTTGGTGTCTGTAAACTTACAGAGGGTGCACTTGATCCCCTTATCCAGGTCATCAATGAAGATATTAAAAAGGGCTGGCCCCAATACTGAGCTTTGGGGAACCCCACTGGTGACTGGCTGCCAACTGGATGTAGCTCCATTCCCCACCATTCTCTGGGCCTGGCCATCCAGACAGTTTTTTACCCACTGAATAGAGCACCTGTCCAAGCCATGGGCTGCCAGCTTCTCCAGGAGAATGACATGGGAAACAGTTTCAAAAAGGCTTTACTGAAGTCCAGGTAGACACATCCACAGAGAATGAGAGAAATAAGAGAATGAGAGAAAGATTTAGTTGTGGTAAGGAGATGTCTGAGTTGGCTTATAATATATTTAAAGGATTAGCTTTCTAAAATAAGCACCACATATGTAATTGCAAATTTTAGTTCTAGGACAAATGAGTGTGTGTTTTTTAAGACTTGTGCAGAAGCACCTTTTGGGTCTTCAAATATTACCTAAAAAGACTTTGTTGTTTAAAAAAAAAAAAAAGTGATAATTTCACTGCAGAATATAATGCTGAATGCTACTTCATTGTGTAGATTGTTACTCTAGGATTTAATTCTCTGTAGAGTGCAGAACTTTAAACAGATTTTCGTTGCTCACTACAAGTCTTTGTGTTCTCTGTTGCTATAATCTGAAATATGAGTGAAGATTTGCCATTTTTTTGAAGGTCCTCTTCATATTTTTACAAGTGCAGCTAAAAATTTACTGCTGCTTAATCATCTTTATGTCATAGGGTTAAAACAGTGCTTTTAGATTTTTCTGTGTTCTATGCTTGTGTTTGGTTTTTTTTAATTCCAGATTACTTTTTCAGAGCCTTTAATAACTATAATTTGTAGTCAGTGGCAGGCTGTAGCAGTGCAAAGTTCCATGGCATTTGTGTAATGTGATGGTCCATCTTTGAGTTCTAGTACTGCTGAAAAGTCTCACTTGTGAAACAGAGTAATGTTAGGTCTCATCTTTTAGATAGGAGCGACAAGAAAGGCTCAGTGAGCAAACTTCTGATGTTTCTCACAGTCCTCTGGACAGCACAGCTGAGCTACTCACCAATACCTTTTAGTGCAACTGAAAACTAGACAAAAAAGGAGTGTAAATAAATTTTAAACATTTGCTTAAATCCTTCATGTATAGGACTTCTAAAAAGACAAAATTGACAAACCTTTGAGAAAAATATCTTATGTATATTAACTCATCAAGAAAACTTTAGAGATCAACTCAAATTTATTTATTTATTGTAACAATCTCTTGATGCTGAAGAGGCATACTGTTGTACTTACTGAAATCAGTGGGGCAAGCAGCTGTGCTGCTAGGAAATAACTGGAATAAAAGCATATTTCCTGGAACTCAGATTGCTTACTACAGATTGTCCTTTTGTAAAGATAACCATTGTGAAAGTCGTAATTCCACAAATCTGAAATTTGGAATCACTCTTAGAGTTCCTGGTAGCAACTGCATTTGCATGTGGGAGGGCCAGAGTAATAACTCACTAGGCATCTTGCATGTGCATATACTACCAGATGGATCAAGCATGTTAAAACTTTCTCTGAAGTTCTCTAGTAAATTATGCCACATTTCATAGAAGTAAAGGATATATTTAATGGTTTACAGCTGAAGTCTTTAAAGCTTCCCTTAAACTCTAAATTTAACTGAATTTGTAGAATAAACAACTTTCAGGAGAATTATACAATTTTCCTGATTTTCCTCTTTTCTGAGATATTGGTGACTATCTCTTTTCAACTTAACTAGTCTAGAAGAGGAGCTGGCTGTTCCTCATGACATTAGAACTCTTTAAAGATATGTTTGGTTTGCAAAGGATCCATTTTAATATACTCTGTTCACTTAGCTCAAATTTTTTTTCTCCTTTCTGGAATGAATATATTCATGGTTTGAAAAATATTCAAGGCATAAATGTATATTTTATATATATATATAAATAACATCAGTTAAATCCAGTAGTCTGGGAAGATCTTGGTTTTCTGGCATAGATTGTTCCTACTTGCAGGTTTTTTTTTAGGTATGGTGCATCTCTTCTATTCCAAAAAATGTGCTGGGATGTGTGGGCATTGTACCATACTCTCTGGGTCCTTTCATGTTAGTTTTTCAGAAGTAGATGTTGGATAAACTACTACTGGTAGATGTTGGATAAACTGATATCAGGTAGACAGCAGGAATTCAGCAGTTGCACACTGGAGTCCTTTCTTGTGTTGATCTGTTACCAGTACAATGAGACATTTTCAGCACACTGCTTTTCCTGGAAGCTGCTCGAGTTATTTCCTATTTTTGTCTTTGCCACTAAGGTAAATATTTTGATTTTTTGCTCTCACAGTTGTTCTTAATTTCAGTATCAAGAGAAGACTTTACTTCTTGCACATCTACTTCTTAGCAGCAACAGTAAACTTGACTAAATCTAATAATTTCATTGTTCTTTGGTTCATCTGAAATATGTTGTTTTGTTTGCAGATTTAAAAGTGCATTGTTTAACTAGTTCAATTTTGAAAAATTATTTTGGTACATGTAAGTGATAGAAATTTATTACCTAATTTGTCAGAGCAATTTATTGAAAGTCTGAAACTGCCTTTGGTTCATGGGTATGGATGATTGATCAGGTTCCTCTTATTTTTGGGAAAAGCTGAAGCTATTTTGCATAATTTATTTTTGCAACAATGCATTGCAATATGTAAAAATGTGGGCCAGCAATTTGTTTGATATTACAATATGCAGTGCTGACTTGTTCATGTGCATAAGTATCTAAATATGGATGTTATTTCTTGGCATATGTATGGGGATATGTGATTAAAATTTTTGGTTTGAATTTTCTTCTAGACAAAGGGTAAATTTGGCAAAATACAAATAAGGGAAACCCTCACATTTGCTTCTGGTAAATGAACTTTTCTGTTGCTCGACATTTTCAACCATTTTAAGTGACTGTTTCTGTGTAGGAAAATTTAAACTATTTACTTGAAATTTGCGATTTATTTTTGCTTCATGGTAATATTACCAATGAACAGAAAAGAAAAAGATGAGACCTTTTTTGTTCTTTAAATTACCAAATTGTTGTTTGCATCAAATAAAGGTTACTTAAATATGCTTATTGTTCAATTATCTTTTGAGTATTTCCTGTAGTATTTTATATTAAAAGCTAAAATATCAGCAATTTTTTGTTCTTGTTGTTAATGTAATTAAGTTACTTTAAAGAAGTAAAACAAGAGTACCTTCACGTGATATTTTCAGTGATAAAGGATGAGAATCCATGATAGAGCAAGGTAAAAGCAGATTATTTTGATGTGCCTATAGTCACAAAACAGATATAAATCATGGAATTTGTTTTGCTTGTTCTCTGCAAAGATCTTGGTTGTATTATATTGATTATATAGGAGTTTGATGAGAAGAAAAATTGAGGTTTGATTTGATTATATTTAATGAAGATCTTTTTTCTTAGGTGAGGCCCCATGGCTCAGTTTTTAAATTAATCAGAATACATGGTTAGGAAAATGCATCAGTCATAAATTTCAGATTACAGGCATTAATAGTAGATTCATAAAAGTGAGGTTCTTTGTGCAGCACTGCATTTATTTCAACTGTTGGTCTTGCTCCATTTTACTCTGAGTACTGCTATATTTTTTGTGAAGTATCTTGCAAAAGTACTCTAGCCTTCTTTTATCAATTTTTATAAAGATGAGAAGTCAGGGAATAGCAATAAGGAATAAATAACTTGTAGATATAGTTGCTGCAGAAATCAGATAGCTTGAGGAAATCATTGATATCAATGTAAAGTGAATTCTTATGCTTCTTGGCATCTTTGGAGAATATGTATTGGGCATGTTCCTTGATCTTTGTTTGGATCCTTCAGGGTGCTCTTTGGAAATCTCTTCCCTCTGTCAAAATTTTCTTTCTTCTAAGAGTACTTTGTACAATTGAAAAACCCTTTTTGAATCTGTGCTGCTTAGTCATGGGTGATGATGACACCTACTACATCATGGAATTATTCCGTTTCTGTGTCCAGATTCTTCTCTGACCCACCAACCTGACTGTGTCCCATTTCTCAAAGTCAGAGCTAAGGACTAGAATATAACCAGAGAGCTTAAACCTCTCCTTTTGCTTATCTCGAGGCTTAGAGCTTTCCCTTTGTGCCAGTATTAGGGTAGATGAGGAAAAATTATTTGGAAAGAGGTGTTCAAGCAGGTTCTATGGAATGATATAGGACATACTTTTGAACAATACTTCTCTCCCTCCTGCCATGGGATGCTCCTGCCATACCTTCCACACCTTCCACAAACCTTAAGGCAGAAAATGGGAAAGAGAAAAGTAAATGTATGACTATTCAGATTATTTTCATCAGTATTCATCTTGATGGTGTGTTTCAGCTGATGATATGGTATTGAGGTAAAAGTGTAACTTCTGTCTTATGAGCAGATGTACTTTCCTCATGCCTTAAATTCCATTTTGATAAAAGGATAGTGTTTTACCTGTGTTTCCCCTTCTGTTCTTAAAACAGAATTATTTGGAGTAGTGTGATGCTGGTGAGCAGGGGACTGATCACCATGGACTGAGATGTAAAGATGTAATGGAGCATTTTAAGGGAGAGCACAATGGAAAGGATGTAATTAAATTTGCACGCTAAGGGATAGCTGAAAATTTTCAGCTTTAACTGATGCCTTAGGTTTAAACTTTTATATTTTTCAAATTCTGTATGTAACTCTGAAACTTCATACAGCCTTTTAGCTACTGTTCTCTCATGCTAGTTAGACATAACAAACCCTCTCTGGGCCTGAACTCAAGGACACCTTGTTGTCCCAGGCCCCAAAATATGTAAACTAAAGCCTTTAAAGGGGGAGCAAATTTGAGGTAATTACATCACTACTTGAAATGATAATTGGAGAATTAACCCTGATATGCAAATGGACCAAACTTATAAAAGTGTGAAAAACCTGTTAACCCCGGGTCCATCTTGGGTGGAGGTTTTTGACTGCCCAAGGTGTACCTTTGAAGGTCTTTCAAATAAATACCTGCTTTTATTCTCTTAATCTTATCTAGCCTCTGTTTTCAGGTAGCCACTTCAAGGCATCATAACCAGTAAACTATTCATCAATCACAGGTAGTCATGTGGCCCTTTGCACTGTAGTGCCTGAGTGCTATACTGTAACAGTACTTAACTATTTTTAAAGGGTGTTTATTTTCCAAACATCTTTATAAAGCAGGGACATACTTTTATCCCCTCTTTTTTCTTTTAGTTCTTAATCTAAAATAGAACCTTATCTGCACGAGTGGTTGTAATAGAATTAAGTTGTGAGTCTGTGCTGTTGTAGTTACAATGATATGGCTATCCAACAGCAAGAAGGCAGCACTCTTGTTATGGAGTAAGAGTATATTTTATTTGATGTAGCAGAGTTTGAAGCTTGGTTGAGCTAATCCAGAAAGAAACTGCTTTCCTTCCTGTATATATGTCTGACATGGGATGTTTTATCAGTGTAGTTATAGGGGTGACCCAAAATGACTTGAAAGAGTTAGACAGTAAGCTAGTCATCCATAAGGGAGGTAGACCTAAAACCACTGGAACATCCTCTTATCAAATAGAGAGGGCATGTAAGGTGAGCTTGGTATCTGGGGAATAACAGTAAGACTGGATATATTAGTCATTGGCAAAATAAGAAGAGTCCAGTAAACAGTTAATGTCTTCTGTGACTAAAAAGGAGTGAGGGGAGGGCAAAATTGAGCTGTAATATGTAAGTTTTTATTTTTAATGTCAAAATGAAGATGTGTGGCAATTCATTAGTGTTGAAGTTCCAGAATGTGGGGAGTGGCTAAACTTAAATTTCTAAACACTGAGAAATACAAAGTTAAGATTCATATCCACACGCCAAACAAGTGTCATTGCTCCTTCTTAAACCCTTGTGTGTTCTTTTTTATAATGTCTTGATAGGTGGAAAAATTTGCACTTTAAAATACGAGGTATATATAGATTACAAATATGAAATTGCATTAACTGCAGCTTTGCTTATTACAAAGTATTAGCACACAGAAATAAAAAAGAGTATTTATGGGAAGCTAATTTATGCAAGACTTTATTAACATAATCTTAGTTTTTAAATGAACTTCAGGGGCAGTTTTTCTTCAAGCACTTGTTCATTTGTTGCAATAGATGTATGTGCAAACAGGAAATTTTGATGTCATGGTTATTTCAAAGTAATCATATAAGCAAACTGATATGGATTGTTTCTACTGTACTAACCATCTCTTATGGAAGTAGCCAATTGGAGTTTAGGTTTATAAATATTTTTGAATCTTGATGACTTGTCAGTTAATAGGAAATTACAGCAAAATGTAAACCATACATCTGCTTTCCATAGTTTGAAAAGCAAAATAAATCATTACTGAGAAGATTTGGTTTTGATTTTATGGCAGGAACAGCCTTTCTGATCCTGGAAAGTTGACCTAAGTGTCAGCAAGCATCATCTCCTTTTCCATAGCTGCTTGTTTGAAGTTACCATATCAAGCCAGGTGAAACTAATATGAACACGCTAATTGTTGTGTCAAAATATAGCTGTGCTTTCCATATTGAATGGATCTAATAAATGTCCAAAATAATGTTATATTTTTTGGTGGGGTTTTTTTTTATGTTCAACCTCTCTTGAAGGCATTCTAGTGATGGATGCATCTGCCTGAATCAGGGAGATCTATTTGACTTCAAGGCAAAGTGATTTTGGATCATTCCAAAGATTAGATTTGCTTAAATATTAGCTAAAGACTGTTATACAAACTTGAAACCATCCATCAAGTTATGAACAAAAAGCAATGCTGAACTTTGAATTAGATCTGTGCCTTGCCATTCTTTCTTTAAGCCGTACATGAAGAAGGGAAATACTATATTCACTAGACATTTATAGACCTCTTTTCACTGTACATGGAAAAACCCTTTGAAAAGCTTCCCAGATTAAAATAGAATATGGGAGGAGGTTTATAGACCTCATTTTTAGCTGAGTTTCTCTGGCTGGTTTTTAGCTGTATTATATTTTGTCAAGGATTGGTTGGTGAGCAACAAGCATCTTGATGGTCAGTGGATACTCACTAACAGCTGAAGATTCTAGAATATCTTCTCCAAGAAATCTTTTGATAATAGCAATCAAATAAAACCAAGCATATGTTCTTCCTTCAGCAGGCAACTAGTAAGTCATGAACAGCATTGCATAGGTTTGGAAAAGCAATGAAGAAGTGGTTGTTCATGTACGTGGTTCTTCAATATGAACTGTTCTTACAGCTACTCTGTGATTCATCCTTCAGTTTCACTAATGTGGAGTTTATCAGCATTGTGATTCCTTACAGTGGAACAAAGATTTGGTTGCGATGGCATTCTTTGTGGGTTTTGTTTCTTTATTTTAATAGTTGCAGCAGCTTTGAGAGTATACTGAAGTGATGTCTGAAGAACACTGATGCCTATAGTTCATTTCAGGCATACCATATATGCTGATCACACACATTGCAAAAAATTGAGTTATTCTGTTGACAAGGAAAATTTTTCAGAAAGTAGAGTAACAGGAAAGTAGGTACAAGCTCTTCACAAACTTAAACAAATTGAAAAACTTACGTTGATCATACATGTTTTGTAGATGCCTTCAAATGGTTGTGTTCTATTGTCTTTTAAATGTTTTTGAAAAATATCCTGTAAACTGAAAAGACATTAGTATGGGGTTTATAACCTAATGTTTGTTGCCATGTGACTGGATTCTTATGGTGAACTGGATATCTTAAGTATTTCTCTACTACTCTGAACAAATAGTACATTTATTATAAAATATGGAGCTATAAAAATGGAATTTAGTAAGATGTTTCTAGTGAAGATTGAGTTGCCCTAACTCAAAATAACATAAGTAATAAAGTAAGATATTTTAAAAAGCTTGACTGAAGTTTCACAGTATATAATATCCCTGAATTTTTTCAGAAAGGATAGGAAGTCCTTTTCCATGTGTATCAAAATTATTCATACATGTGCAGTCATGCTGAACTCCTGTGTACTGCATGAGTAAAACTCTTTTTAAATTTGGTTATTTACAATCCTCAGCAGCTAAGGAAACTGGGCATGCAGCAGACTCATTCCAGGGAGCAATGTGACAAAAACACTTTATAGATAGATTATAGAGCTCTTTGTAATAATTTTATTGTTCTCTTTTCTGCTATTCCCTTCTTTATTCAAGAAAGCTTTTCATATTCCCTAATAAAAGAAAAAGGGGGAAGCTTATACTGTCATCTGAAATATCTGTAACAGGAGAGAGTGCAGTTTAAGCATTAGTTGAAATTATATTGGAGAACATAGAATACTTAGAACTTTTGAAAAGGAAATAAAGTTATTTTTCCAAATATTTACAGTACTTGCATTTTTATTTTTCATTGATGTATAATTAACACTGTGGTATTTGATTTATTTTTAAAGACTGAGTAGTGTTCTACCTCCAGAACAAAATCAATAAGGAAAGCAAGAATAGATATTCCTAGGAGGTATGAAAGTAGTAGCTTGTGATTTTTTGCTTCTTGTTTTGGTGGGTGAGTTTTTTGGGTTTTCTTAAAATATATCACTTTTTATCTTATTGATATATTCTTTGTGCACAGTATAAGGAAAATAAGAATGAATTCTGTTCTAACAGTTCCTCAAAATGTTCACAATCTTAAAATTATATCATGAAACATTCAGGCATAGTTTTAAAGCTGAATTTGAAATTGAATTGAATTAGAATTTGGTTATGGAACTCTTGCCAAGATTGGTATACAATCCATTACTGATTTGTTTCCTTTTCTTATTTCCTTTCCAAGCAATCTGTCTTACTAATTATTCTGTTTTTAAATTTACTTTTCATTGTAGACTAGGAGAGGCTTAAAGATATATTTGTAGAAAAATACTCCTGCTAGTGTAAGTACATCTAGCCCATCTAGCTTTTAAGCATCCATATGAATCATAACACAACTTTTGTTCCTTTACTTGCAGCTGATTTTTGCAGTATATTTGGCCAGATTTCCTATAGGCTTTATGCTCTTGTGTATTGTCCCCCTGATTTCAATGAAGTTACCAACAGTGCATGGAGAATACATGTTAAAATAACCCAGGATCTGAGGCCCTCTAGCAATTTCATCTGTGGAAATTGTCTTGAACATGTATGTGCAAATTTTCCTCTAGTCTGGGGCTGAATGTATGCTAACTCTCTTCGGACATCGCATAGGCATGCAAAGAGTATTAATGTAGGGATACCACTGCTTAGACATGGCTATGCAGCATCCAAACCAGATCTGGCTGGCATCCAGTCAACTGCTGATACGCACAGAGGAACTGATCTGTCCATGCTGTCATATTTCTGCCTACCTTCAATCTAGTGCCCAGTCCACAGAGACTAATAATTTCAAAGCACCATGGTAAACCACACTGTGAAATGTTTTCTAGCATTTTTAAAAACAATATAATGAATTTTAGAACTTTTTCATGTGGTGACTATCAAAGGACAGAAATTTAAAGCAAATAAATAAGAGTGACTACAGCATGGGGAAAGCAGGAAGAACTTTTGCTATCCTCAGATAACTTTTCCTACTTCAGTTTGAAAACCCCAGTATTTTAAGTTAAATCCTTTTTTAAATGCACTTAAATGGGATGACTTGATGAATATATCTGAGAATTATAGAAAAATAATGTTCTGCTCATTAGTTTCATTGTAGATATGTGAAACCAGTAATCTATGAGACTTTAAAATCATTTTATTGCTGGAAACTCTTTTCTCTAATTCAGGCTCTTCTAATTCCAGTTAAAGTTGTTTAAAGGGGGGGATGGAGTAAACTTGGATTAGAAAATGGAATATTTGTCTAAAAATGGGAATAAATTTTAGAAAGTTATGTTAGTGATATAGTTAATGTAATTAAAAAGTGAATTATTATCCAGAAGATGATTTCTTGGAGAATTTGTGTGTGTGTGTGTGTGTGTGTGTGTGTGTGTGTAGCAATTGGCAGGTGATTTTCTCTCTAGGGAAGGAGAGAGAGGCACTTATGACAAAGGCATTTGTTCTGTTGTTGGAAAAAGGTTAACAGTTTAGTCCAATAATCTTGAAATCTGTGCAATAGGTTCTTTGATAAATAAGGATAAGACATCAAACAAACCCCCAAGAAATACTTTTGAATTAATTTGGTTTCCTTGTGCCACTTGTAAAATATTTTGACTGTAAATTCCTTTATACTGACTATGTGGGCCTAATCATAGTTTCAAAATGTGCTGAGAATCGTGTGATGATATCTATTTACCTCTGTGGAAAAGAAACCTGATGTTTTTCAGCTTGCTGTTTTTCTATATTAAATGGAAATATTTCAACTATGCTTTGTAACAAAATCAAGCAAAAAATTGGGTTGCATTATAGAACTACTAATAAGAGGTAAGAAAAAAATCTGAAACAGATTGAAATGTCAATGATTTTGTCTGTATTTAGGGATAAGGCCCCACAGATTCTGCCATAGATTGTCTTTAACTGCTGGAAATAGGAAGATTACTGTCTTGTGTATACTAAATAATTTGAATGTGAATAAACAGAATTGTTAACTAGGCATAATGAATCCTTAAATTACATACACTGTTAGAAAACCTGCTGAATTCAGAGAATGAACCAAAATAAGACTAAATTTTGTGGAAATAGAATAAGAATGTCTTTCTACAAAGGAAATTCACCAATTTGAATTTGTTTATATGCCTAACAAAATATTTTATTGAAGGAGATGTGTATGCAATGTGTTATGTTAATTTCTAGTTGCAGTGTGAACAATAAATGCAACTTTGGAAATGGCTGTCAAATACATCCAAGCATATCTCATTGTATTAATATTAGTGGATATACTTTAAGCAGTTCCTGAGAAAGGACTGTAGTGTTGAGCCTTTATTATTATCTTCAGGTTCACATTTGTTCTTCTTACTCTTCACTAATAGGTAGCATAGATCAGTCAGTGTTAAAGGAATTACCTCCTGATCTCCTGGCAGAAATTGAATCCACCATGCCACTTTGTGAACGTGTGAAAATGAACAAGCGCAAACGTAGCACAGTTAATGAGAAACCAAAATATGCTGAAATCAGTTCTGATGAAGACAATGACAGTGAAGAAGCTTTTGAATGTAAGTAATACATATAAGCCCCAGTGGCTGTGGAAATTCTTATATGTGGAGTAAAGTAAATTATGGAAAACTTTCACAGTATGCTTTAAGGGATTCTAGGTTCATTATATCCACTCAAGAGATCTGGCCATCTTTCCAAACAATTCATTGAGGACATCTGGGTTAAAAATAAATTATAATATTTCTCAAAGGATACTGTAAAACTGAATTCAGGTAAAACAAGACAAAATGATCAACAGAATGAAAGATTTGTGACATATGGACTGAATAGATTTGTAGTGTTACAAATATGTATTTCAGAAGTCTTTTGGTTGTCCAAAATTGAACTTTAAAAATATGAAAGTTATTGTTATAGAAGAAGATAAATTTCTTTGAGTATCTCATGAAGAAAGGGCATTTCATTAAATTAAATTATGAGAATTAAAAATTGATTAAATCTCATTCAATGAGTGATAAATGTGTTATTCCATAAATGTTTGGCAGAATTTAGAAGGAAATTGGATGTTTATATTCTGAGTAGTCTTTACATATAAAATTAATAGTAACTCTTGAAATATTATTAGTACTTACATTTTAGTCATTTTTTCTGCTTCAAAATAAACTTTGTAGAGCAATGACTGATTGTGAATAGCTGTTCTCATGTTCATGTTATTTGCCTTGCAGAGCCAGCACAACTGCAACACATTCTATTTTGTTGTGCAGCATTGATAAACTGATCAGTTTAAATTTCTTCTGGAAAGCAATATTGGAAGTTACTTTTCTCATGGAGATGTAGCTGGGGTCAGAATTTGTCCTACAGAGCATAAATTGATACTGATGATTTTTAAACTGTGGAGACAGATTTCATCTACCTCCACAAAATACTGCCTCATGGGGGAAAAGAATCAGTTGAAATGTGTAAAGTCTTTTCCCATAAACCCCCTACTTTTCTTCTCTAATATGCTCACTTCAGTTATCCCAGACAGCTCTTTGTTTCTTCAGTTGTAGTTAACTCTCAACCATTTTAAAATTGAGTGTTAGTATCTCAGGCCTTGTGAACATGACTGTACTGCCTCCAGAAGCAAGTCTGATCCATAAGCAGAACAGCTTCAAAAACATGAACTAAGTTATTACCTTTAACACTTGAACCACCTCTGTGCAGAAGTTTTCAAAAGTGGAAGCCCTCTAGGGTGCAGTGCAGAGCATATCACCTCTCACTCAGTATTGGTTTCATTAGTTCTGAGTCTGGGCTGACTATTGACTATATCCTGGTATGTTTCCTATTCTTCTCAGTAAACTGGGGTTGTGGAAAGAACTTGTCAATTCTGTTCCAGTTCTGTCTGAATGCTTGGAGCCATTTTGCTCAAACAACCCTCTATACAGTCATACCTCTCTAAACTTCAGGAGGCTTTGGTAGAGACACAGATGTCAGGGCTGTTATATGCAAGTTCACATGAATAATAAACTCTTCTAGTCTAGAATGTAATGTTTTGGAGCCATTTTGATCTTCATAGCAAAGTCTGGGTTAGACATCTCTTTGCTTTCCTGTTACCTTAGATAATGGAGAGTTGGTTGATTTCATGGATGAAGTTACCTCCTTTTTCCAAATCCTTTTTCTATTACATCTTAGCACTCTTTCCCCTTCAGGACTGTATTTGAAAACAAAGAACTCTCCTTTCTCCTCTACACACACACTTTATTTCCACCAAGTTTCTGGTTTTATATAGAAAATTTATCCCAGTTTTTCAACATTCAGTTGTGCGAGGCTTTTTGGTCCTGACTGAAAACTGATTTTAATAACCTTCTGCGGTATATACTTGCTGCCTGGCCCAGGATTGTGACTCCAGCTTTCTCCTTTACACTGAATCTCCTGCAATATATATCAAGGCAAAATTTTAGTTGTCTTGGCAAAACAGAATATCTTCAAATAACTAGGTTGCCAAGTCTTATTGGAACTCACTGTGTTAGATGGGCAAAGCAATCACCAAATTGGAACATGGGCACCCAATAATAGTCAGAATTTAGACAACCTTAGTGTTCTCTTATGAAAGGATGCAACTTATTTTGATTTGTTCTACTTTCCTGACTTTGTTTAAAATGACAAATGCCCTGTAAATTTTTATTTTTAAATGTTTGCTCATCTTTCCCAGTTTTAGGTACTTTTTTCATGTAATTCAAAAGAAATTATTAGAATAATACCATAACAGATTTTTTATATGATAGTTTTAGAGTGTTTGCTTGTTTTACAGAACATCTATATGATAGTGTTTAACTTGCAAATGTATAATTTTGAGCTATTAAAAGTAGAATTTTTGTCCTTATAATGAAAATGCATTTTATTTCTAGCTTCTCGTAAAAGACATAAAAAGGATAGAGATGAAGCTTGGGAGTATGAAGAACATGATAGAAGAAGTTCTGGTGACCATAGGAGAAGTGGTTATTGTCATGAAGGAAGGAGGACTTCTGCTAGTGGCCGTTATCGTAATCGCAGTCCCAATGACTCTGAGATGGATGATTATTCTTCTCCTCCTAGCCTCAGTGAGGGTAACTGATTGTTTTAAAACAATAATTTCTTCCCTAATACTAGTACATTTTTAAAGGATATGTTAAACATTTTAAAATAAACACCTTTACATGCAATATTGAATATAAGCATAAAAAGTGTAAACAATCCTTTATTCTCTTAATTAGTAGCTAGAAGAATGAAGAAAAAAGAAAAACAAAAGAAGAGGAAAGCTTATGAACCTAAACTAACACCTGAAGGTAATTTTAGAATATTTATTTTCTATAGTTTGTATTTTCTGGTTTGTATATAAAATAATTATATATATATTTCTTTTTCACCAGAAATGATGGATTCTTCTACTTTCAAAAGATTTGCTGCTTCAATAGAGAATATTTTGGAAAATTTAGAAGACATGGATTTTACAGCTTTTGGTAATATGTCAGAAATTTTCAAAATGCTTCCCCCAATTGAAAACACAAGAAAGGAATTTGCATCTCAGTATTTTCAAACTTCCTTCTTTGTGATTTAATTGCCTGTGAAACACACTGTGGTATACTGCATTTATATGGCTTCTGCCTTTAGTGGAGGCCTTTATTGTTCCAATTTCATTTGCTACTACAGGAAGAATATCCTTCTTCCTCCCTGCAGAATCCAAAAGGGACATAAATCACAATGAGACAAATAATAGTCCCCTGGAGTGGAAAGGATACCTCTTTGGGACATCATTAGGGTATCTTCTGTCAAACATATCTTTATAAAGAATGCTAACGTAAGATGGCTGGATGCCAGACACCCACCAAAGCCTCTCTCTCACTCCCCTCCACAGCTGGACAGGGGAGAGAAAATTTAACAAAGGGTTCATGGGTTGAGATAAGGACTGGGAGAGATCACTCATCAAATACCATTATGGGCAAAACAGGCTTGAATTAGAGGTATTAACTGAATTTATTACTAACAAAATCAGAGCAGAATAATGAGAAGGAAAATAAGACCTTAAAAACTCCTTCCCCCCACTTTCTCAACTCTGCCTCCTCCCTCCCAGCGGCACAGGGAAACAGGAATGGGATTTATGGTCAGTTCATCACCCATTGTTCCTGCCACTGCTCTGGGAGAGGAGTCAGAGTCTTTCCCCTGCTCCACCGTGGGATCCCTCCCATGGGAGACAGTTCTCCATGAACTTCTCCAACATGGGCCCTTCCCAAAGGCTACAGTTCTCCACGAATTGCTGCAACGTGGGTCACTCTTACACAGGGTCGGTTTCAGGCACAGCCTGCTCCAGCATGTGTCCCTCACATAGTCACAAGTCCTACCAGGAAACCTGCTCCAGTGTGGGCTCCTCTCTCCATGGGTCTGCAGGTCCCTGCCAGGATCCTGCTCTAGCACAGGCATCTCATGGGGTCACAGCCTCCTCTCAGGCATCCCCCTGCTCCGGCATGGGCTCCTACACAGGCTGCAGATGGATCTCTGCATCCCTGAGGCCCTCCCTGGGCTGCAGGGGCACCGCTGCCTCACCATGGTCTTCCACCATGGGCTGCCGGGGAATCTCAGCTCTGGCGTCTGGAGCACTTCCTGTCCCTCCTTCTGCACTGACCTTGGTGTCTGCAGAGTTGTTCCTCTCACATATTCTCACCCCACTCTCCTCTGGCCCCAATTACATCTGCGCAATAACTTTTTTTCTTCTTAACTATGTTATCCCCCAGGCATCACTGCCATCTCTGATTGACCCAGCCTTGGCCAGTGGTGGGTCCGTCCTGGAGCTGGCTGGCATTGGCTCTGCCAGACATGGGGGAAGCTTCCAGCAGCGTGTCACAGAAGCTACCCCTGTAGTCCCCCTGCTATCAAAACCTGGACATACACACCAAATACACCTGTAATTTCTGAGGCGCATAATTTTGCATCTGTTGTGGCCTTTGGCCCAACAGAGATTGATTATTCAATTCAGCAGCAGAGTGCTTATTCTCTTATGGATGAGGCACTGAATAACTGTATGCTCCCTATCCATTTCAGTAGAAACTAAGCCAGTTTAGCATAAGTGTCTGATGAAGTAGTTCAGGTTGACCAACATGACTTTATTTTGAAATGGATAACAGATCATTCATTAATTTTTTAGAACTAGAACAAAGGGAGGAACATAAGCAAATCACTACAGCTATGGTGTCTACAACCTTGGATTAAAAATATTTTTAATATATGACTTTCAGTCATATTTAACAAGTAGTTGTTTTAACACCACCAAAAGTTGTCATCATCAGTCTTCATTAGATGGAACTATTATATATGCTAGCTATTTGGAAAAGGAGTTATTTTTCTTCAGTTGGCTTTTTCATATTGACTGTAAAATATTGATTTCCTTGAAGTCTTATTAGAAATGTGATTGTTAATTTTTAAATTTTTTTTTTAAGGTGATGATGATGAGATTCCACAAGAATTGCTACTGGGAAAGCATCAGCTTAGTGAGTTGGGTAGTGAATCTGCAAAAATCAAGGCAATGGGCATTATGGACAAGGTACATCTTCACAGTATTTAACTCTTTTTGAACATTTAATTTTGTTAAACATACAAAAACTTGTACCCCCTCTAATATTCCACCCTCTTCAGGTATACCTGTGACAAATACTGTGAACAATTGTGCTTCTGCTGAAGTGCTTAAAAAGTTACCACATCTTAACTGTTACTGTCTCTGAAGCCAAGACATTTTTGTTAAATGGTCTTCTGTGTTACGGCTGACTCAGAGCACTATATGCCAATAGGTAACACATGCCTGAACAGTAAAATCTAATAATTAATCTACTTTCACAAAAGCACATAATTTGCTCCTTACAGCTACTGTTGAGCAACCACAGTAAAACAGAGCCTGCTGGCAAAGTCAAAAAATCCACCCTTGCTGATATATGCCATTAGTGCAATGTAAATATATGTCCATCCAGCATCACACTGAGTTTCCCGCTACCTTCCTCTCTCCAAAGAGTCCTTTCAAACTTAAAAGATTTAATGCTCAAGCTGATAATAAGATTAATTTTTCTTAGACTGCATATTGTGATTTCTTTGCCATACTCTTCCCAACTTCTGTTCAAGGGAACTTTCTGTTGGCACAAACTGTTGGTATTGATTCTTTGAAAGGCCTCCTAGAAACAGAGACTAGACAGGTGTAAGGGAATAAAAGTAGGTATTTATTTGAAAGGCCTTCAAAGGTACACCCTGGGGAGCCAGAGGCTATTGCCAAGATGGACCCCAGGATGGACGACAGGTCACGAGTTTTTCACACTTTTATAGGTTTGGTTCATTTGCATATCAGGGTTAATTCTCCAATTAAGGCTTCAGTTTAATGATGTAATTCCCCTCAGCTTACCCCCCCTTAGAGGCTCTTTGGTTTATACTTTTTGGGCCTAGGATGGTCTAGGTGTCCTTGAAGAGCAGGCCCGGAGAGGCTTTGTTATGTCTACCTAGCACGAGAGAGCAGAAATTAACAGGCTGCAAGAAACTTCAGAGTTACACACTAAGCAGTACAGTGATTTGAAAAATATGAAAGTTAAAACCTAAGGCATCATTTCCACACCTTTAGAAACAATATTCTTGCTTTCCTTATCTTCCTAGAACTCTTGGCTTTGGGCAGTCTTGTATTAAATTCTTACTCTACCACCTCATGATTATTTATTATGCTTATGAAGTGTCTGTGAAGCCACTTATACAAGTCACTCTGAAGGGTTTTCTTTAATCTTAGATGTTCTTCATGGCTCTTTCTTTATTCTCTCTACTTTCCTTTGTAGCATGATATTAGCCTGAGTGTTTCTGTTTCCTGATAGTTCTCACCCTTAACCTCTGTTACCTGTTTTTTTCACATACATACTTACATGTATGCATAAAATCAGAATTTTGTTGCTTCTAAAGGTGAGCACAAATAGTATCTGGATGAATGAAACTGATTCTCCTGGAGTTTAGCATATTCTACAGATTATTTAATCACAATTCTGTAGAACATCAGTAAGTGAATTTGAGTTACATTTTTCAATATGCTAGATTTTTAAAATTAATACAATTATTGAGAATACACTTCCTTTTTATTAGAACTCAAGTATCAGGGAATTTTATTTCTGCTTGTCCATAGAACTAGGATTTTTTCGTAATAAATATCTATATAGTCAGTTAGAATTTGGGATTGATACTTGGATTTGGTAAATTTCTGTTTCTAGAAGCAAATGCAAAAGCATATAACTATGCAACATTAATTACAGTTATGCAATTTTAATCCATTTCTATGTATTTTGCTGGTTGAAAATGAAGTTTGATTGCAGTCTTAGAACATATTTTCACTAGTTTAATTCTATTATCAGCATTCTAAATCATGCTGTGTCAGAAACCAGACAAATCAAGATCCAATACTTAGATTGGACATTTTTTCCACAATTTGGAAGCCTTTATGTTCCTACAGTTGTTTGATGTGTTTTGTTTCTTGTTTTAGCTCTCAACAGATAAAACAGTAAAGGTCTTGAATATTTTGGAGAAGAATATTCAAGATGGATCAAAGCTTTCCACATTACTTAACCATGTGAGTTTTCAAATTACATTGTTTCACACCATTGTGTAGAATAGGGTTTTCTTCACTTGAGTCCCATATAGTGATAGTTTCGAATACTGTGTGTGTCTGTGAAAGGAATTCTTGATTTTATATGTATGTGCTTAAAAGATTGCCAAATTTTAAGATTTGAAGCAAAAATCTATTTTTTTATATTATTTCAAGTATGTTTTACTATAGTAAACATGTATTGGGAGCAATTAGGTTATCTTTTGACTTAATTTTAAATATTATCGTTTCATCTTGAAATATTCATGGTAACTGGTGTAACTTGCACTATTGGGCTTTTTTTTTCTACTTTTCTACATGTCCATAAAAACATCTCTTCCACAGTGGAAGAAATATAACAGCCTGTGCTTTTATACAGGCAAGAAAGATTATTTTTCTCTGTACCAGAGAAGTTATTAAAGTTTTCACCTGATTTTGCTATTAATAACATTATTACAATATGTTAGTAGTGCTGCGTGGTCATAATTAACCTCATGTATGTTCGTTTTTATAACTTGTGCAAACACAGAAATACAGAGATTCCATACCCTGTGCTAAATCTAAATCACAGATTCACAGAATATGCTGAGTTGGAAGGGACCCCCAAGGATCACTGAGTCTTTATATGATCATATTTGATAAGACATGTTTTAAACCCACTGATATAGAGGAGTTGGTCTCTGGAGAAAGTTGTATTCTCATGAGTTTGGTGACTTAACAGTCTTTTTGTGTAAGAATTCTCTCTATTGGCAAAAATTAGACTTTTCAATGCAGCAACTGGTATGTATAGGCCACTGAAGAAAATACAAGATGAATGAGTTTAGATTTTGATTAAGGTACATCATTCTTAAGTAGAGAATGTGACAGTCTTCCTTCATAGTGCTCCCCAATGATACACTGTAGCGGGTTCAGTTTGTAACCGGGCAGAAACACCAATTAAAGTGTAGTGGTTTGGTCCAAAATACTCATTACTTACTTATTTACATTCTGTGAGATAAGAATTAGGAGAAAGCAAAGCAGGCACAAAACTTAAAGGAATATAAAGAAGTTTATTAACAGACCTAAAAGGAAGAAAAAAATATCAGACCACACCTTCAGAACACTTCACCTCCCCCCACCTTTCTCCCTTCTCCCACTGACAATGTAAAAAGACAACCCTTGAGATTTTCAGTCAGTTTACCGCTTCTATAATAACCTTTTTTCAGTTCACTTAGGGAGAGGAGTCTCTCTTGCTCATGCTATGGAGACATCTCCACAAGAAATTCTCTCATGGCTTCAGTATCACAACTAGACAGCCGCCCGGGTTGGTTCTCTGCTCACATGTGAGAGTCCCTTCCCCCGACTTACAGCTTTCCCCACAAGTGCTTTTGAGGGTCCAATCTTGAGCTACTGGGGTACCATTTTAAGGTTGAGCTGTTCAGAAACAAAGGTTCTCTTCATCCATCTCTGGGAGCATCTTCATCTCTAGAAATAGAGGCCCTCCCCCTTCCCTGGGAGCAAACAGGTCCTCCTCATCTTCATCTCTAAGACTATCTCTGGGAGCATCTCTAGGAACAGAGGTCTTTCTCCTTCCAATTTGGAGCAAGAGTCCTCATCACTTCCATCTCTCCCTGTTCAAACTTCTCATCAAATTACAGCTGCTTCAGCATTTGCTTATTCCAGCACAGGTGCTTTTACTCACAAGTACAGTTTGAATGCTCCACCCCCCATGCCTTCATGAAATTACAATGGGTATTCTGATATATCATAGTCCATCACCACTATAGCTTTACAACAGAATTTCAGCTTCTAAGCATCTCCTCTTTCTCCTCCCTCAGGTTTTTTTCAGCTCTTCTTTCTTTACTTAATGTCTGCAGGCTTCATCTGTTCTGGAGGAAGCTTACAGCACTAAAAGGGTTAATCTCACCAGAGCCTTGCAGCTGGAATTCAATTATCGCTGTTGGTCACATGGTCTTTGCCGGGCAGAAGCAGCTTCAGCTGAATCTTTGGCCACACTGGAGGGTGGGGGGGGGGGGGGGGGGGGGGGGGGGAGGGTACTGGGCCACACCGTCTGCACGTAACAGGGCTGGGGGCGGGAATGGAACAGGGCCGCACAGCTCCAGGATGGCTGTGTCCCGGCCTGGCCCAGCACCGCTGGGCCCCACACGGGCCCAGCCTAGTTACCTGTCCCAAGGCCGGAAGCAAGAGAGAGCTTTCCTGGGGTTTGTCCATTCTTAAATGTGGACCACAGAGGTGGTCAAAATTTTTAAGTGACTTAAAAAATTGTTAATATTCAAACTAGCCAGTTGGTAGGTTCTGTTAGGTCATAGAGGAAGCTGTAAGCACCTCTTTGCAAGAAAATCACTTCCGGAGTTATGCTAACCCATGGCATACACAGAAAGCTTCTTTGTGTTTTACTAGAAGAACACAGTGAGATATTGAAGACCTGTAATTTAGGGTTACAAACCTTTTTCTAGTAAAACAAACATTTGTCGATTTCTAAACCAAACTATCTTTGTATCGTAAAGGAAATACTGCATTTTTTATGTGTGTATATATGTATATTAAAATAATGTTATCTTTTACTTGGTAAGGAAAAAAATTTAACTTTTTGTTAACACTACCTTGTTTTCTATCACCTGTTACAGAACAATGACACTGAAGATGAGGAGCGATTATGGAGAGATCTTATTATGGAGAGAGTGACAAAATCTGCTGATGCTTGTCTTACTGCTATCAATATTATGACATCACCAAATATGCCTAAGGCTGTATATATTGAAGACATAATAGAAAGAGTTATTCAATACACAAAATTTCATTCGCAGAACACTCTCTATCCTCAATATGATCCTGTGTATAGAGTGGATCCTCATGGTGGTTAGTATGCTAAATGTTTCGCATTTTGTTGTCATATGCATATCTTGAGGTGTGGGTATTCAAGAATGGTTTTAAGAATCTTGGATCCAGAATTCAAAGCAATTATGAAAATATTAAATTCTTGCTTTCTAGCTGATTTTACTAAATAGTTTTTCTTTTGTAAGAAATTTCATTTAGAAAGCTGTAGTCATGGACTTGTTTTGGAGACATTTCTTGAGGAAGATATCATCTTTCTAATATCTGATGTGAAATACTGAAAAAATTAATGATACTTTTTATTTTCTAGGTGGTGTTTTAAGTTCAAAAGCAAAACGTGCCAAGTGTTCCACCCACAAGCAAAGAGTTATAGTGATGTTATATAACAAAGTTTGTGACATTGTCAGCAGTTTGTCAGAGTTGCTAGAGATACAGCTTCTCACTGATACAACTATTCTTCAAGTAAGTTTTATCAGAAAAATTTTTGTCTGAGAAATTTTTTTCTTTTTCCAGAGAGACTGTAGAGTGTAATTGTCTCAATGACATGAAATATGAAACCAGTACAAACTTTTAAATTATTAACAGCAGTGACTAGTTTGTTCTGTAGTAATGTTCACATCTTTAATGGCTTTTATTGTACAGTTAAGAAAAGTTGAATATGATTGTATTAAAATATCCTTTAATAACTTTCTTTTTAAATCTTATGAATACATGTTGTCGAATACCTTACCTGATGAATGAATAATCTGCTTGTGAAAATGCATAAATGTCAGTTTGGTAGTCAAATATACTTACAATAGCTTCTTTCTGTTGATAGATATCATCTATGGGAATAACACCTTTCTTTGTAGAAAATGTCAGTGAACTACAGCTATGTGCCATCAAATTAGTGACTGCAGTAAGTAATTTTTAATTTGCAGTTTCATGTTCTTCTGAGAGTTATTAGGACATTTACATAGGCTGTATTTTTGCTGGTAGAGAATTGGAGCTTAGAACTAATTTTATTCTTGCATGTTTTTACAGTTTGGTATCATAATCTAGGAACAGTATTAAAGCTACTTGAGCTCCTCCCATTTGCATAGTACTCTATAGGAAGAAATAGCCTACTTAAGCCAAGGAATTTACTTAATTTTGGTTATGTTGTTTAAAGCATAAACACAAACCCCTTCCTCTTACTTGTTCTTTCTTGTCTTAAGAAATCTTAATGTGGTTTTTCTTATCTCCTTTGTTAAGACTAGAGTTTATGCAATGGTCTAAGTCACAGAACTAGTAGGATGGTTCTATATAATATATAATAGAACTATATAATAGAATAAGTCCTCTTCCTCAGAAGAGGTGGCTATGTGAAAAATTCATGGGGCAGATAAAATATTTTTTCAGGAAAACTGCAGTGCAACACAGATGAGTTTGTTCAAGTGAAAGTTTTTCATCTTTGTAAGGATTATGTACTCCAGTATTTATAAAAGTAATTCTGCCTGAACAAAGGGAGAGGCAAACTCTACAATCCTGATCCCATAAATTGAATTAATATTTAATGTCAGGCAAACATCAAAGCTTAGTTTTCTCAAACGTGCTCTAAAACCATACATGTGTTCATGTTTAATGTACGTTACCATAGACCTTTGCTCTATATTGAAGTCTGGTAGCTTAGCCTTACCCTGACTTTCAGTGTATTGTACTATTGGCAGAAAAATTTAAAACACATGGTATTTTTAAGAGCTATTAAACATTTATGCTATTTGAAGACTTTTTAAAAAGCTGTATTCGAAAAAGATTTTATGTATTTTATAAAGAAATGCTTGCTTTGAAAAAACAAAGCAATGTGTTAAAAACAAGGTATGCATTAAATATAATTTATTTAAATGTCATGTAGAGTATGTTTCTATATATGATTTAAAAAATCTATTTAACAAGTGATATTTTATGTAACAATAAATAGTTTTTTAACAATTCTGTTACTATTAAATAGGTGTTCTCCAGGTATGAAAAACATAGGCAGTTAATACTAGAAGAAATTTTCACTTCCCTTGCAAGACTACCAACCAGCAAGAGGAGTTTAAGAAATTTCAGGTAAATTCTGACATAGATTGATAATTTGTAGACAGCAACATTTACAGGTTTTTAGATGTAGGATTTTAGGCTTCAGTATTAACTTGTTCTTTAAAAATCTGTGACTCCATAATCTATGTTTTGTTAGAGGTTGATATTTCAAAACCAATACAGTGAGAGCAGAATTGTCTGACAAATGTATTTTGTAATAACCACTTTCTTATGCCATCATATTTATGCCTGCTTCCAAAATAATTGCAATATCTTATCTGTCTCAATAAGTGTGTAAATGACTGTAATGTTAGTATGAATTCAAAGGTTTTTTCTTGGAAAATTCTTTGGTTCTGTTCATATGGATTTTATATAATGTCATTGCTAAAGCTTAATGGGAAAATTCTGGCTGAATTTCTTTGAGGACATGCTCAGAGCACTCTTTCCATGAAATGAATCTAATACTCCTTTGAATGAGTCTCTTTTAGAAACTACTCAGTTCGCTTTAACTGTCTTTTAAGTGCTTCAGCTGGATTTCAGTGCATCTTCTGAATAATAGTATAGTTTCAGGTTAAAGTAGAGAAAGAATCTGACTGGATTTCAGTTAAAATTGAGGTTGGACACTGCAAATTATTCTAAAACATTTGTTGTTAGTGTTAATTTTGTTCCTTGCTTCCATACATCTTTTCCCTGGAGACAGACAAGTTGTCAATGAAATAGGTTGTCTGATCCAGGGTGGATGAACAGGAAATATCCAGGAAAAGAAAGTAATTGAAACTTGTTGAATTTGGCAATTCTAATGTTAACATGAGTTCTTGTTCCTAGTATTTCCTATTGTTTTGTTTATAGACATCAGAGAGATCTAGTAAATAGGAAGGTGTTAGGCATAGGAGCATAAATGGTAGATACCCTCTTTGAATTGGGACCTTTACTATAAGGAAGTTACTGTCTCAAGGCCATAATGACTGCACTGTTTATCGCTAGAGTCCTAGCTCTAACCTGTTGGAGGCCATTCCCTGTCTGTGGCTATAGTCATGAAGGGTGCAGTTTACCTAAAATTTTATAGGAAAATATTCTCTCTGTACAAATAGTTAGAGATAACTTCATGTAGCGGGTTTGGTTTGTAACTGGGCAGAAACACCAATTTAGTGTAGTGGTTTGGTCTAAAATACTCATTACTGTTTACATTCTGTGAGATAAGAATTAGGAGAAACGCAAAGCAGGCACCAAACTTGAAAGAATATAAAGAAGTTTATTAACAGACCCAAAAGAAGAGAAAAAAAAATCATACCACACCTTCAGAACACTTCTCCTCCCCCCTACCTTTCTCCCTTCTCCCACTGACAATGTAGAAAGACAACCCTTGAGATGTTCAGTCTGTTTACCACTTCCATAATAACCTTGTTCAGTCCATTTAGGAAGAGGAGTCTCTCTTGCCCATGCTATGAAAACATTATCACAACAAGACAGCTGCCCGGGTTGGTTCTCTGCTCGCATGTGAGTCCCTTCCCACAACTTGCAGCTTTTCCCACAACTGCTTTCAAGGGTCCACTCTGGAAATTACTGGGGTATAAATTTAAGGTTGAGCCGTTCAGAAACAAAAGTTCTCTTCACCCATCTCTGGGAGCATTTCATCTCTAAGAATAGAGGCCCTCCTCCTTCCCTGGGAGCAAAGGGTCCTCCTCATCTTCATCTTTAGGACTATCTCTGGGAGCATCTCTAGGAACTGAGGTTTCTCCTTTCCCATTTGGAGCAAAAGCCTTCATCGCTTCCATCTCTCCCTGTTCAAACTTCTCATGAAATTACAGCTGCGTCAGCATCTGCCTATCTCAGCGCAGGTGCTTTTGCTCACAAGTTGAACGCTCCACCCCCCATGCCTTCATGAAATTACAACGGGTACTCTGATGCATCCTAGCTTTACAACAGAATTTCAGCTTTAAGCATCTCCTCTTTCTTCTCCCTCAGGTTTTCAGCTCTTCACAGAACTAAAAGGGTTAATCTCACCTAGGCCTTGCAGCTGGAACATCGCTTATCGCTGTCGGTCACATGATCTTTTGCCAGACAGCAGGGCAGCTTCAGCTGAATCTTGGCCGCACTGGAGAGAAGGGGAGCCGAGCCGCTCTGGCTGCCCACAGCAGGGCTGTGTGGGGGGTTCCGCGGGTGGAACAGGGCCCATCGGCTCCAGGATGGCCGTGGCCCGGCCCGGCCTGGCCCAAGCAGGGCCTGGGCCGGGCCTGCTGGCTCCCACACGGGGCCCACAGCCACCTGTCCCAGCACCAGAAACGAGACAGAGACTCTGCCTCCGAGTTTCCTATTCTTAAGTGTGGATCACAGAGGCCGTCACAACTTTAAGTGGCTTAAAGAATTGTCCATATTCAAACTGGCCACCTGATAGGTTCTGTCAGGTCACAGAGGAAGCTGTAAGCACCCCTTTGCAAGAACATCACTTCCGGGACTATGCTTGCTAACTCATGACACTTCATAAAGATAGTAATTGCAATCTCTTTTGTGTACAGTTATTATTTTGATAATTTAGGGAGAATGATGTCAGAGATTATCACCTTTTCCTATTGTTAAACACAGCATTAAGTGGTGTTGATGTACATATGGGTAGTAAACACCACACTGTTTATCAGGTTAAATCACTTGGAAGGGGAGAAATGTGAGGTGGAGTGTATTCATGCTGGTCATACCAACTTAAAAGACACTCTTGCGTGCTGAAGTTTATAGTCTGTTGCACTACCTGAGATTACTATAGGTGTAACTGTTGTAGAAGTCAGTCCAGGTCATGGTCACTATTTTCTCTTGTTTAAAATTCCTGCACATTTCAGATACATTAAATAATATATAAGTAATAAATTATTATTACAAGCTTGGTCTATTTTTTAATGTTGTGTTGGAAATGGATATGGCATTATACAGAATAAGCCTATTAGTAAGTGCCTTTGCATGGAGGTGTTTGATTTATTAAATATTTCTGAAGATTTTTCTGCTGCTGAACTTCACAGACACTCTGATGTCCCATCTGTGAGCTGCTTCAGTTCATCTCTTTGGCCTGAGAATAATGCTTACCATTTTTGTTAGACCAAACCTTTTGCTGCATAAGAGAGAAGCAAATTACAAGATAGATGTCTATAACAGATTCCTAGCTTTGATTATTATTTTAGAAAGATGTTATTTAGGAAAAAAAAATTTGTTTGGTTTTTTTTATTTAGTTTTAGTGCTAATGCTGTCTTATTAACAGATTAAACAGCAGTGACACTGACGGAGAGCCTATGTATATTCAGATGGTAACAGCACTAGTTCTGCAGCTTATTCAATGTGTGGTGCATTTGCCATCAACAGAAAAAGATTCTAATTCAGAGGAGGAATCAAACAAAAAAGTAAGTTTTTTTTAAAGAGCCATAATTTTTTTTTTTTTGTACAGGAATGACTTTGTAGGTATAATATTTTATGATGTTGCTCTAGTAATCAAACCTCTTAATTTTATGTCAGCTGTAATTATTTGATGAATGAGAAATGCTGGTCTGGAAATTATATTTCTGTGCATGCTAAAATATTAGAAAAATAAATCTTGTTATTTTTAGGTGGATCAAGATGTGCTTATGACTAACTCGTATGAAACAGCCATGAGAACAGCACAAAACTTCCTTTCTATTTTCCTTAAGAAGTAAGTACTGTTGCATTCTTTAGTGTATTGATGAAACCAACTCCAAATAAAATTTCACACCTTAAGACAAACCAAACCACTTTGCAATCCTAAATGACTACTAATAAAGTTACTTATAACAATATATTTTATAAATCTCTGAGAGAGCTACCTGTCTGGAAAAAAAATTTTATGGAACAGAAAGTCTGCAGAGAGTTTAAGAACACATTTAAGAATCTGTCTGATAATTTATATAGGATCCTTTTATCAGGGATCTTTTACTCATCTGAAACATGGAAGAGAAGGCTGAGTAAAATATTTAAGTGATGAAACCAGATTATTTCAGTCATCAAAATGACCAAAATATAAAAACCCTAAAATTACTTTCATTTAGATAAAGTTAGGAATGTCAATAGCTCAGCAGGGGAAAAAAACCCATACCTGAATAACCAAAGGATTTGTAAGAAAAAGTCCTGATGTTTTTATCATGTTAATTTCTGTTGTTAAGCCAAAACACTGTTTGTGAGCTATCTAGCCATTTCTCTGCATACTTCTGGTATAATTAAAGTTAGGGATGCCACATATAGGTGAAATACTATCATGTATGTTATCTTTTGATTTTTTTACATTCTGTTTTTAACCTTTCTGGAACATAATACTGAGATGCCTTATCACTGTGAGATAAGTCAGACCAGGTTTAAGGACACAACACCTCCTAAATACCCCACTCTAGCTTGAGCTTTAGTATTTTGCCTACTTTGTTTATCCAAGCTAATGCAGACTTTAACTCAAAACAATAAATAAAAAACCTTAGGAACAAAATTCTACTCTCCCGGATTAGCTGCTTTACTTGCAGTACAACTTGGAGTGATAACTGTTTAAACTATTTGTCTGTAAATGGAAAAAAACCAATTTTTCTGCTAATATTTTGGATTTTTTTTTTTTTTTAGAATTGCATAAAACTGGGTTTTTTTTGGCTAAAAATAGGATTAGTTCTCTTTGCATCAGAAGAAAAGCTTAAATGGCTCTTAAATTCACTTACAAACATGCATTTTGATTTAAACAGATGTGGCAGTAAACAAGGGGAAGAAGATTACAGACCACTGTTTGAGAACTTTATTCAAGATCTTCTTTCCACAGTCAATAAACCAGAATGGCCAGCTGCAGAGTTGCTACTTAGCTTATTAGGAAGGCTACTGGTAAGTTTTGTTCTTAACTATTATATTAATTTATTTCTTATTACAATGGAACTTGTTTATTTCAGCTCAAACTGTTACAGGAGTGTTTTCTGATTGTTGACGCATGCAGCATGTAAGGATATTCTTACATGTATCACTATTATGTAATGCATAGAAAATAAAATTTAGGTCAGAAGATCATTGATATGGAACTTAGTAAAGGTCATATGTATAGAGTTTCTCATTAAAGTCCTCTTCTAATATTCCATGACATTTTCCACATTAAAAAATGCCATTCTATAGCAAGTTTAGATATTCATAGAACCATAGAATATGGTGAGCTGGAAGGGACCCACAAGGATTATTGAGTCCAACTCCTGGCCCTGCACAGGACATCCCAACAATCTCACCCTGTTCCTGAGAGGGTTGTCCAAATGCTCCTTGAGCTCTGGCAGCCTTGGGGCTGTGACCACTTCCCTGGGGAGCCTGTTCAGTGCCCGACCACCCTCTGTGTGAAGAACCTTTTCCTGATATCCAACCTAAACCTCCCCTGACACAATTCCAGTTGTTCCCTCGGGTCCTGTCATTGGTCACCAGAAAGCAGAGCTCAGCGCCTGCCCCTCTGCTGCCCCTTGGGAGGAAGCTGCAGACCCCGGTGAGGTCTTACCTCAATCTCTTCTCCTTCAGGCTGAACAAGCCAAGTGACCTCAGATGCTCCTCATACAGCTTCCCCTCTAAACCCTTCAACATCTTCATTGCCCTCCTTTGGATGCTATCCAATAGTTTCATTCATATTCATTGGAAATAAAGTCAGACTAATACCTGTAATTATTCATAGAATCATAGAATGGTTTGGGTTGGAAGGGACTTTAAAACTCATCTCATTCCACACCCCGGCAGTGGACAGGCAGGGACACATTTCACTAGACCGGGTTGCTCCAAGCCCTGTCCAACCTGGCCTCGAACCCTTCAAGGGATGGGGCAGCCACAGCTTCTCTGGCCCTTCTTCCAGGGCCTCGCCACCCTCAGAGGGAACAATTTCTTCCCAATATTCCATCTAACCCTGCCCTCTGGCAGTGGGAAGCCATTCCCCCTTGTCCTATCACTCCATGCCCTTGCAAATAGTCCCTCTCCAGCTTTCTTATAGGCCCCCTTCAGACACTGGAAGGTTCTCTAAGATCTTATGGACATTCAGGTTCCTCAGGTGGTCATGAGCCTGATCTTCACTTAGAGTGGGAGGGACTTTTCTCTCCCAGTCCCATACTTCTCTGGACTATTCCTTTAGCACAGAACCTGAAAACAATTAAGTAGTTTGGTCTCTTATAAGTTTGGTCTTAAATTAAGTGGTACATTTACTTATGGATTGTGACATTTTACAGAATGTGAATATTTTCATTGTAATATTTTTTGAGAGTTGTTCTTCAGCATTACAATGCAATTAATACAGTAATTTGAGCTTTTTATTTGGAAAATATTTTATGGTTGTGTTCCTGGTAATATGTAGCTTTCTTTATACTTGTGTGAATAATGAGGAAGATGTATTATGGTGCTATGCTATTGCAAAGGATATCTGCTCTACTAGCTGTCTGGTTTATTTTAGTTTTTTAAAAATATATATTTTTATAACAGGCATATTTGTAGAGAGAAAGACTCAAAGGAAAAAACATTGTAAAGTAAGGACTGTATCTGTGATGTAATAGCAAATTACATAATCTTAAGCAGCATGGAAATTAGGTGGACTTTTTAATAAGGTCAAATTGTCTTGTAAGAAGAATCTCAGTTGCATAAATAAATAATTTTTATAACAGTTTATTCTGCTTTTCTTAGGTTCACCAGTTCAGTAACAAATCTACAGAAATGGCATTAAGAGTTGCATCGCTTGACTATCTTGGAACTGTAGCTGCAAGACTCAGGAAAGATGCAGTCACTAGCAAAATGGATCAAGGTTCTATAGCCAGAATACTCAAACAGGTGCGTGAAAGATCCCATGCCAGTTGGATTGAGATATATCTATTTAAAAGCCTAAACATTTTAAAGATGTGTGAAAAACTGGCATTATGAGGTATCGTGGTTTGACACTGGCCTAATGCTAGGCACCCACAAGAGCTGCTCGCTCACCCTCCCCTGCCACAGCTGGGCAGAGGAGGGAAAAGGGAAAAAAAATTAACGAAGGGTTCACGAGTGAGATAAGGACCGGGAGAAACACTTCAAGGGCGAAACAGGCTCAACTTAAGTTGCAAAGTGAATTTATTACTAACAGACTCAGAGGAGGACAATGAGAAGTAAAATAAGCCCTTAGATCACTTCCCCCCCCCCCCCCCCCCCAAGCCCCTCCCTCCTTCCCACCAACAGCACAGGGAGACAGGGCATGGGGGTTTGGTCAGTTCATCACCGAGATTTCCTTCCGCTGCTCCGGGAGAGTAGTCTTCCCCTGTGAAGCCATGGGGTCCCTCCCACGGGAGACAGCTCTCCGTGAACTTCCCCGGCGTGGGCCCACTCTCATGAGCAGCAGCCATACCACACCTGCTGCAGCATGAGCCCCTCCCATGGGCAAACAGTCCTCCCAAAACTTCTGCGCAATGGGTCTCTCTTTCCACGGGGTGCAGTTCTCCAAGGACAGGCTGCTCCAGCCTGGAAGCAAGGGTCCTCTCTCTCTACCGGGTCTTCCACTGGACCACAGCCTCCTCCAGGCATCCACCCACTCCGGCATGGGCACCTCCCCCACAGGCTGCAGGGGCACACCTGCTTCACTGATTTACCAAAATATGAATATCGATCTAATATCGATATCCAACTGAGACGGACAAAAACTCTCTAACAGTTTAGAGTTAGAAAGTGTATGTTTTATTTGGCGCCAGGCACTGCGTGGGATAGCTCCCTAAGATGCAGGGCCCCGATACAAGCAAACACAAAGCTTTTTATTTACAAATATTATGAATATCCAAAATACAAATGCATATTCATAACATTAACACCTCCCATTCTCCGCTTCATATGGAAATGAGCTTAAATGTCATTAAGCATGCGTAGTGTGTGTTCTGAATTGAGTCGGTGGTCTTGAATTGGGTCAGTGGTCCCAAAAAGATGAAGTAACTCATCTTCCTCATTTTGACCTTTTTGCCTTTCTGAGCTTTAACAATCCTAATTACTTTAGTGACCTCTAAGTTTCTTCTTGCGTGACTTTTGGATGGGCTCCCACAAAGGGAGGAAATTGGCAATTGTCTTTATTCTATACACCAACTTATCAATGTTTCTATTCCTCGTTCTAAGCACAGCTAAACAAACATACAAATGACAGATCATCAGTTATTTGGTAATCAGTTACTAACATCTTAAAACCCATTTCAGGTCCAGCTCTCTTAACTATTTTAATTAACTCTCACTGGGCCCGGATTCCTTCTTACTCTAACTAATTTCAGCACAGCTAGCCTATAACTAAAATCTTTATGTTTCTTCTAAATCTATGTTTCATCACCATGGTCTTCACCACGGCCTGCAGAGGAATCTCAGCTCCGGCACCTGGAGCACCTCCTCCCCCTCCTTCTTCACTGACCTTGGTGTCGCCATGTTGTTTTTCTTCACATGTTCTCACCTCCTCCTCTTCTCTGACTAGAATCCAAAATCTTGTGACTGTTTTGATTTTCTTCTTAAATATGTTATCACAGAGGCATTGCCAACCTCTCTCATTGGCCCAGTTTTGGCCAGCAGTATATCCATCTTCAGAGCCATCAGGGATTGGCTCTGCCGGACATGGTGGGAAGCTTCCAGCAGCTTCCTCACAGGAGCCATCTTTGTGGCCCCCCCGCTACCTAAAACCAGGCCATGCCAAAACAATACATGGGGAATGAGTTTTCATTGTTTTTCAGATTTCCGGATCAAATATACTCAATTTATAAGTATCACATTTGTTAATTCATGTCTTTCTCACACCATCTTCCTAGTGATCATTTTAAGTGGTTAATTAAAATGGTAAAACCAATTTTCTGGTGACAATATAGATGAAATAATGGAGTGACAGTTGGATTATCTCTTAAGAGGACTTAAAATATGTATATGCATGTATGTGCATTTGCTATTGCAAAATGGTAATTGAGCTTATGGCACTCATATACAGACACTTGAGAGTTAAACTGTTAGGCCTATAAGGTTAGTTTTTATGTGATGGAACTGGTATTGGTTGTGTGTGTAGGGGGGGGTTGTTACTTTTGTGGGGTTTTTTTTACTGGAATTGCATATATCTTTCATTAGAGAATACATATTTGCATTTCTGCTAATGCTCCTTATTAAAATGTCTCCAAATCTACAAGGTTGGCAGCAATTAACAAAGCAGTGTATGGATTTGGGCCCTCTAAAGTACATTAAGAAAATCTTGGGCCTTGTGTGTCCTTTTAAAAATGTGAACTTTCACATTTCTTATGGATGCAATACTTTTCTTTCTGAACTATTAATTGTTTTCAACATGATGAGATCTAAAGTTGAGTATTCACATGAAGTTCGTTTCCCTGAAAAGACTCCAGATCTATTATATGTATTTTATGATGACTGTTACAGACTTATTTTGAAGGTAAAAGTCACACAATTTACAGGTATTCAGATAAAGAATCAAAATTCATCTATTCCTTCATGAGGCTGATACTTCCCATAACTTTTGTCAATTGGAATATTTTACTATGTATAGTGTCAAATCTTTATGTTCATGGCTTATTATAATTTATACTTCTATGTGCTAAGGGGCTGTAATTCTCCTTTCGCAGTGATTTTGACAATTGTACATTAGACTTCATAGGGAAATATTTTAGAAGAATCCTTTTCTCTTTCCTTATCTCCAGAAGTTATATAATAGTACTGAAAGATATTCTAAAAAGATACACACCTGAGTGGTGACCTGAATTTTTTTATTTGTTTTGAGTTTTTTACAGGATCAGGCAGTAACTAGGCATTGACATCTGTAGTAAATAAAATAGCTATGGGCAATTGAGTGCTAAAAGCTTTTTTCAGTTACTCAGGAAGCTTAACATAAATGATGGCATTGTGAAAAGTGTATACTATACAGTACAATCACTCAGGGTAGACTGTGTTGTTTATAAATGATTTGTAACATAAGAACAAATAACTACTTGAAAATGTGTACATGACACCTAAGCTTCACTTTGTTGCCCAAATGGCCAGAAAATAAGATCCATTGGTAGACATATTCGGCTTTAGTCATTAGAAATATCTTAAATTATTCTTTTCATTCAGAAATGAACTTATACCTCTACAGATTTTTCTTTCCTGCTGAATTGAATACTTAGACTCTGTTGGATATTTCCTTCTACTCTCTGATATCATTACCAGGATAATCCCTAATGATCGATGAATGCTTATAACTGTCTATTGTGGTTTGGACTCATGAACTGTATAATTAGATTTAGGAGAAAATCTATTCTGTTTTGACATTTTTAAACAGTAGATTTTTTTCATAGAAATCTGTCATAGATTGTCAAGTTGATTTGAACACTTGTGCACGCTTTTCATTAATTTATCTCTTGATATGCTGATCTAGACTTGTACCTTTTTCTGCTTGCTGTTGTTTGCAAGCTATATTATGTGCTACATTTGTGACAAGATTCTCAATCCATGCTGTTCATACATAAATTGATGGTTATAAATTACAGGTTTTATTGCTGAAGAAGAAAAATGTTTTGTAGCTGAAGAAGTTTAAGCCAGGAATTATTCTTCTACTTTTATTATCAATATTGAATATGATTTGTTGTGGGCTTCACAGTTTCTTTTTGTTTGTTCTGGGTTTTTTACTTTTTAAAATAGTTAGGCAGTTAAGGTTCATCAAGCAACTTTTTCAGCCTTTTTATCCACAGAATTTAATATTGGTTGAAGGCCAGACTTTCAAATCATAATTTGCACGTCATAGGGTGCCAAATATATATTAATAAACATATATTAGTATTATGTCTACTGTAGACGTGTTTTGAATTCTTGAACTCATTAATTTGAAGGGAAAAAAACCCTTTTTTCTGCTGTAGCATCGGCAATTGTAAGGACCTGCACATTTCAGTATAATACTAAGGAAAAAAGAATGTTTTATGGTTTTAGGTTTATGCTGTCTTGTAAGTGTTGAGAAAGTTAGTTTTTGATTCAATAACAAGTTAATTGATACTGATTTGATCTCTAACCCCTATATGGGGAAAAGTACATTGTCTGATGGTCATATACAAAATCATTGTTCGATTTACATAGGCTAGAACTATTTAAGAGATCAGGAGATACATACTTCCTATACAATAGCCTCTTGTAAAGAAAAAAATTCTGGTTTTAACATTCATACAGTTTAGATATTTACAAATCTGATGCATAGTTCTCAGAATAATATTTCATATGTAATCCTTTTTGTGCATCTTAAAAGTGCTTCACAAGAAAATTAATATTACCGTTTTCTGTAGATAGACTTTATGCACTAGCTGGAATTTTTATAAAATGTATGTTTGTTCTCAATGGTTTTGACTTATAGAAACTTAATTGAGTCTCAGAGAGTATGATTCTTTAGTGCTAGAGCTCAGGGGTGTTTGGGAATAACCTCTGTAAATTTTTTGCTAAATGGATTGAGCATGCTTGCTGCACTTTCTCTGTATCAATGCTTTAAACCTGAAAACAGTTATACCAAATATTTTTCAGAGGGATAAGTTGTTTTTATTTCTTTGACGTTTTCCATATGTTTTTACTACTGTTGTCTGTGTTGCATATTTATGTTCATTTGACTTTTTTGCCTTTTATCCCTTGTTCACCTGTGAAGTCATTGTTTCAGTATTTAATTTTGTTGAGAGAGCTAATGATGCCTTTTATAGGTTAAATCTTTTGTCAGTCTATGTGTGATTTCAGCCCTGTGTTTCTCCTTGGGAACAGAGGGTCTTCACACAAGATCACAGAATGAAAATTAATCAAATCAGTCAGTCTGTTTTAAAACAAGTCTTATTCTGCTGTTAATCTTTTTTAGACTTTGGAGCCACAGTCTAATTTGGTTTAGTCTCTATAAAGTTCAGAAGTAATTGATTAAAAAATTGTTAGTTGTATTGATAACTGCAGAACATTAACTTCAGTGTATTTTATATGTGGACATACAGATTTTCAGATGATAATCACCACTGCAATATTCTATTTTAAAACTATCTTTCTATTTCTGATAGGTTTCAGGAGGAGGAGATGAAATTCAACAGCTGCAAAAGGCTTTGCTAGATTATCTGGATGAGAACACAGAAACTGATGCATCATTAGTGGTAAATTTCAGCTTTCTGATGTCAAGTTTATATAAAAATAATTTTAGTAACATGCACTGAATAAAATTATTTTTGGTCATGCATATTAGAGATTCAATTAAATTGTTACCCTAACATATAATGTTGGTTGTGTTTTCTGAAATATAGTTGATGCATTAGACTCAATCTCATATATCTGTTAATTTCACTCTTCTACATCTGTTGTTTTGTTTTCTGTGTATCCTGCTGTATTTCTCCAGTTTTCTCGGAAGTTTTATATAGCTCAGTGGTTCCGTGATACAACTATGGAGACAGAGAAGGCAATTAAATCTCAGAAGGATGAGGATTCATCTGAAGGAACTCATCATGCAAAAGATGTTGAGACCACAGGGCAAATCATGCATAGAGCGGAAAATCGCAAAACATTTCTTCGCAGCATCATTAAAACTGCTCCATCTCAGTTCAGTACATTAAAGTACGTTTGAGCACCACTGCTTTATTAACCATGCATTTGACATTTTTAATCATTTTTTATAAACATGTCCTAATTAAAACATTGAATTTGTTGCAGAATGAATTCTGATACTGTGGACTATGAAGATGCATGTTTGATTGTTCGCTACTTGGCCTCTATGAGGCCATTTGCCCAGAGCTTCGATATTTACTTGACACAGGTAAACTGTGCTGGAAGTCTTAGTACAGTGAAATGCAATTGGTTTCTGATTCCAAACACTTTTGTGGTAGTGTGCCATATCTGTTCATTGTTGAGCACGGGTATTTAACAGGCCATGATAACACCATGTGCTTTCTGTATTAATAAGTGCTTATATTTCTTTTTCTTGCATGCATTTTATATGTCATATTGTACATGCATTATTTTGTCCATGGATGTAGATGGCAAAATCAATATCTTAGATGTACACAGAAAAAAAAATTGCAAAATGTTGAAATCTTTTTTACAGTTTCTGTAAGATGTATGCTCATTTGGTGATATTAACTCATTAAATTGATCTTAATTTGAAAATACAAGCCAACTTAGCTACTTGCTTGCAGTGCATGTTACTGTCACTTTGGAAGCTGTTGTTTAACCAGTATGATTTCTTTCCTTTTTCTTGGAGAAGAGCACTAACATGTTGTCATGGCAACATGTTTGAACTCCAGTACTGGTTTAGTTTAGGTTCTGTTACTTATATTGATGTGCATACAGAGCCATTCTTAAAATGATAGTGCTCAAATCCACCTCTTCCTAGAAAGAACCATGATGAAAGGCACAACTGAATGGCAAGAGCAGAGTTTAAAATGAAGGGACTTCTTAGTTATTTCACTTGCATGTTATTCTGCTGCATTGTTGCCTGTAAACAGTTTGTTACCTTCCCAAAGCAAATGAATCATTGTTTTTGTTCTCTTATTAGATTCTGCGTGTACTTGGTGAAAATGCAATTGCTGTTCGAACAAAAGCCATGAAGTGTCTGTCTGAGGTTGTTGCTGTAGACCCCAGTATTCTAGCCAGGGTAAAAAAATCTGAAATATCCATTACGTATATGCATTCTTCTGTCACACTTAAAAGAAATCTTTAATTCCTATTTTGGATTTGTGTTTTATTTGTTCCTTTTTAGCTGGATATGCAACGAGGAGTTCATGGGCGGCTAATGGATAACTCCACTAGTGTACGAGAAGCAGCTGTGGAGCTTCTTGGACGATTTGTGCTCTGTCGTCCTCAGCTTGCTGAGCAGTATTATGATATGCTGATTGAAAGAATTTTGGTACGGTGATTTATGATATTTATGATGTGTCATTGGGAAATTTGTTTTCAACTGAGTTTATATGTTTAATAATATGGAATGATGATTCCAAGAGTAAATGATATCTTATTATTTTAATGGGGAGCATCATGCTTTTAAGACCAACCTTCTAAAATGCATTGCTTGTTTTCAGTGACGCTTTGTTATATTGTCATGGTTTCACTCCAGCCAGCAGCCAAGCCCCATGCAGCCACTTGCTCACACCCCCACCATCAGGATCGGGGAGAGAATCAGAAGAGTAAAAGCCAGAAAACTCCTGGGTTGAGATAAAGACAGTTTAACAGGGATAGCAAAAGCATCACACACAAGCAAAACAAAACAAGGAATTCATTGAGCCCTTCCCAAGGGCAAGCGGGTGTTCAGCCATCTCCAGGAGAGCAGGGCCTCATCGTATGGAACAGTGACTTGGGAAGACGAACACTGTCACCCAAAATGTCCTCCCCTTCCTCCTTCTTCCCCCCACTTTATATACTGAGCATGATGTCATATGGTCTGGAATATTCCTTGGGTCAGTTGGGGTCACCTGTCCCAGCTGTGTCTCCTCCCAACCTCCCACGCACCCCCAGCACCCTCCCCAGCGTATGAGGAGCAGAAAAGGCCTTGGCTCTGTGCAAGCTCAGCAATAACAAAAACATCTCTATATTATCAACCCTGTGTTCAGCACAAACCCAAAACACAGCCCCTTGCCAGCCTCTGGGAAGAAAATTAACTCTACCCCAGCCAGAACCAGCATATACATCAATAAGTAAATATACATAGAAAGTGGTACTTCCACAGAACCAGGATTATATTCCTTTTTGTTCCTTTATTAAAGCACAGATTCAATGAAATGAGGAATTTTGCCACATCTCTGAAGTCTTAGATATGGGTTATTGAGGGCAGTTCAGTAGTGTGGGTGATGAAAAAAGTCTACAACACAGTAATTTAAAGTTGCCATTTTTAATAAAAAAAAAAAAGATAAAACTATTTTGTTTTTCTATGCTATGTTTTAGTGCTTTAAAAGGCTTTTTATTAGAGTTTTTGTATAAAAAGTGGGTTTTCGCTGGATGTTCAGATAAAATACAGTGTTAATTTAACTGTAAGATAACACTAGCTTTTAGCATTCATGTTAGGTTTTTAGTCAAATACTACTCATTTGCTATAGTTACATGATAAAACATGTTTGTAAAGTGTTTTGGAGATGTCCATATGAGCATGCATAAAGGTACTCATCCTGAAATTTAGATTAAACATATTTTGAATTAAGTATTATGAAATTAAGCTATTCATCCTTCTCCTTAGATGAAGCCTAGGAAAATGGAAAATATTTGCTGCACATATCATCCATAAGCTTTATCCAAAGGCTTTTGAAGTATTACAGTCCAGATTTACAAAGTGTCTTGGGTGTTCCAAAACAGTAGCTAAAGCATCATTGCATCTAGCTTGTAAGATCTTGAATTAAGAACTGGAATTATACATTTGCAACATCATGAGTTCTTAAATGGGACAATATAAATTGAGGAAGTGTTTCAATGTTTTGAGGACTCAGCCAAAACCTTTAGAATTGTTGCAAATAAAGTTATGCTGACCTTTTGTATAAATATACTCCAGAATATTTTAGCTGCCTTTTCTGAATACATTTTTCAGGTTAGATTGTGTGATCTTCAAATATTAATTTATATAATACATTAATTAATATGTTTGATTTCTTTTCAAGAGCATAATGTTTTTCTCCTCACAGGATACTGGTATCAGTGTCAGAAAAAGAGTCATAAAGATACTTAGGGATATCTGCATTGAACAACCAACATTTCCCAAAATTACTGAAATGTGTGTGAAAATGATTCGGAGAGTCAATGATGAAGAAGGCATTAAGGTAGAATGAAACATATCCTTCAGGATTTAAATTATCATTATTGGTTTCTATATTTTGATGCAAAAATAATAAAAAAAACTATTTCATTGCTCCTTTGTAATTTTTATTATTTTTATTCATTTTTAATTTTTAAGAGCAAATAGCTTTCTACATTGCCGTCTGACTTGGTTTTCTTTTCTTTCTTCTATTTTCTTCAAGTTCTTGATGACAATTAAAGGATTTTAAAAAGCTAATGTCTAGAGTTTTGGGGTTTTTTTTCTCTTTGCAAGTATTGTCTCTGATACTTCTCTTTTCTAACAAGTAAAATTAGTATATAAAATTCCTTTCTGAAAACAAAATAAACTTTAAGTCAAAATTAAGTACTTGATGTTAGTATGTGCCAGATTTATAAGTTCTGAATCATAAACCTGACACTGATGTTTTTTGTTTGATTTGGCAAAAATAATTTTAAAATTGCTGGGTAATTAAGAATATCACACTTTCAGTGGGATTTGAAATCTGCAACTTTAAAGCTGTAACATATAATTTTACCACTTGAGATATGTTAATGCCAAGTGGCTTTCAGAGAAGACTGTTAATCAAGAAGTAGATGAACAGCTGAATCTAAGGTGCTGCTAGGAAAGGAGGATGACCTTTCCCTTGCCTTTCCAACAACCTCATAAAGATGAGGCAGTATCTGCAATGTATTTTTTAAGTCTCCATGGATGAGAAATGCTTCCTACAAGCATATGCTTTATAAGTAATTTGGGAATAGTTCACTTTCATTCTATTCCATCTTTCCCTCCATACAAAAACATTTTAAGAGAACCAACTTCCTATGTTTGGGTAGAGAGACTTGACTTCTCTCTCTTCCTTGCCTTGTCACAGCTGTTCTGAAAATGCCAAAGTAATCTAAAATTGCTGCTAATTCTGCTGTAGAAATTGTAGTCTTGTGTTCAGTTGTCAGCTTCTCAGGGTACTATAATTTCCTGAGGAATGCAAATTAGTGCAGGAAAGTGGTAACTCCATTTTTTGTAGCATCACTTCCCAGTGATCATTTTAGTGAAGCTTGCTTAGAGACCAGTATAACTGCTGTAATAGTAATCTAGGTCTATCTCAGATAACATTCTCTACAACAGTATCACATAGGTTGAATAATTCCTTACAATAGTGCACATATTGTCAAAAAATTTATTATATGGATGTATTAGTAATAATACCTACGTGCCAAGATAAAATTATTTATTTTTGCTAATATTTTTTTTCCTTCAGAAATTAGTAAATGAGACATTCCAGAAGCTCTGGTTCACTCCAACTCTACATCATGACAAAGAAGCAATGACTAGGAAAATACTAAATATCACTGATGTGGTATGTTAAACAAATTTCAATTAAGTTGCATGTAAAATTTCATTATGTTTTTAGTATCTTTGAAATATTGTCTGTAGTCTTTTAGAATAAGAAAAATACACAAGTAATTTAATTATCAGATTAATTTCTTTATATGTCTCCTGACATTGAATACATGCTAGAATTAGTAATCTGATGGAACAGGCTATAGGAAACTTTAAATGCTCACTAATCTTCTGGCAGTAATAACTGAGACCACATTATATTCAGGTTGTGTAAAATACTTGTTCAGTTAAAACACCACAAGTTTCTGTTATATTTAACATTTTCCAGGAAATGCTAGTAGCACCATATAATTAAGCCTAACTAAGAAGTTGTCTCTTAAAAGAAAAATTTCCTCAATTGATAACATTTATTTTGAAAGGTTATCAAGCTGTTTCAACAAATGCAAGGTCATGTTCTCACCCAAGGCAAACTAGTATCGGCATAATGTTATCTACTTTTTAGGAGCAGCAAATTTAATTGTATGTCTCAAAAATCTGTTTCAAATAAAATGCTTTTACATTTGTAGTGAAAATGTATTGCGTAAAGCCACTGTACTGAAAAGGTATTTTAATATCAATTATACCAAGATGTAAATATCAAAGTACTCTCCTCGTGACTTAAAAATATGAGTTTAAACTGATTTTTAATATTTTTACTGAATTATAGTGTATTGTGCATTTTGCCAGAATGACCAGTCAGTTTATTTGACTTCAGTTTAATTCTCAGTTCTGCCAATTCTTTTTTGGAGCACCTGTGAGCTGTTCCTGACACATGATACCAGTGAAGGCTTAGTTTGTTTATATAAAAATATGTACATGCATACATATATGCATGTTCATTTTTAATATGTCAAACGTGTATTTGTGCTTTAATCTGTACAAAATGTTGTTCTACTAACCCAAAATTTGGTTGTCATTAGTGGTAGCAATCTCCAGTAAAATGTGTAGGCCTTGTGTTGTATGGGATACAAATTCTGAGATCACTTAAATGGTGAGAACTCTTTTTTAAATGCAGAAAAGAAGTTTCTGGTGTCCAAAGATATTGTACTGAATATTTAAAAAATATATCTGTGCATGTTTACTGATATTTTAAGATGACATCTGTGTTGAAGTAATTTTACTTCAGATGCCTTTTTTAACCAGTTTATTCTCAAAACTACTTTTAGGTTGCAGCTTGTAGAGATACAGGCTATGACTGGTTTGAACAGCTTCTTCAAAATGTAAGTAATGAATTTTGAATGTATGGCACAATCATTGTAAGAATTTTAAAATTTCTTTTGGTACTAAAACATATTGAATGGAGACTGCAAGACCAGTCCTTTACAGTAAACAAATTCAATCTATGCCCTTTAAACATCTGACCTTTCTTTAATTCTCCATTGGTGTAACTTTCTTTGTTTCCAACATTAGTTTCTTTCCATATACTTGTTTTAAAAATACTTCCCTTTTCATTTTGGGGAGGGTTTTTGTTTGTTTGTTTTTTAATTTCATAGTCTCTTCAATAATGAGTGACATAACATGAAGTGCACAGCTATGATACATAATTCTGAAATGAGGCTTCTAGTGTAATGTAGATTTTTTTAAATGGTAGATAAGTGTATTTTTACATCCAATGTATTTCTTACACAGTTTATAGAAGCAGTGAATCTTCAGACCATAGCTTACTTCCACATTATATTTTACTCTGATTTTTCTAAGAAATGAGCTTGATTTGTTTATATGTCTTAGCCTGTGTTATCTTTCTCCTCTACAACTCATATGCGCTTGTTAATTTTCAAGTAAAATTAACAACAGCATGCATGGGAGTATTAGAGGTCTCCAAAGATTTTACTTTAGCCTCAAGTGCCACGAAAATAGGTAGCGGAGTAAATCAAAGTGCCTCTTAATGCCTGCACTGAATAAAAAGCTATAGTACAGGCTCAATTAAATTAACTGATTAAAATGTTCATAGAACTATGTCTCACCTTAGTTTGATTTTTTTTTTTTTTTAGTGTCAAAAACCAGCATTCCTTTTGTATTTTTTTTCCTAAGTGTTTTTAAAAGCCCTCTAACTCCTATTAGTTACTGCTGGCAATTATGACTACATTATTGTTTTCTGCATTATTTCATTAAGCACAAAGTTAGCTTTCATCCCAATGCAAAAATCAGTAGAACTCTTTGTCTTTTTATCACAGTTAAATTTTTTTCTTCTGCATTTTGGTTTGATTTTTTCTTACTTCCCTTAATTTTTTCTTCACCATGTAGCTTTTATGGAGAAGTTAAATGCTTTTGTAGTGAAAAATCCTTGTGTATCTGTAGTAATTGTTATAAAACCAGTACATATCCAATGTAAATGAATGCACCCTGAATACTAAATAATTTTCTGTTTCATCTGCTATAGCTGTTGAAGTCAGAAGAGGATGCCTCATATAAACCTGTGAAAAAAGCCTGTACTCAACTTGTTGACAATTTGGTTGAGCACATTCTTAAATATGAGGAATCTTTGTCAGGTAGTAGTGTTTACAACCCAGTAGCTTCTTTGAATTTTATGATACTGTAACAGTGGTGGTTCAAATGACTATTGTGAAAAGTTACTGTTACAGAATTCCTATTACAAAACTGATGGTAATGAGTTATTGCATTTATTTTGATTATGAACCTTTGAGCACTGTGTAGTAATAAACCTTCCCTAATTTTCTCTAGCTAATCACAATAACAGAGCTAATTTTAAAATAACTTGTTCAAACTTTTAGCTCACTAAAAACAAAACAAATGTGTCAAGATTTATTTGTATTAATACATTCTACAGTTGTAATAGGAATCATTGGCTAGGCCAGTGTTCTGTGTACAGTAATTAGGTTAAAAACTAGTTATATCTTTGAAGCATCTTTGCTTCTTATTTTACATATGTTGTGATCACATACAAATGTTAGCGCATTATGTTCTCATCTCTAATAAGAATATTCTGTATTGATCTTGAAAGATATGTTATGAAAGAGATAGTCATATGATGTTTTGGCCATGTTTTCCATTGACCAAACATTACTTTGTGTATTTTCTAATTTTTTTGCAGATTCTGACAACAAAGGTGTGAATTCTGGTCGCTTGGTTGCTTGCATAACCACTTTGTTCTTATTCAGCAAAATCAGGCCCCAGCTAATGGTCAAACATGCCATGACCATGCAGCCATACCTGACCACTAAATGTAGCGTAAGTAGAGAAAATTAGAAATTCAGTCTTTTCTTTTTCCCAGATAATTAAGCATGGAAATTAATGGCTGTCTTGTATGCTTGATGAAATCGAAGGTAGCAAAAGAGAAATAAAAATTATGTTTCTATGATTCATGATCATCATATCTTCTAAAGATATTAGGTCCTTTTGATGATCTCTATAGCTTCCAAGATGCTGTTCCTCACCCTCTGCCTTCACATTTTACAGCCAAATGAAACTGAAACCTGTGCTGCCTCTTTCCCTTAACGACTAAAACACAGTTTTCCACCTGTTATGAAATAATTTCTTAAAATTGTTGTATTTTATAGTCACAGTCTTAAAAGTAGTTAAGATTTAACATATGAATCTTAAGACTAAAGGTATGGTTCCATAAGATAGAGTGATCTAACATATAGCAAAAATATTTGAAGGAAAATGTCCTGCTCTATCCTCTTCAGCAGTTCACCTCTCTCTACCCTAGCTCTGGTGTTTTTGTATTCCTCTGTAAGACAGTTTAGCTCACAAAAATGATAGAGAGCTACAATGCTGAATCCCCCCAGTCCAGTAAAATGGCCCCCTCCTCTGAAACATTGCATTGCTTTCTGCCATTTTGATTAGCACAGTTGGCTCGGTGAAGGTTGTGATGAACCCCTCATCTGGCAGGAGCAGAGCAGGATCATGCAGCCATGGCTCAAGGAAGAGCTTGACTGAGTGGGAAGTAGCAATCTATTACATTAGGTCAGCTGCCCAGGGAAAAGCAGGCTTGAGAATGCTTGTTATCAGCTTAGCTTGCAGGTATAGCCTAGGATTTTACAGTTTCAGCCCTGGAGCATTCTCTAGGCATATCTACAACAGATGTAGAGCTACTTCTGATCAAACAATATAGGAAAAGGTTATCTGATTATTTGCTTGCTGCCAATACCTGTTGCCAGGTGTTGTGCATTCTCTAGTGTGCATGTGTCAGGAAGAGTTCCTAAATTTGTTTCAGGACTCCAAAAAATTTTCATGACCAAAAGTTTTCAGGTCTGTCACAGCCTTGATGACAGGTGAATTCTGCTTCTACAGATTTTTTTTTTTTTACAAAAGTTCTGTAGAAAACAAGAACTTGCTTTCAAAATAATATGTAACTTAAAAGCAGATGTAAACTATATATTCTTTTAAATCTTTACCAAATAACTTACATAAGACACATAATTGTATCATACTATTATGTAATTGTATTATATTAATATGTATTATATATGTATTGCATAATACATATTAATAATACTTATAGGTAACACAGCCAGAAATGTTAAATGCTATAAATGCTGTTGTTTCAGACCCAGAATGATTTCATGGTGATCTGCAATGTTGCAAAAATCTTAGAACTTGTAGTGCCACTAATGGAACACCCAAGTGAGACATTTCTTGCCACTATTGAGGAAGACCTCATGAAACTCATCATCAAATATGGCATGACAGTAAGCTTTTAAACACTACTATTCAGTTAACTCCATTTCACATTGTGAACTACATAGTTTTGGTTTAAAGAAAGTCTGTCTTCATTATGAAGATAACTTTTGAGCCATGAAAATTCAATGTTCTTGGTTTACTTGTGTTTGTATGTGTTGTTGCTATATTTTAACAATTATGTTTGGGCATGTTTTCAGAGTAGTCTAGGAGATGGACATTACATCTGTTAGATCATTATTTTTAGTTCTACATATCTTTTTCCTACATAACATCACAAAAGTCTCAGGTTTAAATTCTAAATATGTAACTCATTTGTTCTTTCTTGCACCTAGGTTGTTCAGCATTGTGTGAGCTGTCTTGGGGCTGTTGTGAACAAGGTCACTCAGAACTATAAATTTGTGTGGGCCTGTTTTAATAGATACTATGGTAAGTAAAATCACATGTAATTGTCACTCCAGTTTTGCCAACAAATCTTAGGGATACACCATGATTAAATACTGTAATCAAAACTTTTATCTTACTGTAGGTGCACTTTCAAAATTAAAAAGTCAACACCAAGAAGACCCAAACAGTACAATACTTACTGCCAATAAACCAGCACTCCTTAGATCACTTTTCACTGTTGGAGCACTGTGTCGACATTTTGATTTTGATCAGGAAGATTTTAAGGGCAACAGTAAGGTAAAATAACTTGTATTTACTCTCCACGTCTTGTGTATATTGAATGCTCCACTTATTTGAGAACATGGTATTCCTAGGCCCTCAAAGCTATGCATTTTTTCATAATGCATACGATATAGTTTTTTGGGTTGTAAATACATGGTTTTGCAAAGACAATGCAGTAAGATTGTGTTTCTCCATTTTGATACATGCTTTTTATAAGAGATTAAAAATACCTGTTTCATCTTCAAATAGCTATTATTTTTGTTTTAATTTCCTCAGGTTAACATTAAGGATAAAGTACTTGAACTGCTGATGTATTTTACAAAGCATTCAGATGAAGAAGTACAGACGAAAGCCATTATTGGCCTTGGTAAGAAATATTAATAGTTTTTATTATTCTGCTGTAGTAGAAATCCATGCATTTATTTCTGTAGTGGCAGGGAAGTTTGTTTAAAATCAAAGTTCACCACATATTTTATTTGAGACCTGGCTATAGAAATGTAGTCAAAGGGATACTTTGAAGTTGCATACTTCTGCAGCAGAGTGGATGCTTTTGAGTGAATGCCTTTTTAATGTATGACCAAGTCTTAAAAAGCATCAAGTTTCCAAAGTAAATGGAGATGTTATTTTTTCCCCACATGCAAGCATGTTGTAACTCCAAATATTGTTTTTCAGTCCTCAAGGTATAGTTAAAGAATAACTAGAAAAAATGATGGAAAAATTTTGAGAATTTTAAGTGTAGGGGCAGAAATTCCAGAGGAGTTGAGGGAACTCTGGCAGTTTATACCAACTAGGGGATGCTCTGTGAAATTTCTTGAGGCATTGAGATGATGTCATAGTCTAAATATTACAGTTTATTTTGGGTCTTTGGCAGTATTTCAATTTTAAATAGATTCTTTATCTGAAGGCATTAGTATAGTATCTCAGTGACTTGCAGTAATGCATGAACTGCCATTGAGTGGTTTGTATCATGTTCGTCCTCTGCTCAAGGACCAAAACTGTACATGTAAGAGCATCTTGTTTGGGCAGATAGGCCTTGGTTTCTGGAAGAGTTCACTTCATGGTTATGGCTTAGTCTAAAGAAAGTTGTCTTCTCTGTATGTGAGCTTGCGTTATATGGTTTAACTGTGTATAAGAATTTTCCTCCTTATGCTGCTGTTTAGATGGCTTTATAGATATCCTGGTACAGTTCAGGCTAGGGAGGACTGAGGATAAGGACTGAGACTGAATCTTGATTTGATATTCTGTGAGGAAACCATTGCAGACAGCTGAGTGGGATTAATGGCTTTGGGGTTGCCTCTGTTACAGGAACAGTGCTATGGTGTTAACTAGCTGGAGGTTTTTCTAGACATTGTATCAAGATGCACACTTACTGTAGTCCATTCTAACGTTAATGTTCTATACAAAATATTGCACATGGGATAGGGGCTGCCTTCCTAACCATAGACATGATTGCTTTACTCATGGAGGCTGAGTGTTGCATTCATCAGAAATGTTCCTGAATTACAGACTGAACTGTGATCAGTTTGGGGAAGAGGAGAAAACAGGAGTGGCTATCAGTAGGCATTCTTCAGATTTTTTTATTCTTTTTTCTCTGCCTGTAAACATGTCAGTCTTTATCTTAATTAAACCTCAGACAACTGTTTTCAGTGATATTAGTCTCATCTAAGTACTGGTTCCACTTTGAAGGTAGCTGCTTGGATGTACAGAGATATAGTAGGCAGTGCAAAGCTCTATCTTACAGGCTGGTAATTGAGTCAAATTGTCAAATCCATTCAACATTTATGTCCAGCAATAAGGTGAAAATTACTAACAAGCTAATTCAACATTTATACACAGTGAAGGCATCAAATGAAGAGTGTGTGCTTTCCTATTGGTAATTATTAGTGTGTCCTTACAGTAAGGACACTCAACAGTTTTAACCTTTGCTTTGGGATGTGTCACTGCTGTTGAGAGATTGAGTTTAACCATAAGCTTAATGCTTATGGTTATGCTTCTCTTCCAGATGTGTACTTGCAAGGCAGATTGAGGATAAAAAATTTTGTTAGTATCTAACAGGTAATGTCTTACTCAGCCAAGTTCAGTGCTTAACCTTAGAGTGAAAACAAAGGTATGAAGAGAAGTGGTGTGAGAGCAGCCCCAAGATGTGAAGTCAGTCCTTAAGAGAACACAGCAGTTGCCTTTTTTCATCCCCTATGACAAATTCTTATGCCAAGTAAAATTTCTTCCCTGCTTACAGGGGATGGAAAAATAAGAATTTCCCTAAGAGTACTGGTGGTTTCAGATTCTTTTAAATAAGTGAATGAAAGAAAGAAAGAGTTATGGATTGTTACACATACATGCAAGTGCTTTCCATTTTCAAAATTAAACTTAAGAAATGGGTTGGACTTTCTCAGAGGTGGTCAAGTTATAAACATCAATATACACCTGTATAGAGTGGACAATTATACTACCTACTTCAAAGAGGAGCACCATTCCTTTTTCTTTCATCTCTTTCCCCTCCATCTCCCCTGCCTTCTTTCCTCTTCCTGTTCTGAAATTGAAACGAGATCTTAAATGCACTGAGGTCTTGCTCTAGACTTAGCCTTTACCTACACTGTCTTTTCTGCGCACAGAGCGAGTTTTAAAAACCTGACTCAGTCTTCCCTTTGTTATACCCACTTTTATACATTGCTTTCGCATAATTTTATTTGCTTTCATTTTTCCCCCCATTCTTCTTTTATGTTTATGTTTTCTGTGTGTTTGTTCAGAATCTTAGTTTCCTATGGTCGTGAAAAATACACTTAATGTTTGCTTTTCTCACAGTCTTAAAAAATTAATCAAGTAGTTAAATATAGTTTAAATTGGGAAGTTATGTTCCCATTACTGTTTTTTTATGATACTCTGTAAGAGTCTGTTGGCAGCACTCCTAAATCTACATATGTGATCTAAAATTATATATGCTGTTACTTATTTAGATCAAACTTTTTATGAAATAAAGACTTCCCTGACTAAGAATAACCAGTTTTTTGTCAAGGGTGAGGCTGCAGCTAAAAGCAGTTCTATAGTGTGTATATTCTAACAGATGTAGTCTTGGGAATGCTTCAGATAATTTTCAAAACACGACCTTAATAGGTATATGAATAATAACAGTGAGAGGTCTAAATTTTATTTTATTGTGTTCACTATATTTTTTCTTTTAAGATTGTATTGTTTAAATACTCATGATATTTAGCAATTTTTCCACATTTTCTCTGTCTCCATATGAATAACTCTTCATAGTTTCATCACAATGTTCTTCTCCAAATGTATTAGAAAAACAATGAGTAATTTTTTAGCAATGTTCCTCCCTTGCTCTTGGGAGACCTCCTAGTCATTGATACGCAGACCAGTACACTGGACATACTTCCAGACTTATATAACTCTTAGTTCAACTGCCCTAGGTCGGCACCCCATCTTTATCTATCAGACAGATAATAGAACTCCTTATAAACTTAGAATGGTGTCCATATGAAAAAGCAATACTGTTTGTTAGTACTATACTTGGGAGTAGATAAATTTCATACCTCTATTTTGAAGAAAGACTTAAGAAGCAGAAAATAATAAGCAGAAATAATTTCTAGTTAATAACATGGAATATTTCCTCTTTTCTTCCACCCTTAGGATTTGCATTTATACAACACCCAAGTTTAATGTTCGAACAGGAAGTGAAGACTCTGTACAACAGCATTCTTTCAGACAAGAACTGTTCAGTAAACTTAAAAATCCAGGTATTAAAAAACCTCCAGACCTACTTGCAGGAGGAGGATACACGTATGCAGCAGGCAGACAGAGACTGTAAGTGTTGAGTTCTTCTGTACTGAGGCAGGCAAAATCTAACTTTCTTGCATACAATTACTATATACATGAACCGAGTCATTTAAGATTGTTATCTAATTAGTAATATTGTACACAAGATATCTTAGAACAATTTTCAAAAATTCATTATGTGCATAGGTATATTGAGATGTGTAGCTTATTATTTACTTTCAGGATGTATAAACCCTGAAAGCAATCCAGAATGCATAATTGCTGTAATGATGGTAGTAATACTTTTTATCAAAATATTCTCCAAGATTAATTAGCAGATTCAAAATAAGAAACTGTAAAAATTAAAACCTTTATCAAGGAATGAGACTTTAAATTTGTGCGACTTTATTTTTTTTAAGTATATTTGCTATCAGACTGTTCTGTGTTTCATGAGATCATAAACCCATTCTAAGATGGCTGAAATATCTTTGTATTATAAAGCTTAAAGATCAGTATGCATCAAGTAATAGCAAAGTAAATGATTATACTGTGGTGAGTGTGCTATTGCTTTTGTCCTTTTTACAGGGAAAAAAGTAGCAAAGCAGGAAGACCTGAAAGAAATGGGTGATATTTCCTCAGGGATGAGTAGTTCCATCATGCAACTATATCTCAAACAGGTCCTTGAGGCTTTCTTTCATACCCAGTCCAGTGTACGCCACTTTGCTCTAAATGTCATTGCACTGACATTAAACCAGGGTCTCATCCATCCTGTTCAGGTATGGTAACCTTTTATGATGGTTTTTTTTGTTGTTATTCAGGTTTCAGAGCTTTTTACACTTGCTAGATACATTTTTAGTTTTTCTCTTGCATCTATGTTACAGTAATCTCTTATTGTAGCAAGGGGCCTTTACAGAAAGCATATTTTGAAATTTAGATTCCAAATGCTGTATTTTCTTGTCTTTGGATCAATATCTAAAAGCCCAGCCAGTGCCTAAAGTGCACATGCAAATGTACATTGGAGCATATTTCTGTTATGAATTTCAGGTGTATGCCAAGCACTTTTCTTTAATTCTTTATCCTGAAAACAGTGACAGCTTACCTCCACCTCAATTCCCCTGTCCTCCAAACACTACGGAATTCCAGAGTCAATGTTATAACTTCAATTATCATCTCCATTATTCTTTGCTTACATAATATTTTTGTAATTATTTGTTTATAACACAGCCATTGTGCATGTTTAGTCATAACTGGTGGTGTGTGGTTTGGGTTTTTTTAAATGGCATTTTTTGTCATGTAAATTGACTTTAGAGTTTGAGGGACCTGGAAATACTACCTGAAACCTCATACAACTTCTATCATTTATAATGTCTCCGGGTCTCAATGGACATCAGTGACCAGTGGTGTCCCTCAGCAGTCTGTATTGGGACCAGTGTTATTTAATATCTTCATTAATGACACAAAGGGATTGAGGGCACCCTTAGCAGGTTTGCAGATGACACGAAGCTGAGTGGTGCAGGTGACACACCTGAAGGACGGGGCCATCCAGAGGGACCTGGACAAGCTCAAGAAGTGCCCCATGGGATTCTCATGAGGTTTAAAAAGACCAAGTGCTGGTGCTGCACCTTGGTCAGGCAATCCCTGGGATCAATACAGGCTGGGGGATGAACAGATCAAGAGCAGCCCTGGGGAGGACTTGGGGGTGCTGGTTGGTGAGAGGCTGGACATGCCTCATCCATGTGTGCTGGAACCCAGAAACCCCCCATGTGCTGGGCTGATCCCACAGTGTGGGGAGCAGAGGAGGAGGGGATTCTGCCCCTCTGCTCTGGTGAGACCCCACCTGCAGTGCTGCCTCCAGCTCTGGGGTCCCCAGCATAGGAAGGACATCAACCTGTTGGAGCAAGTCCAGAGGAGGCCACCAAGATGATCAGAGGGATTGAGCACCTCTGCTATGAGGAAAGGCTGAGAGAATTGGGATTGTTCAGCCTGGAAAAGAGAAGCTTCGGGGTGACCTAATTGTGACCTTCCAGGACCTGAAGGGGGCCAACAAGAAAGATGGAGAGGGACTTTTTACAAGAGCATGTAGTGAAAGAATGAGGGGAAATGGCTTCAAATTGACAGGGAGTAGGATTAGATTAGATATTAGGAAGACATTCTTCCCTATGAGGATGGGCAGGCCCTGGAACAGGTTGCCTGGAGAAGCTGTGGCTGTCCCATCCCTGGAAGTGTTCAAGGCCAAGTTGGACGGGGCTTGGAACAACTTGGTCTAGTGGAAGGTGTCCCTGCCCGTGGCAGGGGGTTGGAATTCGATGACCTTTAAGGTCCTTTCCAACCCAAACCATTCTATGATTCTATGATAATGCTGGTCTTTTGTGTATTTTGTACTATTTGCTTGAAAAAAGTAGGCAGGTAGTAAGTTGCATAAAGCTTCCTATTCTAGTTTCTGCAGTAGTCAGAATATAACATAAACAACACTGTAATAAAAGAGCAAAGAGTGAGAAAGAAGAGGTACAATAACTCTGAATAATCATTTCATTTGTTTTTTTCAAGTGTGTGCCGTACTTAATTGCTATGGGCACAGATCCAGAGCCCTCTATGCGAAACAAAGCTGACCAGCAATTGGTGGAAATAGACAAAAAATATGCTGGGTTCATTCATGTAAGTAATTCTAATTTATCATTTTACAAAATACTGTTACATTCTCTGGTGATTTAACACTTGAATAGGCCTCAGCTGCAGAAAAATAATATAAATAACAAATAAGCAATAACAGTAACTATAAGCAGTTGTAAAGATCCCAACTCTTTCCCCTGTTTGGAGATTTCTATTTTTAGAAATAGAAAGGATATAATCATTTGAAGCATCTCATCCAGTCTAAAAATTCCTTTAATTTGTAATCCATAGTAGTGTTTTCCTCACTTAATAGTATGTTAAGAGCATTTATTTGATAAGAGGTAAGGACATCTGTTTCATAATGTTTAGCAATGATTTTCCTGTATTAATAGAGAGCACTTTGTAAAAGTAGAGGTCAGTATATATGTATTAGAACGTTAAGACATCAATGCTTTATAAATTGCAATCTAAGCAGAAGGAACATAAGAAGGTTTTAAGAACTGAGGGATCTTGCTGAAAGGAAAATCTGAGGGCTAAATGAAGACTTGTGGAGTTGTGGCATAGTGACAATAGTTCTGCTAAAGATCTGAAATTGAGTTGCAGCACCCCTTCTTTATTTCAGAAGGCCTCAGTCTTAGTTCAGTGTGTGTACTGCATTGTGGAACTTTCCAAATCTAATTGTATTCCACTGAAATTTGAGCATTGCACTGTTCATGGCATCCAAAGAGATACCTAACTGATGTCAGACCTCATTGCAGTCTACAACTCCCTCATGAGGGGAAGAGGATGGGCAGACACTGATCTCTTCTCTTTGTGACCAGTGACAGGACTCGAGAGAACAGCTGGAGCTGTGTCAGGGGAGATTTAGGTTGGATATCAGGAAAAGCTTCTTCACACAGAGGGTGGTCGGGCACTGGGAAGTGGTCACAGCACCAAGCCTGACAGAGTTCAAAAAGCGTTTGGACAACACTCTTGGCACATGGTGTGATTCTTGGGGATGGTGCTGTGCAGGGCCAGGAGTTGGACTCGATGATCCTTGTGAGTGCCTTCCAACTCAGCATATTCTGTGATTCTGTGAATTAAGTGGTGATTGGTGGCCATCTTGGCCACAGCGGCCACTGAGCACTCGAGTTTAAAATCTCTGTTGACAGGAGGAAAAGTGCCAGCAAAACCTCAACTCTAGTCACGAGGAGAACAGACTTCAGGCTGCTCAGGGAATTAGCAAGTAAGGTCCCCTGGGAAAATACTTTTGCAGGTGCTGGGTCCATCAGTGCTGGTCATTTATAAGCATCTCCTCCTAAGGACACAGGAGCAGCAATTCCCAGATGTCAGAAGTCAAGCAGGCAAGGCAGAAGGCCAGCTTGGCTGAACAGGGATCTTCTCTTGGAAATAAGGCAAAAAAGGAAGGTGTGTGCCCAGTGGAAGCAAGGTTAGGTGGTATGGGAAGAATACAGAAATGCTGCTTGCCACTGTAGGGAGAAAATTTGTGTGGCCAAAGCCCAACTGGAATTGGAGCTGGGCAGTTATGCTGGTTCTGGCTGGGGTAGCGTTAATTTTCTTCCCAGAGGCTGGCAAGGGGCTGTGTTTTGGGTTTATGTTGAACACAGGGTTGATAATATAGAGATGTTTTTGTTATTGCTGAGCTTGCACAGAGCCAAGGCCTTTTCTGCTCCTCATACGCTGGGGAGGGTGCTGGGGGTGCGTGGGAGGTTGGGAGGAGACACAGCTGGGACAGGTGACCCCAACTGACCCAAGGAATATTCCAGACCATATGACATCATGCTCAGTATATAAAGTGGGGGGAAGAAGGAGGATGGGGAGGACATTTTGGGTGAAGGTGTTCATCTTCCCAAGTTACCATTCCACAGGATGGGGCCCTGCTCTCCTGGAGGTGGCTGAACACCCGCTTGCCCTTGGGAAGGGCTCAATGAATTCCTTGTTTTGCTTTGCTTGTGTGTGATGCTTTTGCTTTCCCTGTTACACTGTCTTTATCTCAACCCAGGAGTTTTCTGGCTTTTACTCTTCTGATTCTCCTTCCCATTCCACCAGGATGGGGGTAGAGAGGGGGGTTGAGCGAGCAGCTGTGTGGTGCTTAGTTTCCAGCTGGGCTTAAACCATGATTGTGGGGGACAATAAAAAAGAGCCTTTTTAAATATGTCAGTAGTAAAAGGCAGTGCAAAAATGATATTGGCCCATTCCAGGATGAGAATGGCCACCTCAAAAACAGGGACATGTACAAGATGGAGATGTTTAATGCTTTCTTTGCCTCTGTTTTCAACACCAATGACAGACCAAGGGGGTCCCAGTGCCCTGAGCTGGAGGACCATGACTGTGAGAATGATCAACTCCCAGTCAACCCTGAAACTGTGTGGGTTCTGCTATTCCAGCTAGATCCCTATAAGTCTATGGGGCCTGATGGGATTCATCCCAGGCTACTCAGAGAGCTGCTGATGTCATCACAAAACCTCTCTCGATGATTTTTGAGTGGTCTTGGGAATCTGGAGAGGTCCCAGCTGACTGGAAGCTGGGGAATGTTGTCCCGATTTTTAAGAAGGGCAAGAAGGAGGCCTCCAGTCTCACCTGTCAGTCTCGCTTCAGTGCCTGGTAGAGCTATGGAGCAGATTAATCTGGGAGGTATTGAAAAACACCTGGAGGACAATGCAGTCATCGGTCACAGCCAGCATGGCTTCATGAAGGGAAAGTCTTGATTGTCAAACCTGATTTCCTTTTATGACAAGGTAACCCACCTGGTTGATCAAGGGCAGCCAGTTGATATAATATTTTGGGATTTTGCTAAAGGCTTTGATACTGTCTTGCCCAGGATCCTTCTGGACAAACTGTCCAGGCCCCAGCTGGATAAACATGTCATGCAATGGGTGAGCAACTGTGTCATGGGTGGAGCACAAAGGGTTATAGTGAATGGGGTCACATCAGACTGGCGACCTGTCACTAGTGGGGTTCCACAGGGCTCTGTCCTCAGCCCTGTGCTCTTCAATATCTTCATAAATTATTTAGATGCAGGACTGGAAGGGATACTGAGCAAGATCGCAGACGATACAAAACTGGGAGGAGCTGTTGACTCCCTCAAAGGCAGGGAGGCCCTGCAGAGAGACCTCAACCAATTAGAGGACTGGGCAATTATTAACCATATGAAGTTTAACAAGGGCAAGTGCCAGATTCTTCTCCTGGGATGGGGCAACTGTGGATGTACAGACAGACTGGGGAATGAGACGCTGGAGAGCAGCTGTGGGAAGGGACCTGAGGGTCCTGGTGGATGACAAGCTGAATATGTCAGCAGTGCCCTGGCATCCAGGAGGGCCAACTGTGTCCTGGGGTGCATCAGGCACAGCACTGCCAGCAGGTCAAAGGAGGGGATTGTCCTGCTCTGCTCTGCACTGGGGCGGCCTCATCTTAAGTCCTGGGGGCAGTTTTGGTCACCACAATATAAGGATATAAAGCTATTAGAGAGCATCCAAAGGAGGGCATGAGGATGGTGAAGGGCCTTGAGGGGAAGCCATATGAGGAGCAGCTGAGGGCACTTGGTCTGTTCAGCTGGAGGAGAGTGAGAGGAGATCTCATTACAGTCTACAACTTTCTCATGAAGGGAAGAGGAGGGGCAGACACTGATCTCTTGTCTGTGGTGACCAGTGACAGGACCCAAGGGAACGGCTGGAGCTATGTCAGGGGAGGGTTAGGTTGGATAGTAGGAAAAGATTCTTCACTCAGAGAGTGGTCAGGAACTGAACAGGCTCCTCAGAGCAGTGGTCATGGCCCCAATGCTGCCAGACCTCAAGAACTGTTTGGACAAACTCTCAGGCACAGGGTGGGATTCCTGGGGTGTCCTGTGCAGGGCCAGGAGTTGGACTTGATGATCCTTGTGAGTCTCTTCCCATTCAGGATATTCTATGAATCTATGAATCTTGAAAATTGTTTAAATTTGGGTACCTGGCTGTAGTCGGTAAACAGATCATCTATATGTTTCTAACATAGAAGTTATTTTGAAAGCAATTCACAATACATTTTGATCTCTACCACACATTCTGTTTTAATCTGTATGCTTACTCAAAAGGCAGTAGTGCACCTCAGTGCATGTTTAAAAGTTAGTTAAACTTCAGATGAGGAACCACTTAAAGGGAAAAAAGTTTAAAAAATAGCTAGAAGTTTCTGTTGACAGGCATTTGTTTAATTTCCACTTTCAATGTTACTGCTTGAAAGCAATGGTTTAAATAAAAATAAGTACTTTTCCATTTCAGATGAAAGCAGTGGCTGGTATGAAGATGTCTTACCAGGTACAACAGGCAATCAATACCTGCCCACAGGATCCTGTAAGAGGTTTTAGACATGATGAATCATCCAATGCATTGTGTTCACACCTATACTCCATGATTCGAGGGAACCGTCAACACAGACGAGCCTTTCTAATTTCCTTACTCAACCTCTTTGATGATACTGCAGTAAGCATCACATTTCCTTCACTTATAAAGAAAATAAAATATACCATTACAAGCTTAAATTCTCCTTTTGCAATATATTTTTATGACATAATTTTGATAGCTTTATTTCCCTAAGGTACTTTGTTTTACTTTATAATATAAGGTATTTACTGAATAGAATACATTAGTCACTTTTGCATCATTCAGTACCTTTCTGTACTCAGTTTGGGATGTTTAGGAATAATGTATCTTTAGGTATGACTAAATTTTGCACATATATATATGTTGTTTAGAGTGCATTTGGGGGGTATGTAGAATAAAATTTGTGATTTTTTTTTTGTTTTAAACTGTTAGGAACACAGGATAAATGTATAATAAGATATTTGTTTGTATATTAATATGTACTTTTTTTTAACTTCCAGAAAACAGAGGTGAATATGCTCTTGTACATAGCAGACAATCTAGCCTGTTTTCCTTATCAAACACAGGAAGAACCACTGTTTATAATGCATCATATAGACATTACACTATCAGTTTCTGGTAGCAACCTACTACAGTCATTTAAAGAGGTATGTGCATTTATATTTTAGTATATTTATTATGGTGGTAGCATAAGCTTCTATATAATTTGGTCAATTTTTCAGTGAATATAGTACCATTATTATGATATGGACCAGTATTGTTAGTTTGTAACTGGTAGTTAAAAAACAAACAACCCTTTCTGTTCTGATCTGTATCTGGTAGACACTAGTTAAAGACTTTCCTTATATTGCCGCTTATGTTATTTAAAAAAATGACAATTTTTGAGATTTTAATATTAAATCTATATCATTCCCTAATATTACTGAATTAGAATTAATATTAATTGTATGCATAATTTTAATAACAATCCCATTTACTTTTTCTTTTGTTGTCAAGTAGCTGATGGCAGTTCCACGTGTGTCACCTAGGAGACTTTAAATACATTATTTATTGCAAGAAAAGAGTGTGCAATATGTCTTTTCTTAAGGTAGCATATAAGAACCCAAATAATGGTATAGTATCTGTTGCTATGGCAATACACAACCCTGTAAGAAAAAGGCCTTTGTTTCTTGTACTGTGTCCAGTTTTGGGCTGCTTAGGACAGGAAAGACATGGAGCTCCTGGAGTGGGTCCAGTAGAGGCTGTGAGGATGATTAAGGGACCTGAACATGAGGAAGAACTTCTCTGTGCAGTGACCGAGCACTGGAACAGATTGCCCAGAGAGGGTGTGGAGTCTCCCTCACTGGAGATATTCCAGACCCATCTGGACACAATCCTGTGCCATGTGCTCTGGGATGACCCTGCTGGAACAGGGAGGTGGGACCAGATGACCCACTGTGATCCCTTCCAACCTGACCCATCCTGTGATTCTGTGATTCTTAAAGACTTCAGTGTCTTCATTTCCTGGACAACTTTAACAGTAGAAGGTCCAAACTGTCAGGAAACAAACCCATTTCTAGAATTTCCAATCTGACCTGTAAGTACAAGTCAGAGTTGATACCTGGAAAGTACACTGCTTTGAATTCTCACCCTACCGAAGTCAATTTTTAATCTGCTAGAAAGAGCACATTCTTTAGATGGGGGACCAGAATGCAGAGTATGAAATCCTACTTGGGATATCTTGTGTTATGAAAAAGCATACTATGTGCAGTAATAATGCAGGTATGAAATTCTGTAGCTCTACAAGTAGTGGAACTGAATATTATTAATACTGTATATGCTGATTTGGGGGGCTCTCTGGTCAGCAGTGTAATTAGTGTCATAGGATTTTAACATAGACAATGATTAAAACCAGCTTGGACTAGTTTGTACCAAGGTACAGATGGAAATATATGTAACATGCAAAAATTATATTCAGGTGAAACAAAAATGCAATTTTCTTCCTGATTTATTGTATTTGGCTTTTACTTCATTTTACTGTCTCTGATAAACTTGAGCAGTCTTTTTAAGAATAACATGCCAGTGGAGCACTTTTTGCTTCAGCTCTTTCTGTAACCACCTTGCAAAAAAAAGTGGACTTTGGATCAATTTTTTAGGAACCTTGAGTTATAATTCAGCATCGTTTTTGTCATAATTTTAATCTTTGAATATAAAGTTATGAATATCAAGTTATGAATTAATAACATTGTACAGGTAATTCTTACTAATTTAAGTCAATAATGATTTTTGAAAGATTTTTTAGAAATGTACATGATGCTATTTGCCCTAATTTTGGAATGTGTTAACTTCTCTGTCTCACAGTCTATGGTGAAAGACAAAAAAAAGGAAAGAAAGCCTTCATCAGATGAGGAGACTGAGAGTGACAGTAACAGTGGTAGTGAGAGCAAAAGTGAGGAGGAAGCTTCTAAGCCTCGGAGGTTACGGAAACGAGTAAACTCTGATTCAGATTCTGATGAAGAAAATGATATAAATGCCGTGATGAAATGTTTACCAGAAAATTCAGCTCCTTTAATTGAATTTGCAAATGTCTCCCAAGGCATATTATTACTTTTGATGCTGAAACAGCATTTAAAGAACCTCTGTGGATTCTCTGATAGGTAAGGATATTTAGACAATAGGCCATCTTGTTATCTAGTGAGTTCTTTGTAAGGATTAAGTTTGGAAGAAGTTGGGGGGGGTCGTTTAGTTGACTGTTAATAATTGTTTCAGCAATAGATTTGTATAAGAGAAAAACATAAATAGAATAGGTTGAATGTAATGAAACTGGCTTAGAAAAAGTAATGATTTCATTTCTTACCAGAATGTCTATTGTATACGGAATGGTTAAAATATAACTACTTATACTGAATATTTTTAAAAGCTTTTCCTTGAAATTGTTTTGGACTTTCCTTAAAAGCTCTTTCTTCCCTTTTGTTTTCTTTAAACAGTAAAATTCAGAAATATTCTCCATCTGAATCTGCAAAAGTGTATGATAAAGCTATAAACAGGAAGACAGGAGTACATTTCCATCCAAAACAAACTCTGGATTTTCTGCGGAGTGATATGGCTAATTCTAAGATCACTGAAGAAGTGAAGAGGAGTATAGTAAAACAGTACTTAGATGTAAGTAAAGTTGCTTTGCAGAAAATCTGAAATCCTTTCAAACTAGGTAACACAGTATAAACTTGAAAATAGATGCTGATGTATTGGATGAACATTTCAAAATGTTAAGTTTCTGGTAATCTTATGTGATTGATATATGATAACTCACAATTTCCTTTCAGGATGTTTAGCAGTATTACCTTTCAAAGCATTCTAAAAAAATTAAACACAACTAAAATTAATTTCAACTGAAGGATATTCATCTTTGCAGAGTATTTTCTAATTTGTCGTATCTATCTTGTATACCTCTACCATATAACTTGTTCACTTTATCCCTGACTGTTTCTGTCACAGGAACAGAGACTAGATCCAGTGTATTTACCATTTTTTTTCTCTTTTCTTTTCCAATTCTTTAAAATATTAACTAGAGAAAACTTGCACTTTTGGAAACACAGGAAGAAAGCTTTTACATATCTACTAGAAAATGAAAGTAAAATGTTTGTAGAACAAACCACAAGCTGTTGAAGTTTGAAGTTTTCTGCCATTTGTTTTACAGTTTCTTTACCTTTTCATTTGTTTTTTTATTTAATGTAGTGTGATATGAATGTCTATTTTTAAAGTTTGAATGTAAACTGATCTGTTTTTTGGGGGGTTTATTTAATAGTTCAAGCTCCTTATGGAACATTTGGATCCTGATGAAGAGGAAGAAGATGGAGAGGTGTCAGCTAGCACAAATGCTCGGAACAAAGCAATTACCTCACTTCTTGGAGGAGGCAGCCCTAAAAACAATGCAGCTGAGACAGAGGATGATGAAAGTGATGGGGAGGATAGAGGAGGAGGCACTTCAGGGGTGAGGCGGAGGAGGAGTCAACGTATTTCACAGCGTATTACGTAAAATTATTTTTATGTGCTTATAAATGTCAGTCTATTATATTAAATGTACACCAAGTAATGTAATCGACATGAAAGAAAGCATTTTGTAGATAGAGATTCTCTACTTAACCATTTATACAACTTTTGTAGAAAGTTTAACAGAAAAGACAATAAAAAAACACAAACTAGAAAATGAGATTTATCCCATATAAAAATTTATTAATTTTCCTTTGGAATGTACTGTGTGTTATCCTTTTTATTGTTGCCAAGTTTTTATGTAGCTTTATGATTCGTGTGTATATATAATTTTATATATCAATAAGAGATAAAGACACGGGTACAAATTAAGAGTATGTGGTTTTACAAGGATATGTTAACCCCTTGGCGCTGGCGGTCGCGGTGCGTCTCATTGCCGGCAATGGAATGTGTGCCGGGGAATCCCAACTCCCGGCGTCAAGGGATTAAAAGCAATAAAAGCAATAATTTCACTAAAGTTCTTTTGTGTAACACTTGGTCTTTTTTCCCCCCAATGTTTTAGTCATTGAGAAGGTCAAAACGAAATTCAGACTCTACAGAGTTGGCAGCACAGATGAATGAAAGTGTTGATGTCATGGATGTCATCGCTATTTGCTGTCCAAAGTACAAAGACCGACCACAAATTGCAAGAGTAGTACAGAAAACCAGCAATGGCTTCAGTGTTCAGTGGATGGCAGGCTCCTACAGTGGCTCCTGGACTGAGGCTAAGCGCCGTGATGGCCGCAAACTGGTGCCTTGGGTAGACACTATTAAAGAGTCAGACATTATTTACAAAAAAATTGCTCTAACGAGTGCTAATAAGCTGACTAATAAAGTTGTTCAAAATTTACGATCGCTGTATGCTGCCAAGGATGGAACTTCCAGCTAATGAATTTGTATACACAGCCAAATTTACAGGAATTGAAATAACAGAAAAACTTGAGATATCAACTTTCTGGCAAAAAAAAAAAAAAAAATCAGTTAAATGAAGAGTAAGAATGGAACCTGAGACGCAGGAAAAAAGAAGGAAATATTTGGTAAACATTTATGTGGGAGCTTCCTTCGCTGTTGTGCAGCAGAAACTTCTCAGTTCATTTTTACTCCCACTGTATTATAGTTTAAAAGATTGTTTATACCTTGAAACAAAACTTTCTGTTAAAAAAAATAAACAAGTGAATGTTGGAAATTAGTCTGTTAATGTTCTTAATAAAGTGTTCTTGGAGTTTAACCTAGCAGCGGATGGCTTTCTTTAGCGTAGCCAGTTTCCAGGGAAGCATTGTTTTTACAGGCTGTTAAGTGGCAGCGTCTCCCGGATATAAAATTTTTTCTGTTGAAGAAAACAAAAAGAAAAAAAAAAGCATGCAGTATCTATGACCTATCTGCAGGAGGAGTTTTTGTAAATGTAGATTTTGATGTATTAGGTCACCCTGAAATAATACAAGAAAAGGGATCCCCAGCAAATCTGGTGGAATGAATACTGCAATAAATTTTTTTACTTCTCTTTGTTACTTGTCTGTTTCCATTTGAATTTCTTATTGTAAAGATCTGTTTAAATCCATTTATATTATTTTGCAGTCTTTTCTGTAAAATATACTATATTAGTGGTTTTCAAAACGACATAAAATATTGTTTATACAGTTTTTATAGGCTTTCTGAATAATTGGTATCTTTTTATTTTTATCCCTTAAAGGGTGTAAACACAAGTTAACTCCAGGGGTTTATTGTATCCTGCAGTATTTAGTATTAACTATATGATTTAGCACTGTGCCAAACACATTTTCAAGAGTACATTTTGATATAAAAAGAAAATATAGTTTATTCCTTGTATGCTTCAATTTCTTTCTAATGCTGTCCAAATGGTAATTTATGATAGTTTAAATTTGGGGAAAGCTGAATGACTATTTTGCTTGGGCTAACTGGCCATGTACGCATTTCTCTGGGTTAATATAGAGAGGCTTGTGTCAAGAGGAGCTAGCTACCAGTATCTGAGGAGTGAATGGGTATGAGTCTGGGCAATTATGCTACATTCCTTCACAAATGAATTTTTTAAAAAAATGTTTGTATATTAGCCTATTTTTTTTACTAATTGAAAGATGTTTTCACATTTTGTAAATTGAAAAAGTACTATTGAAAGCTTTCAGAAGCATTTGTTTTGACTATGTTGCCACAAGCCTTTCAAAAGCAGTTTGCCTTTCCAGAGAGTAACAAAACCAGCAGATTTACAAACAGAAAAAAAATCTAAAACAACTGAACTTTTTAGGGACATATAAACCCTGCCGTGTTTTCAGATATGTTAATCTAAAACAGTTGTTCCTTATTAAGTAAATCTTTCTCGTGTTTATTTTCTTTTATGAATTTAATTTGTGGTAGGAGGCTGTTTTTATGAAACTAGCTTGCGGAATTCTAATACATTATTCGATTTGTGAGGAATAGTATCAGTATTCCAAAATATTCTCATGTACAGAAAAAACATTAAACCGAATTGATTAATAACTCCTCAGAATCTAGTTAGTAATTGTTCCCATGGGAAATGCCTTTTTACTGTTTCACCACTGGAATTTTTCTAAACAGAAATATTTTCTCACCTTTTTGTTTTCACAGTTAATGGTGTTTTCTTCACCGTGCAAAAAGCCACATCTCATGCTAAGATGGGTGTTGTTAAAGTAGGGAGAAGCAGAAAAAGCAGAAGTCACCCCTGCAGTTCTGGAAGCAGGACATTTTTGTACCAAACAATGAAATACTGTATTTCTCAGGGACAGGAGCAGCTTTTATAGTGGGAGTTTCATACTTTGAGAATATGTTGTATGATATGTCACATTACTAGTAGAAAGAGTTAAAAACACTTCACAAGGAAACTATTGAATGATTAAGAAAAAAATTCATACAGATGCAGTCTAAAATGAAGTTCTCACTAGTCTGATGCCTTTTCCTGGTCTTAAAATCAAGAGTCATACACGGTTAGAAGGGGAAAAGGGATTTTACCTTGGTATTTATTTTAAGGATCCTTAGGTGTACACGTTCAGGTCATATGCATCGAGATGCACCCCGCCGAGTATGCCCCCAAAGATCGGGTATAACATTATAGGTCTTAGTATATCTATCAAAGATTCCCCAATGAGAGGCTCAAGTGAGCCCCCCTCCCCAAGGAACCTTCCCCTGGATGATTCTATCAGTTTACAGAATGTGTTCTGGGGAGGACCTTGGGGTCTGGGGCACACTGATCCCTAGCTACGAAGCTTCTAAAATGTTTAGTCTCTTAGCTTGACAAACAAGTCCAAGAATGTAGGGAAAAAAGCACTAAGAATACAAAAGTTGTAAAAAGGTATAACAGGGGTATGAAAGAAAAGGCAAAAAATCTTCATGGCATCAGTCAGACATTTCTGATGCGATTTATATTACAAAATCTTATTTTTAATAGGTAATACATATGTTTCCTTGTTCATAAACAATTTGTTTCCTGGTCATGTGACTTTCCCAATAGTAACGAGTGGCTTTTTATTTCAAATTGTTTGGTATTTATTAGGATAAAATTATCAGAAATAAATTATAATTAAACAATAGAAACCTGAAGTCTAAAGCCGTCTTAGTTGAGAGGATTTGGCCCGTTACTATATTGTGTAATATGTCAAAGGGCATACATGTTCCTTGATGCTACCTGTTTGCTATACTAAATAATATAAGCTTATAAAATTAATTATAGATTATTGAATAAGATTTTCACTAGTTAAGAGTTGAATTTTCCCCTTCTGTACTACCCAGAGTAATATCTAGCTTTGTTTTGCCTATCACAAACATTCAGATTACTTGCTGTGGAAAAAAAAAGGTAGCAGAGTTCATTTTTGGGAAACATATTCCTGTTAGCTATGTATAACATGGGCTGATTATTTTCAGAGATATGAAATAGAAAGCCCAAGGCTGCAGCTGTAATATATGCAGTGCTCAGTCTCTGAGTAGCAGTCGTGGGTTTTACCAACATGAACCACATTATTGGCAACAGCACATACCAAGATTAGGGGGTTTTTTAACATTAAAAAAAAAGTTTAAAAAAAAATGCTGCACTGCAGTAATTGACACAACAACATTTTACCCCTTTGTGTTTACATAGCCTTATAGTATTTTTTTCACTGTATGGCTATAGATTTTTACATACATAACTATAACGATTATTAATTTTTTTTTGTCTTTGAGTACAAGTTCTGGGCATGGAAACTTGTTCAAATAGCTTACCTAACAAAGGGATATTTTCAAGCTTTTAGAATTAACGCTAACCATATTGTACTCTAAGAAAAGACAGACAATTCCACAGTCTAAATAAATAATAATCTTTAATCTTCCACTTCAGTGCTGTAAAATTGCAGAATAATTATTATTTTCATTATCTGCAGCTATAAAAAAATCACAATTGTTTCTGACTAATTGCAAATAAGTATTTTTCTAAATGATTCAGTATGCCCTTCTGTATTTTTTTAAGTTTTCTATTGCTTATATTAACAAGTCCCAACATGTATAAAGGTAGGTGTGGACAATATTTCACATAAGTATTTTAGTGAGGTATGGCCATTAAAAAGCTATTTAAAATTTTAATCAAACTGGAGCCGTTTTTTGGTTTTGTAGTGTCACTAGTGAGAATATTGTCACTGTGAAATAATTGGATTGTGCTAAACATTAGCTCTAACACAAAATACCTTTTAAGACTGAAATAGTTCTTAAATATATTTGTGGTTCATGACAAAAAAAATTTTGTGATTGGGTCTGACTCATCTGGTGCTAGTTAAACAGAAGGATGTTCTGCCTAAATGCAGGTGTTAATGCTCTAGGGTAATGAATGGATCAGTTCAATTGATCCTTACTGTAAAGATAAAACATTTTAACTCTGAGCCACAGACAGATATTAATGGAGTTGAACTCAAACACCTAATGCTTTTATGTGCTCGACATTCCTGTCTCATGTGATAAATAGAAATAGCAAGAACCCAAGGCACAAATTTTCTTCCACTCACTGAAGAGCCACACTGTAGCGGGTTGGTTTGTAACCAGGCAGAAACACCAATTTAGTGTAGTGGTTTGGTCTAAAATACTCATTACTGTTTACCTTCTGTGAAATAAGAATTAGGAGAAACGCAAAGCAGGCACCAAACTTGAAAGAATATAAAGAAGTTTGTTAACAGACCTAAAAGAAGAGAAAAAAAAAAATCATACCACACCTTCAGAACACTTCTCCTCCCCCCCACCTTTCTCCCTTCTCCCAGTGACAATGTAAAAAGAACCCTTAAGATTTTCAGTCTGTTTACCACTTCCATAATAACCTTGTTCAGTCCATTTAGGAAGAGGAGTCTCTCTTGCCCATGCTATGAAAACATTATCACAACGAGACAGCCACCTGGGTTGGTTCTCTGCTTGCATGTGAGTCCCCTCCCACGACCTGCAGCTTTGCCCACAACTGCTTTTGAGGGTCCACTCTTGAAGGTTTTTGGGGTACAATTTTAAGGTTGAGCCGTTCAAAAACAAAAGTTCTCTTCACCCATCTCTGGGAGCATTTCATCTCTAAGAACAGAGGCCCTTCTCCTTCCCTGGGAGCAAAGGGTCTTCCTCATCTTCATCTTTAGGACTATCTCTGGGAACATCTCTAGGAACTGAGGTTTTCTCCTTTCCCATTTGGAGCAAAGGTCCTCATCGCTTCCATCTCTCCCTGTTCAAACATCTCATGAAATTACAGCTGCTTCAGCATCTGCCTATCTCAGCGCAGGTGCTTTTGCTCACAAGTTGAACGCTCCACCCCCCATGCCTTCATGAAATTACAATGGGTACTCTGATATATCATAGCTTTACAACAGAATTTCAGCTTTAAGCATCTCCTCTTTCTTCTCCCTCAGGTTTTCAGCTCTTCACAGCACTAAAAGGGTTAATCTCACCTAGGCCTTGCAGCTGGAACGTCGCTTATCGCTGTCGGTCACATGACCTCTGCCGGACAGCGGTGCAGCTTTAGCTGAATCTTGGCAGCACTGGAGAGGCAGGGGAAGCCGAGCCGCTCCGGCTGCCCACAGCAGGGCTGTGTGGGAGGTTCTGCGGGTGGAACAGGGCCCGTCGGCTCCAGGATGGCCGTGGCCTGGCCTGGCCCGAGCAGGGCCTGGGCCGGGCCCACTGGCCCCCGCACGGGGCCCGCAGCCACCTGTCCCAGCACCGAAAACGAGACAGAGCTGTGGGGGGGGGGGGTTTCTATTCTTAAGTGTGGATCACAGAGGCGGTCACAATTTTAAGTGGCTTAAAGAATTGTCCATATTCAAACTGGCCAGCTGATAGGTTCTGTCAGGTCACAGAGGAAGCTGTAAGCACCCCTTTGCAAGAACATCACTTCCAGGACTATGCTTGCTAACCCATGACACACACTGTCATGGTTTAACTAAGCACCAAACGGATGCTCACTCACTCTCCCTTGGGTGTAATGGGGAGAAAATCAGAAGGGTAAAAGTGAGAAAATTCCTGGGTTGAGATAAAGAGTTTAACAGGGAAAGCAAAAGCCGCACATGCAAGACAAGCAAAACAAGGAATTCATTGAGCCCTTCCCAAGGGCAGGCAGGTGTTCAGCCACCTCCAGGAGAGCAAGGCCCCATCCTGTAGAATGGTGACTTGGGAAGACAAACACCATTGCTCCAAATATCCTCCCCTTCCTCCTTCTTCCCCCCACTTTATGTATAAAGCATGATGTCACATAGTCTGGAACATCCCTTTGGTTAGTTGAGGTCACCTGTCCCAGCTGTGTCTCCACCCAACCTCCCACACACCCCTAGCCCCCTCCCCAGCATGGCCGTACAAGGAGCAGAAAAGGCCTCGGCTCTAAGTGCTGTTCAGCAATAATGAAAACATCCCTGAATTATCAACATCATAAATCCAAAAACATAATGGCAAGTCTTTATCAGTATTTCAGTGACTATTTCAAAGAATTGTTTTGACTTCAAAAGAGCTTTTCTCCATACCTATACTTAGTGAAGCTCTGTTGAAAGCCTCATATTTTTGTTTTGAAAAAAAGTATCCTAGTTCCTAAAAGCTAGAACAGTGATTTAACTGATTTCCACCTCCCAAGGGGATTGACTATTAAACAGAATCCTACTTCTGTAAGGTAGCCTCTGTCTTTTGGAAGCTGTAGTTATGAGCACTAAACCATTTCACATGGAGCATCTCTTTGACTGCTAGGTTTGGATGTAACCCCTCCCCCCCCACTTTTTTTGTCAGCTAATTTTCAAAGCACTTCCTTCTTACCCTTCATCCAAAATATCGTCTGGGTTTTTTTTACCTTTCCCTTATTTGCAGTACTCTACCCAATTATAAAGGACTACAAAATTTGTTGGAAACAACCCAAGTCTGTCACTACAGTTAATTTAGTTTTGAGAAACCATACAGGGAATCATCTGTTTCTTATTTTGACTTCATAAGTACAGATTGAAGAATTATCCATTATTTGGACAACAGCCTTCTCTCTCTCTTACTTGTTTACTTCTCTTGTTAGCATTTATGCTTGTACAGAAATAATACAGAACCTGAATTGAAATGGCTATAAGCCAGAAATACATATGTAGAGAAGAAATTAAATGGATTTGTGCTTCCTGCTTAGACTAAATGTTCTCTTTGAGCACAGGCAAAGAAAGTGTAATTCCTTGCGAAAATCCACTTTTTTCATATTCATGAGAATTTTTTGATTCTGAAGAGTTCTATGTGGAGATGTGTTACAGCGGGGATTCTGTAACACAACGTATCAAACCAGGAGGCCCGTAGAAAGAAGTATATATGGACAGATTCTTGGTAGATGTTTCAGAGATGTTTATTTCTCCAGACGCATGGCTGGGGATCTGCCGAGGAACTGTTACAGTCACGGGACCTGAGGGTCCTTGCCCGCACAGGGAAACACAAACCAACCAATGGGGAACGAGGCTGACCAGGGGCCAGGGAAGCCCCGTGCCTCCCCTCAGGGCCCCCACGTTGCAGCTGCTCCGCGCCCACCGAGCGGCACTGCTCCGGCACGTGTCTGGGCTCTGCACGGCCCTGCATTGCCATCGCCGCCGGCCCCGTGCCCTGCGAGTGGTTCCGCTATGCCAACTCCACGCTACTTTGAGTGCGGCCCCGTTTTGGCTCGGTGCTGCACTGCGTGGCTTCTCGTGTTGCTATGGAAACTGCCGCTTCTTGCTCTACAGGGCTCTCCGAGCCGTGTGCTCGGAGTGGGCTTCCACACCGACCCCTGGTTCCTGGCTGCTCGTGGCCCACGGCACCCGCGGCGCCTGCGGCATCACTCCCTCACTTGTGGTCCCGTGGCAGGGGACCCCGAGACAGGGATGGGGTCCGTGATAAAGCGCGCGCTCCCGAGGGGGCCGGGCGCATCCAGCGCAGGCACCTCCACCGGCACGGCTACAGTCACGTGCTCCTGGGATGGCCGCCGTGCAGTCTCGGCCATGGGATTAGTGTCATCCTCTGCTCTAGGGGTAATGGGACCATACAAATGCTCCTGAAGAGCTTCACTGATTGCAATTAGTCCACGGAGAGCTTTGTTTGATCCCTTAGCTTATCCCAGATCTCGTACCAAAACCACCCGCGACTAGTTCCAGGAGGTTCAATATCAAAAAGTAAGTCTCGAGAAATATAGAAGAAATTTTTGAAAAGCCAGTTAAAAAAATGTTCTAGATCTCCCGGAACAAACACTTTCTTGTTTTGCTGTTCAAGGATTCCTTTAACTTCTAGATACATTTTTTTCTGTGGCTCAGAGAGCCACATTTCCCATGATTCTTCCATAGTCCAGAGAGAATATCCAAACCAAGGTGAGAAGAGAGAGATCTAGAGTGGTTTTTACTCACGAATTTTCTGTCCTTAGGGATCGGTGTCTTGCCAGCAATTCTCCACCATTTGTTACAGCGGGGATTCTGTAACACAACGTATCAAACCAGGAGGCCCGTAGAAAGAAGTATATAAGGATGGATTCTTGATAGCTGTTTCAGAGATGTTTATTTCTCCAGCTGCATGGCCGGAGCTCTGACGAGGAACTGCTCCAGTCACAGGACCCAAGGGTCCTTGCCCGCGCAGGGAAACACAAACCAACCGATGGGGAGCGAGGCTGCCCAGGGGCCAGGGAAACCCCGTGCCTCCCCTCAGGGCCCCTCTCCCAGGGCTCCATGGCGGGGGAAAGGGACCCCGACAGAGATGGATTTTCAAATTCAAGGTCAGCCTTGAACATCTCCCATCTGATGCATCCCTGCAGGTCGGAACAGTACCACTTAATCTACATAGAAAACAACAGGTCAGATTCATGTAATACTAAATTCTCCGTGTTTTGGATGACTCATCTGTTATTTTTATTTGCTGTCTGTTACGAATGGAGAGGGGAGAGCTTGGACAAGTCCCTGCCTCTGCCCAGGCCTCTGGCAGTAGACAGTAGCTTTACTGAGGTGGCCAGCACCCCAAAACCACTCTCGCTCACAAGTTCTTAATAATGACCGATCAGGCCTATTAAAACATGAATTATTTATTGAATAGACCAAGGAAAACAGATATAAGACTTAGACAGACTTACTACACAGGATACCACAAAAAGAACTACTAGTAGATAAAGATACAGTGCACGATTATAGAGGTAATGTTACAGCTAGTGAAGAAATAGTATAGATTAGGAGTCAGTGTCACTTACCAACAAATGATAGCAGTGTGCAGAGAATCTCCTTAACTTCTCTCAATCCCCTGGGGAAGTAACTTGATGTGAGCTATTGCTATCCCGGGCTCTTGGCTTCTGTGCCGGAGCACGAGGTGCTATGATCTTCCAAGAGTGTCTCGTTAGCAAAGCCGCTCAGCAGGATCAGCCACACACACACTCGTGCACACACAAACACACGGATAGCTTCAGTAATATGGGTCGACAGCAAAGAGGCAGGAAGGGTCTCCATTTGGGGTTCCACAGGAGCAGTTTATTGCTTCCACACCGTGAATGGTTCCAGGGACGAAGACAGAAAAAAATGGAAAGCTCAGGTTTAAGTATGGGAGCGGAGGGAGCACCAGAGACCAATGATCCGAGGGCACGGGGCGGTACAAAGGCGGGAGTAGGGAATGGGAGCCAGTGGGGAAGCTCCAGGGGAGTGGTGAGGGGCAAAAGCCAATGGGGGGAACTTGAAGTGGAGAACTTTCTAGGATATGAAACATATAAGGTAGCAAGGGGGCGGGACAACCAACAGCCAGCCAGGAACACAGAACTGGGGTACATTACCATAACAGAACAAAGCATTCTGGGAGAGGCTTCTTTTCTCACCATGACCGAGGCATAAGTCTCTGGTACTAGGGACTGTCTTACCAGAGAAGTCTTTGTCCCTTGTACCACAGGCTAACTGGCCACCACAGTGAACACCTTCTACATCACGGAGAACTCTCTACACACTCAGAGAGTGTATAAGAGATTTCTGATTCCATGAAAATCATAGTGGTCTTTTATTGATATGCGGAAAAGACTCCACTACTGGAATAAGTAGTAAAGTAGGTACATTTATTCCAGTGCTGGGATGCATGGGGATAATTCCTCCAAAGTCATGCGTGCCAACAGCTGCATTCAGCTTGGTATATATCGGGTTACGAGTTCCATATTCATTAAGTTTCCCAATACGCCTATACATATTCATTGCCTAGCCCCACTGTCTTGGTTTGAAAGACAGGTGTCTGCTAAGGAAGTCAGAAGCCTCTCTTGGAATGGCAGATGCAACCCCTTTCGAGTTATTATAATTTTGAAATCAAGGGCCTTTAGGCAAAGATGTGGGAAATAGGAATAACAGTTCTTTACTATTATATATCTATATGTGTATAACCAATCAAACAAACAACAATAACTATGGCAGTAACAGCAAACAATCACAAACCCAGTCCCAGCCTTCTCGGCTGTCAGGCCCTTTCCCCTTGGGTGCAGTTCTGCTCGCAGCCGGCAGGGGCGCTGGCGGCTCCCGGTGAGCAGGGCAGGTGCGATGGTTCCCCCGCGGCTGCAGGGGGCGCTCCGGAGCGAGCTCGGGAAACACGCGGCACCGGTGCCCTGGGATCCCGGGAAGGGATGGAACAAAGGCTTCACAAACCCCAGACGGCTGGCCCCAGTGTCCGGCTGGAGCCTCGGGAAACAGCAGGCTGGAGCGGCAAGCTGAAGCAGCAGGGATGAGCACAGATCCCGGGTGGCAGATGTGATGTATCCAAGCGGGGAACCCCCCGGAGGTCTGGGCAGGCAGGACAAGCACGGCTACAACGCAGCGAAGGCTCCAATCAGCGGCGGGGCAGGGCGGCCACAGCCCAACCTCCAGCGGGACAGGGAAGGTGGGCCGGGGGTCCTGGGATCTTTCTCCGCAGAAAGAAAAACGGCCGAAAAGAACCAGGCTGCTCTCCCCGAGAATGCCGAGAGCGAACTGACCCCACACCCAGGCGAAACAAAAGACTAGCCAGGTCTTTTGTCTTCTCTTAAGTACAGCCATTTGTCCCCTAGCAACATGCATATGGGAAAAAATTCCTTTAACAGGAAAAAAACTAGGACTAAACTAAAACCCCAACATTATCCACCCCGATTTTTTTCCCATACTAACATGTTACATGAAACTTAACCTTTTTAACCATATAAATACATGCATCACCCGAATTATATACATATATACATGCTGATACTGATACACTGATACAAGTACAGAGCCATGGGTAGTTCACCCTAAAACAAGGTCCCCTTGAGGTATGCATCGGGTCTCTCCATCCCTTTGCATCACCCACCAGGTGCAACCTGGTCCCTGAGCAAAAACAACCCCACGGATGGGTTTGTTTTGCTCAAGGCAGACTTTACCCAAACAGTTTTTCCAAGCATACCTCTCATGTGCACCACTGGAACCTTATCCCCGTCTGTTGTTTGTAGGGGTTCAGATTGGGCAGGGCCTGCTCGGCTGGTGGAGCCTCGAGTGTTAACTAACCAGGTGGCTCTTGCTAAATGCACCTCCCAGTTTTTGAAAGTCCCCCTACCCAGTGCCTTCAAGGTGGTTTTAAGCAGTCCATTACATCGCTCAACCTTCCCAGCTGCCGGTGCATGGTAAGGGATGTGGTACACCCACTCAATGCCATGTTCTCTAGCCCAGGTGTTTATAAGGCTGTTCTTGAAATGAGTCCCATTGTCAGACTCGATTCTCTCAGGGGTACCATGCCTCCAAAGGACTTGCTTTTCCAGGCCCAGGATGCTGTTCCAGGCAGTAGCATGAGGCACAGGGTAGGTCTCCAGCCATCCAGTGGTGGCTTCTACCATTGTGAGCACATAGCGTTTGCCTTGGCGGGTTTGAGGCAGTGTGATGTAATCAATCTGCCAGGCCTCCCCATACTTGTATTTGGACCATCGCCCACCGTACCACAGAGGCTTCACCCGCTTGGCCTGCTTGATCGCAGCACATGTCTCACAATCATGGATAACCTGGGAGATACTGTCCATGGTTAGATCCACCCCTCGGTCTCGTGCTCACTTATAGGTGGCATCTCTGCCCTGATGACCTGAGGCATCATGGGCCCATTGAGCTAGGAACAACTCTCCCTTATGTTTCCAATCTAAGTCTATCTGTGAAACTTTTATCTTTGCAGCCTGATCTACCTGCTTGTTGTTTTGGTGTTCTTCATTAGCCCTACTCTTGGGGACATGGGCATCTACATGGCGGACTTTCACAACCAGCTTTCTTACTCGGGCAGCGATGTCTTTCCACTCTTCAGCAGCCCAGATTGGTTTTCCCCTATGCTGCCAATTAGCTTTTTCCCACTTTTCCAGCCATCCCCATAGAGCATTGGCTACCATCCACGAATCAGTGTAGAGGTAGAGCTTTGGCCACTTGTCTCTTTCAGCAATGTCCAGGACTAGTTGAACAGCTTTGAGTTCAGCGAGAGTGCTTGATCCACCTTCTCCTCCAGTAGCTTCTGCAACCCGTCATGTGGGACTCCATACGGCTGCTTTCCCCTTCCGTTTCATCCCTACAATGCGACAAGAACCGTTGGTGAAAAGAGCGTAGCATGTGTTTTCTGATGGCAGTTGGTTGCACGGTGGAGCTTCTTCTGCATGTATCACTTGTTCTTGTTCTTCTTCATCAGTGAGACAAGAGTTTTCACCTTCAGGCCAATTTGTGATTATTTCCAAAATCCCAGGGCAATTCAGTTTCCTGATACAGGCGCACTGTGTGATGAGACCAATCCACTTGCTCCATGTGGCATTGGTGGCATGGTGGGTAGAGGGAACCTTTGCTTTGAACATCCACCCCAGCACTGGTAGTTGGGGTGCCAGGAGGAGTTGTGCTTCAGTGCCGATTACCTCTGAGGCAGCTTGAATTCCTTCATAGGCTGCCAAGATTTCCTTCTCTGTTGGAGCGTAGTTGGCTTCAGACCCTCTGTAGCTTCGGCTCCAAAATCCTAATGGTCGACCCCGAGTCTCACCAGACACCTTCTGCCAAAGGCTCCAGGACAGACCATGGCTCCCAACTGCAGAGTAGAGCACGTTCTTCACTTCGGGTCCTGTCCTGACTGGGCCAAGGGCTACTGCATGAGCGATTTCCTGCTTGATTTGGGCAAAAGCTTATTGCTGTTCAGGGCCCCAATGGAAATCATTCTTCTTGCGGTTAACCAGGTAGAGAGGACTCACGATCTGGCTGTACTTGGGAATGTGCATCCTCCAAAAGCCTATGACACCTAGGAAAGCGTGCGTCTCCTTCTTGTTGGTTGGTGGAGACATTGCTGTGATCTTATTGACAACCTCAGTGGGAATCTGACATCGTCCATGTTGCCATTTCACTCCCAGGAACTGGATCTCTGGAGCAGGTCCCTTGACTTTGCTCTTCTTGATGGCGAAACCAGCTTCCAGGAGAATCCGGATAAATTTCTCTCCTTTCTCAAACACTTCTGTTGCGGTGTTCCCCCACACAATGATGTCATCAATGTACTGCAGATGTTCTGGAGCCTCACCCTTTTCTAGTGCAGTCTGGATCAGTCCATGGCAAATGGTGGGACTGTGCTTGACCCCTGGGGCAGTCGGTTCCAAGTGTGCTGCACACCCCTCCAGGTGAAGGCAAACTGAGGCCTGCACTCTGCTGCCAGAGGAATGGAGAAAAATGCATTAGCAATGTCAATAGTGGCGTACCACTTCGCTGCTTTGGACTCCAGCTCGAACTGGAGCTCCAACATGTCCAGCACAGCAGCGCTCAATGGTGGAGTCACTTCATTCAAGGCACGATAGTCCACAGTCAATCTCCATTCTCCTTCTGATTTTCGCACAGGCCAAATGGGACTATTGAAGGGTGAGTGGGTTTTGCTGATCACCCCTTGGCTCTCCAGCTCACGGATCATCTTGTGGATGGGAATCACAGCATCTCGAGTTGTCCGGTACTCTCGGCGACGCACTGTCGAGGTGGCAATTGGTACTCGTTTCTCTTCCCCCTTCAGAAGGCCTACTGCAGACGGGTTCTCTGATAGCCCAGGCAAGGTGTTCAATTGCTTAATGCCCTCTGTCTCCACAGCAGCTATTCCAAAAGCCCACTTGAGTCCCTTTGAGTCTCTAAAATACCCGTTCCGGAGGAAGTCTATGTCTAAAATGCACGGGGCCTCTGGGCCAGTCGCAATGAGATGTTTCTTCCACTCATTTCCCGTCAGGCTCACCTCAGCTTCCTCCAGGGTCAAATCTTGTGATCCACCTGTTACACCAGAAATAGAAACAGATTCTACCCCACATGTTGCGATGGGATTATTGTACACTGCGCACCAGTGTCAACCAAGGCATCATATTTTTGTGGTTCTGATGTACCAGGCCAACGAATCCACACAGTCCAAAAAACACGGTTTTCCCTGACCTCTACCTGGCTAGAGGTAGGACCTCTCTAATCCTGGTCATTCTTCTTTCCCTCGGCATACATCTTAGAGGTTCCTTCAAGGGAATCGGACATGTCACCATCTCTTCCATCATTTCCGGCAGTTCGGCTACTGGCAACTGGAGCTACTTCCTTTTTGGTAGAACTTCCTTTCTGAGACTTTCACTCCTTCAATTCACACACTCATGCTGCCAGAGCAGAAGTGGGTTATCCACCCCACCTCCTCATGTCTTCCCCACTGTCACACAGGAAATTCCACAGCTTACTTCATGGGATGTACCTTCTTCGTTTCTCTAGGGAACATTGGTGTTTGGTAGCAGAATCTCTGATCTGTGACGAAGTATACTTACAGTTTTTTACCGGCTATGTTCGTAGTTCAATGCCTTAGAAAGCCTTGGGCAGCCTAGAGACGTAGCACGGGCAATCTAGCATTTCAGTAGCTCTAAAAGTGGCAAAATGGCAGCTGCAAATCTAATACCACCAGCAGAAGCAAAGAGGGAGAAATATAGCTCTCAGCTTGCCTAATTTCCCACAATTAGAAGTTTTCAAAAGAAACAGAAGCACACAGATGTTCACAGAAAAAGTTGCAAAGCCAAAAGAGGGCGGGCCCCCTCTTGGTCCTTTCTTTTATTCGGAGAAGGGGAAAGGGGAGGACTGGGGGTGGACCCGGGGTGACCAGCCAATCAGACACTGCTAAAAAGTTTGAGTTACATTTGGTTTTGCCCGCACTTGGAACAAAGGGGTTCAGAGCACATGGCAGAGGCAAGTCCTGGCTTGTCTCAGGGAGGGGAAGCTCGGAACAGGCAGCAACAGATCTGTAACACTGAGATTTGGAGAAGGCACTCTTTGATCTCCTTCTTAAGTTCCAGGTGATTCTTCTCCATCTAATCGTCCACTTTCTGCATACGTGTTTCCACAGCTGCGATTCTTGTATGTGTTGGGCCATGCATGGCATCTGCATATGCTCGGAGCTTTGTCGCCACATCCTGCACAATCTCATTCGCACTGTAATCCGGTTTCATCATTGCTAAAGCAGAAGCATATTCTTGTGGCCCAAGTTGTATGAGTTTTCGCCACATCACTGGATTAACGCTGACCCTGTCTGGACTCCTCAATCCTGGGTCATCTGTGAAGACAATCTCTACCACCCCTAGTTCTCTCAGGCATTGGATCCCTTGTTCCATGGTCTTCCACGGGGTTTGCTGCATGTAGAGATCATCTGCGCACAGATATCTTTCCCTCATGCCATTCAAGACCCATCTCCAGAGACTGACAGACTCAGCTCTCCTTATTATCGCTTGGTCGATAGCTGGATTACATGACAGGGATCCCAAATGCCTCGCTTCAGCACCGTCCAGCATCATATCATCACCTGCAGCATCCCACATACGGACCATCCAACTTATTATGGATTCATCAGACCATCGGGTATAGTCCTTTCTTAGGCTGTGAAGGTCCTTTATGGACATGGACACAGTTTCTGTGCCCGAGTCAGTCGGTGGTTTTGAGGTTCCTTCCCCTGCATCTTTTGAGGTTCCTTCCCCTGCATTATCGTCATCTTTCACTGGGCGATCAGTTTTGGTTGTGTGCTTTTTCCTCGTGTGTGGATGCTTACAAGCAGGAGCAGAGGAATTTTCCAGCTGCTGAAGCATTTTGTGAAGTTTTCCTTTCTCATGCTTTAGCTGAGAAACAGTGGAAGACGGTTCTGTAAACTAACTCTCCATCTCACACCTGCAGGGCTGTTGTGAGAACATAGTGGAATGTTTTGGTTCACTGGGAATAATATTTTGAAATGGGTGGTTATACTGCTCAGCCACTCACTGTGGTGGGTGGCTAGCCAAGGGGCCAATCATATAATTTCTCTTTTGCGATCCGTGCTATAAAAGATGGGTTTTTGGCATTAAAGGGGTCGGCTTCGACCATACTTCTCTGACCTGAATCGATGTCGTTTTTCGCCGTCCCTGCGCGCAACAGCGACATCTGGTGACCCCGCATTGATTACTACAACCGCAACCTGAATTAGAAGGTCTGGTGACCCAACGGGTACTGCAACCGTGGCCGGACTTGGAGGGAACGCATCGCCCCCCTGCCCCGGGCTGCTGGGACGGGACCCTCAGCTGAAAAGGATGGGACACAAAGCCTCAAAAGGAAACACGGTATCTTCTGCCTCCGTGCCACAGCTACCTATTTCGAGTGGTGTACCGGGATCTCCCATTCCCACGGCCCCGCCTTTGCCACAACTGGGAGAGGCGGGGGGTGCCGTGGCGGCCGCTGCCCCGGCGCCTGCCGCTTTTCAAACAGCCACGGCGCCGGCTGTTGTTCCGTGGCCGAGCCCGGTGCCGGCCGCTGCTCCACGGGCGGCCCCGGCGCCGGGGGCTCGGCAGCCGAACCCGGTACCGGTGCCTGCTGTGTAGCAACCAGCTGCGCTGGCGCCGCAGGGTCCGGCCGCGCCGTTCCAGAGCGCGGATGTGGCGCTATGTTCTCCCGCGGCCACGCTACCAGGACCCGTAGCGCTTGGCTCTTATTCGTATGCTCCGACAGCCGGGCAGCTTCCGGCACAGCCACAGACCCCACAGTCGTCGGGGACGGACGCTTTAATGCAACAACTTCTGGTCGTTTTGCATGAAGCAATACAGCAGTTTGCAGCGCTGCCAGAGCTGGTGCGACAGGCTGTCGTTGCTGGACACGCGCGGGCATCGGCGCAGCCGGCCCCGGCCGGGACACCGAGCGTAGCGCCGGCGCCTGCGCAGATAACAGCGCCTGCACGGACAGCTGTACCGCCCCGAGCAGCAACGCCCCAAGCTGCACGGCCGCCGGCGAGTACATCGCGGCCCTCCGTGCCGCCGCTTAAGGCTCCTCCCGCTCCAGCCCCTGCTGCCGCACCGCCCGCTGGCCTGGCGCCTGCGTCCTGTCGGCCTCCCGGGAGATCGGACACACCTCCGCCTGACGATACGAGCAGCGTTGCTACGGAAACGCTTACTTCGCTACGGGAGGCTGTGAAGGCACTCAGGCGCCAGCAATCAGGAACTCGGCCAGCTCGCAACTGCCCTCGGACCCTTCCGGAATGCACGGTGATTGTTCGCCCAAAATATTCAAAACAGTCCTGGGAGGAGGTTAAAAGGCGGGCATTGGAGGCTGGGGATTGGGATTTACTAGAAAGAGTTGGGATGCCTGAAGAGGAAAGGGGACCTGAACGGGTTGCTACCTTACCTCAGAATCAGGCAGGTCAAAGTGATCTAACGAGGGACCAAGCTGGTAGTAGTGATACAGAGGGTAAACTCCAAGCTTTTCCAGTACAGAAGGCCCTTCCTAATTCAGGCCAGCCTGACAAGCATGGAATCTTTGCCTGGAAGGTGGTACAGGATTTGCAAACTAAGGTTGCTAAGTATGGATTGGGTTCTCCCGAGGTCATGCAGATTATTAGAGTACTGAATACTGATCTGCTTGCTCCATTTGATATTAAGCATTTAGGTCAGGTGTTATTTCAACCTGTACAATATCAAGTTTTTGAAGCCAACTGAAGAAGAATGGCTGAGAGGGCTGCAGCTGAGAATATGCAGTTGCCTCAAACTGATCCCAGATGTAGAGTTCCTGCAGATGCTCTCATGGGACTCAATAACTATGGGGACCCTGATGCCCAGGCTACCTGGCATCCTCAGATCCTTGAACAGGCTCAGAGGATTGGTATGGGGGCCTTATTAAAGGGCATAGACATGGCTGCTCCTAAAACATGATATGTGAAAATATCTCAGGGGCCGAAAGAGTACTTTTTGTCTTTCGTGGAAAAGATTGCTGCGGCCCTTGAGAAGCAAGTTGAGGATGAGGCCATGAGACAGCTGTTGTGCAGACAGCTAGCAAGAGATAATGCTAATGATGAGTGCAGAAGGATTATTGATGCCTTGCCAGGAGAACCCACACTTACACAGATGGTTGAAGCCTGTGCTAAGGTGGGATCTGGGGAGCATAAGTCTGCTCTGGCTGCAGTTCTACAGCCTCTTCAATTAAATTCTGGTGGACAAAAGAGACCTAAGGTTGAGAGCACACAGAAACAGCTTCAACAAAGGAAGAGAAACAAGGCGAACAGGCGAGTTGTTCAATGCAAAAGATGTGGTAGGCCAGGTCATTTTTCAGACTACTGCCGGTCTATCTATCATGCCAATGGTCAACCTCTGATACGTTTGGGGAACTTGAACAGGAATGCAAAGGGGAGTCAAATATTTCCTCAGGGCATAGCTCCTCTGGGACAGGCCTACTCAGCCAACTTAGAGCCGGCACCCAGGGATCGGCTGGCATGGAAGTGCACACCGTAGCAACAGTCATCTCAGACTCCAGTCATGTTTAAAAGGTTCCCTTTTGTGAGTATTCATCCCTATCTAATCTGAGTAAGTTGTTTCTTCGTAGTCACTGAGATCTTTTAGGATCTCCCCTCTGTGTGACTCCGCTGGTGTATGAGGAGAGTGGAGCTGATCTGATATTTTCCCACATTTGGGACGCTCATGACCTCTCTCAATTTTTTCTTCTTTAGCTGCAGATACATCTCCTTGGACAGGCTCTCCAGCCATTCCCTCTGCAGGCTCTCTTCAGTCTTTAGTCCCTCCTGTTTCACCAGGTTTGCTATGGCTTTATTCAGTGCAGCTTTGTGGTTTTTCAGTGCTTCCAGAGTTCCAAGGAAAGATGCAGATACATCTCCTTGGAAATAATTAGGAGTCAAAATTCTGGATTAGAATGCAACATAAGGAGGTGCAACTCTCAAATTCTATTAAGACTTTGAGTGATGCTCAGGGGTTGCTGGGTATCATTAATTGGTTACGTCCTTGTCTAGGGCTAACCACAGCACAGCTTTTCCTGCTTTTAATTTTAAAAGGAGGACCTCGAGTTGAATTCACCTTGGAAATTGACTCCTGAAGCACGATGAGTGCTGCAGGAGGTTCAATAAGCTGTTTCTGCTCGACAGGTTTATCGAGTGGATCTCAGGTAGCTTTGAATTTGGTCACTGATTAATACTCAAGCTTGAGTGCATTCATTTTGCATACCCGAAGCTACACCAAATTGCCAGGTTTCATAACAGAAGGTAATGCTAGGGCTGACATGCTGGCTAACCCTGCATGGGTAGCTCCTCAGCCTGATAAAATTGCATAAGCTAAGGCATTGCAAAAAAGTTTATTCACACTTTCTCCTCAGTTATGTGGGCATCTGCTCATACTGGAGAGAAAGGTCGTGATGTCACTGCCCATTGGAAACTCGCTTTTGCGATCTTGGGCGTGCGTGCTTCTGTGAAAACTGATACTGGCTTTGCCTATGTCTCTCAGAAGACACGGGAAAATAATCATTTTACAGTGCTACCAAATTCAAATAATTCTGTTATCTTGAATTATTTTCTCTCATTTCAGTCTACAGGCGAGATGCACCTGCCTCGAGCGAAGGTCTGAGTACAGGACCTACTCACTGAGAAGTGGGAAGGCCTGTATGAGCTATTGCTTGGGGGCGTGGGTATGCTTGCGTTTCCACAGATACTGGGGTACGATGGCTACCTGCAAGATGCATTCGCTCTGGCCTGCGGCACCAGAAGCAGAACAGGCAACCTCCAAAGCAGCTTCAAGTGTGACCAGAATGCAGATCATTCATTGAATGATTCTTCTGATGCTGACCAAGGCTATCAGCCTGCTCCTTCTACAAGCAGAGACTGAATTTCAGAGACTGAATTTCAAGTTCCTTATGTTATGGAGTCAGATTGTTATGCAGAATGTTAGAGCCCTTAAGGCTATTTATCTAGAGTCAGTGTTGGGGTTTTTAGGAGTTCTCCTAGTTTTTTTTCTGTTAAAGGAATTTTCCCCCATACTGTTGCTAGGGGAACAAATGGTCAGGTGCTTAAGAAGAACAAAAGACCTAGCTGCTCTTTTTGTTTCACCTGGGTGTGTGGTCAGTTGGTCTCTTTCAGAGAGAGAGGGAAGCTGCTGGTTCTTCGGCCGTTTTTCTTTCTGCCAGAGCAGCCCCGGGATCCCAAGCCCGCCTTCCCTGCCCCGCTAGGAGCTGGACTGTGGCTGCCCTGCCCCACTGCTGATTCGAGCCTTCGCTATGTTGTAGCCCTGCTTGCCCTGCCTGCCCTGACCCCTGGGGGGGTTCTCCGTTTGGATACACCTCGTCTGCCATCCAGGATTTGTGCTCGTCCCTGCCGTTCCAGCCTGCTGTTCCAGCCTGCTGTTCCCGAGGGTCCGGCCGGACACACGGATCAGCTGCCCAGGGATTTGTGAAGCTTCTTTGTTCCATCCCTTCCCAGGATCCCAGGCCACTGGTGCCGCGTGCTCCCCGAGTTCGCTCCGGAGCGCCCTCTGCAGCCTCGAGGGAACCATCGCACCTGCCCTGCTCACCGGGAGCCGCCAGCGCCCCTGCCGGCTGCGAGCGGAACTGCACCCAAGGGGAAAGGGCCTGACAGCCAAGAAGGCTGGGACTGGGTTTGTGATTGTTTGCTGTTATTGCCATAGTTATTGTTGTTTGTTTGACTGGTTATACACATATAGATATATAATAGTAAAGAACTGTTATTCCTATTTCCCACATTTTTGCCTAAAAGCCCTTGATTTCAAAATTATAATAACTCGGAGGGAAGGGGGTTGTATCTGCCATTCCAAGGGAGGCTTCTGCTTTCCTTAGCAGACACCTGTCTTTCAAACCAAAACAGATCTTGGCGCCCAACCGTGGGGCGTGAGGGCATTAAGAGAGTGTTCCGGTTTGGCCAAATTTAGAAATATATCCTCTGAGAGAAGGCACAACCACCCCTCCCCTACCAGGTTCGGGAAAAATAAATTTCCGCGAAGGAAAGTGAAGGAGATAAAACTATTTATTTAACAAACACACGGGAAAAGGAAAATAATGCTAAATAATAAAATCTTCCACTGTGGAGGAAAAACCTGGGAAAGTGTTAGAGTCCTGCCTTTGGTCTCCTCGGAGCTGGGGCTTGGGCCAGGGCCAGGGCCAGGCCCTCTGTGCCCGGTGGAAAGTCCTCCCGATGTGCTCTGATGTTAAAGCAATCAAGCAGTCCAGTAGAAAAGGGAGAAAATCTGAAATTCCAGGGAAAGAAAAATTCAACTATCAGTCTCTCACTGGAGAACAAAGCAGCTGAACCACTGGCCAAAAAAAAAAATGTCCTGGGCGCAGCAAGCCGGGTGCTTCCTCCCTCCCCTGCCACAGCTGGGAAACCAATTGCTATCTGTGTGTGACCTTGAACAAGCTGCAAACTGCTTTGAAAAAATTTTGCTCAGTTTTTTTCCTTCCCCCTCTCAGGCTCAGTTTAGAGGCATAGAAAGGCACAGGAATTAATTTCTGGGCATAGGCAGCGATATGGGATACACATCATAAGGTTACCCCAAGAGGTGAAAAAGGAATAACAGTTCCTGGGTAACTTAATTTTGTGTGCTGGATATTGGAACCTTGTTAGGCAGCACTATGTGGTCTACTTTACCCTGGTTCGGGTGGCAGGTGGTCATGGCTATATTCTTCCCCTTTGCAGCTCCTTACCTAAACATGGGTCCTCTGACTAAGGCTACCATTGCTGTTATCCAGTTTGCGCTATGGGTCGAGAAGGTGAGGAATTCATGGGTCTTTAACTTCCTCCGGAATGTGGGTACATGGATAAAGCGCTATCACACACTAAGTGCATGTTTTTGGGGTTATGTTAAAAATGGTACCTTCTGTGAGGAAATGACACCAGGGGAAGTTTTCTCCCAACCCCTCAACCAGTTCTTTGGGCCCACCCCACCAATTTTTGAAGGGTTTAGATTCCCTCTGAGTACTACCCAACTGGTGCTGGTAGGCCTACTCTATTTAGCACTCAGGGATAAGTTGAGATTGGCTTGGATAACTACCCAGACACTGGCCCCAGAGACTAGAGATCCTACCCCAGAGCCTGATCCAGCCCCAGAGCCTGACACAGCCCCAGACACTAGAGATCCTGCCCCACAGCCTGACCCTGCCCCACAGCCTTACTGCCCAACAGCCCACCTCAGAAATGGACTACCCGAACTGGGTGGGGGTACTGGTGGAGGGGATGCAGGAGATGCACCAGGAGATATGCCAGGAGATGGGCCAGGTGCGCCAGGGGATATGCCAAGTGCTAAGGGAATACACCTCCTCAGCTAGTGAAAAACCCTCTCCCTGCCCCAAAGAGGGTGAGCCCGATGGTGCAGCAGTGGAACCCACGGATGTTACAACCGTCCAGGTTTCAGCTGAACCACAAAGACAACCACAGCCAGCAGCAGTCGCCCCTGTGCAAAGGAGGAAGTGTAAGACCAAATCAGTACGACCAGTTAATGATGATGGGGAACCAGGGGACTCACAGCCAGAAGGAGAGTCAGAGCCAGAAATCATCACTGAGTCCCTGTCATACGACAGTCTCCGTAGTATGCGAAAAGACATTGTGTGACGGGGGCGCGAGCCTTATACCACCTGGCTGCTTCGGGTTTGGGACCTTATGGGCACAGGTGTGCAACTGGATAGTGGTGAGGCAAGGTATCTGGGATCATTGACCCAGGACCCAGGTGTGGACCAGATATTTGTGAGGGAGCCAGGGCCCCTTTCTCTCTGGGAGCGGCTCTTAATGAGTGTGAGAGAAAGGTTCATTCACAAAGACAGAATGCAGGAGTACCATCATAGAATGCAGTGGAAGACACTGGAGGAAGGGATCAGGCAGCTAAGAGAGGTGGCAGTATTAGAGGTACTCTTTGGGAAGGATGGACAGCATGATAATGACCCCGATAAGGTCAGGTGCACAGGACAGATGATGTGGAACCTGGCAAAGCTAGGGCCACCGCAATACACCACCTTCATTGCAACGATTGATGCTGACAATAACCGAGAAACAGTGGGCTCTGTTGCCAACAGGCTCAGGAATTATGACAGTATGGTCAATGGTCTGCTGAAAGCTCATGTCTCTGCTGTGGTCCAGGACCTCAAAGAGGAGATGAAGGAGATGAGGGAGGAGATGAGGGAGGAGATGAGGAAGGTCAGTGTGGCACCAGTGCAAGTCACAGGCCCCCAAGTCAGAGCCTGTTGTCCCCCAGCTAGAGAGAGAGGGTACACCCCACGAGCTGAGCTGTGGTTTTTCCTGTGTGAGCAGGGGGAAGACATGAGAAGGTGGGATGGGAAACCCACCTCTGCCCTGGCAGCGCGGGTGCGTGAACTCAGGGAGGGAGGCACTAACCGAGGGGGTTCCGCTAAGGTGAAAGTAGCCTCAGCCTCCCGTGACCAAGCTGCCAGGTATTACAGAAGGGAGGATGATATGTCAGATCCCCTTGAAGGGACCTCTAGCATGTATGCCCAGGGAAAGAATGATAACCAGGGCTAGAGGGACCCTGCCTCTAGCCAGGAAGAGGCACGGGAGAACTGGGTTTTCTGGACAGTGTGGATCCGATGGCCTGGTACATCAGAACCACAAAAATATGATGCCTTGGTTGACACTGGGGCACAGCGTACTTTAATGCCATTGGAACATGTGGGGGGAGAACCTGTATCCATCGCTGGGGTGACCGGGGGATCACAGCAGTTGACCCTTTTGGAAGCTGAGGTGAGCCTGACGGGGAAGGAGTGGCAAAAGCATCCGATTGTGACCGGCCCAGAGGCCCCGTGTATTTTGGGCATGGACTTCCTCCGGAATGGCTATTACAAAGACCCAAAAGGACTCAGGTGGGCATTTGGGATTGCTGCTGTGGAGGCAGAGGGCATTAGGCAATTGAACACCCTGCCTGGACTATCTGAGAATCCTTCTGCAGTTGGGCTCCTGAAAGTGGAAGAGCAACGAGTGCCAATTGCCACCTCGACAGTGCACCGCCGGCAGTATCGGACAAATCGAGATGCTGTGATCCCCATCCACAAGATGATCCGTGAGCTGGAGAGCCAAGGGGTGGTCAGCAAAACCCACCCACCCTTCAACAGCCCCATCTGGCCTGTGCGCAAGTCTGACGGGGAATGGAGATTGACTGTGGACTATCGTGCCTTGAATGAAGTGACTCCACCATTGAGCACTGCTGTGCTGGACATGTTGGAGCTCCAGTACGAGCTGGAGTCCAAAGCAGCGAAGTGTTATGCCACTATTGACATTGCTAATGCATTTTTCTCCATTCCTCTGGCAGCAGAGTGCAGGCCTCAGTTTGCCTTCACCTGGAGGGGTGTGCAGTACACCTGGAATTGACTGCCCCAGGGGTGGAAGCACGGTCCCACCATTTGCAATGGACTAATCCAGACTGCACTGGAAAAGGGTGAGGCTCCAGAACATCTGCAGTACATTGATGACATCACTGTGTGGTGGAACACCGCAACAAAAGTGTTTGAGAAAGGAGAGAAAATCATCCAAATTCTCCTGGAAGCTGGTTTCGCCATCAAGAAGAGCAAAGTCAAGGGACCTGCCCGAGAGATCCAGTTCCTGGGAGTGAAATGGCAACATGGACGGCGTCAGATTCCCACTGAGGTCATCAATAAGATCACAGCAATGTCTCCACCAACCAATAAGAAGGAGACGCAAGCTCTCCTAGGCGCCATAGGTTTCTGGAGAATGCATATTCCTGAGTGCAGCCAGATCGTGAGCCCTCTCTACCTGGTTACCCGCAAGAAGAACAATTTCCACTGGGGCCCTGAACAGCAGCAAGCCTTCACCCAGATCAAGCAGGAAATCACTCACGCTGTAGCCCTTGGCCCAGTCAGGAGAGGACCAGAGGTGAAGAACGTGCTCTGCTCTGCAGCCGGGAACAATGGTCTGTCCTGGAGCCTCTGGCAGAAGGTGCCTTGTGAGACTCGGGGCCGACCACTGGGATTCTGGAGCCGAAGCTACAGAGGGTCTGAAGCCAATTACACTCCCACAGAGAAGGAAATCTTGTCAGCTTATGAAGGAGTCCAAGCTGCCTCAGAAGTAATCGGCACAGAGGCACAACTCCTCCTGGCACCCCAACTACCAGTGCTGTGTTGGATGTTCAAAGGAACGGTTCCTTCCATGCATCACGGCACCGACGCTACTTGGAGCAAATGGATCACCCTCATCACGCAGCGCGCCAAAATTGGAAACCCAGGCCGCTCTGGGATCTTGGAAATAATTACGAACTGGCCTGAAGGTGAGACTTTTGGGTTATCTTCTGAAGAAGAAGAGGAGCAAGTGACGCGTGCTGAAGAAGCCCCACCCTATAATGAGCTACCAGAGAGTGAAAGACAATACACCCTCTTCACTGATGGTTCCTGCCGAATTGTAGGCGCTAGCCGGAAATGGAAAGCCGCTGTATGGAGCCCCACATGACAAGTTGCATAGGCTACTGAAGGAGAAGGTGGATTGAGCCAATTTGCTGAAGTCAAAGCCATCCAATTAGCTCTGGACATAGATGAAAGAGAGAAGTGGCCAAAGCTCTACCTCTACACTGATTCATGGATGGTAGCCAATGCTCTGTGGGGATGGCTGGAAAGGTGGAATAAGGCAAACTGGCAGCGCAGAGGAAAACCAATCTTGGCTGCTGAGGAGTGGAAAGACATTGCCACTCGGGTAGAGAAGCTATCCATGAAGGTCCATCATGTAGATGCTCACGTCCCCAAGAGCCGGGCTAACGAAGAACATCGTAACAACAAACAGGTAGATCAGGCTGCGAAAATAGGGGCGTCCCAGATAGACTTGGATTGGCAACATAAAGGAGATTTGTTCCTAGCTCGATGGGCCCATGATGCCTCAGGTCATCAGGGTAGAGATGCCACCTATAAGTGGGCACGAGACCGAGGGGTGGATCTAACCATGGACAGTATCTCCCAGGTTATCCATGATTGTGAGACATGCGCTGCAATCAAGCAGGCAAAGTGGGTGAAGCCCCTGTGGTATGGTGGGCGATGGTCCAAATACAAGTATGGGGAGGCCTGGCAGATTGATTACATCACACTGCCTCAAACCCGCCAAGGCAAGCGCTATGTGCTCACAATGGTAGAAGCCACCACTGGATGGCTGGAGACCTACCCTGTGCCTCATGCTACTGCCCGTAACACCATCCTTGGCCTTGAAAAGCAAGTCCTTTGGAGGCATGGTATTACCGCTGTCCTGCTTCCTACAGTATATCACCGTGTCCCGCAGCCATCGGGAGGAGGAGGAGAGAAGATCCAGCAGGAAGGAACTGTGCAGCAAGATTGATTCATTTAATTATTTTACAAACTCTTTTATAGACTTTTTTTTCATAGTCTAATTGGACAAAGGACTAGTCACCCCTTGGGGGTGATTGGCTAAAATCCTAAAACATCCATTGTCAAAATATTTTTCTACTATACCATAAACAAGATTTTTCAAGGTTGCAGGTGGCTTGGTTGTTTACATTCTCTGCTACCTCTTCTGTGAGAGAGAAAAGTCTCTCACGGACTTAGAAAATAGCAAGAAAATCCTCGCTAGCAGCATTTTTGTACCTACAATTCCCCCTTTTTGTTTTATAAGATAACTCTACTATTAATCCTATTTAGAAATCTACATCAGTTATTAATTCTAAATATGTCCTTAAGGCTTTAACTATCTGACTCCATAACAAGAAATTTAAAGTTCAGTCTCTGCTTGTGGAAGGACCATCTCCCTGATGGTCGACATCTTGGTCATCATCAGAAGAGTCATTAGGCTGATGATCTACATTCTGGTCGCCATTTGGATGGTTGGCGTTCTAGTCATCATTTGGAGGTTGCCTGTTCTGCCGCTGGTGCTGTAGGTCAGGGCGAACGCATTTTGAAGGTAGCCACCATACCCCAGTATCTGTGGAAACGCAAGCATACCCACGACCCCAAATGATAAGCTCATGTGGGCCTTCCCACTGGTTAATGAGTAAATTCCGCACCCAGACCTTTGCCCGGGGCAGTTGTGTCTCGCCTGCAGACTGCAATGAGAGAAAATGATTCAGAATAACAGGATTATTTTAATTTTGTGGTACTGTAAGGTGATTAATTGTATACAAAGCTTTTTCTAGTCGGCTTCAGTAACCAAATTCAAAGGTTCCTGTGAGAATCATTGAAAAGCCATGATAACAGCCCTTAATTCAACTAACTAAGCAGAGTCTGACTTGGATTGGTGTGTTAATGAACCACCACAAAGGCACCTCATGCGCACAGTGCCCCCTGCTAAAAATTTGTCCCAATCCGTACGCCGCAAGCTGCCAAAACATCCCGTCCCCAAAGGTTAAGGGGAGTGGTAGCAACATAAGGCCTAATCGTAGCTGGGTGCCCCTCTGAATCCTTCACCACCACAAGCCGTTCGCTTAAATAGCTCTGTGTGGTTCCTCCTACTCCTGTGATGGCCGATCCCACCGGGGCTAAAGGCCATGAAGGAGGCCACGCAGAGAAGGAGATGATCGTTACATCAGCACCTGTATCAATCAAACCTCGAAGCTGAGTCCGGGGCAGACGGGCGTTTGGCAGGATCAGGGTACATGCCATCTGTGGCCTTTGGTCAGAGATGTCTGCAGTCCAGAAGGCCTGCGGAAGTCCCGTAGATCCACTGCCGTTATCTTCGTGAGTTTGTTGTCCTATCCTGGGGACACAAGACTTAAAGGGCACTAATTTAGCAAGGCAGGTCTTTTCAGGAATAATTACAGGGGGTTTTTGCGTGGAGACCATAGCGCAAATCTGACCTTTAAAGTCAGCATCAATAACTCCTGAGTGCACTAAGATTCCTTGATGGGCAACGTCAGGTTTCCCCACCAGCATCGCACTGGATCCCTGGGCTAAGGGTCCATATGCATCCAAGGGAACCTTATAAATACCGCTAGAGTCTAAGATGACTGCGGCTGCGGTGTGGACGTCAAACCCGTCTGATCCCTGGGTGCTGTCTCTAGGGTGGCTGGGTAGGCCTGTGCCTGTATCGGTGCCCCTCTCTGGGGGAGCGACTGCATCAGAGAGCAATTCCCCCTCCTTGCACCCCGGCGGAAGTTTCCCGACAAAGGCCAATCATCGGCATGAGTCAGGGATCTACAATAGTCCGAGCAATGCCCTGGCCTGCCACACCTCTTGCACTGGGGGATCGGTGTGTTCTGTTTTTGTTTTGGCTTAGGCTGCTTCCATTTTTTCGCCTGTTTTGGTTGCTTTGGTTCACGACCAGAAGATGCGTGAACAGGCTGCAGGAACGCAGCCAAAGCAGACCTTTTCTGGTTCCCAGATCCCACCTTAGCGCAGGCTTCGACCATGTCTGTTACCTCAGGATCCCCTGGTAAGGCATCTATGATTTTTCTGCACTCTTCATTTGCGTTATCTCTCACTAACTGCCTTAACAACATCTGTCTTAACCCGTCATCCTCAACCTGCTTCTCGAGAGAAGCAGCGACTTTCTCTACAAAGGAGAGGAATGACTCTGATTTCCCTTGAACTATTTCAGTATATCGCTTTCTGGGCGCAGACCACTCTAAGGTTTTCAACAGGGCAGCCATGCCAACCTGTTGAGCTTGCAGCAGGATGCTAGAGGACAAGTTACCCTGTAGACTGGGATCAGAGAAGGGACCAGTCCCCATCAAAGCATCCATTCCCGCTGTCCGTCTAGGATCAGCAGCAGGGAGCTGCATATTCTCTAATGCAGTCTTGTTGGCCAGCTTTCTCCAGGTTTTCTCAAAAACTGTAAATTGTACAGGTTGAAATAGAATTTGACCTAAGTGTCTGATATCAAATGGAGAAAGCAAATCTGTATTTATCACCCTTATTATCTGCATAACCTCAGCAGAACCTAGCCCATGTTGTGCCACCTTGGATTGGAGGTCCTGGGTGACTTTCCAAGCAATTACCTCATGCTTATCACGCTCGCCAGAATTTGGGAGAACCTTATACACTGGGAAAGCTTGGATCTCCCCTTCTGGGGAATCCCTACCATCCTGAACTTCTGGAACAGCCTGTGGGTGAAGTGTAACAGCTTCCTGGTTATGCCCAGAATCCTCAAATCTATTTGGCATTCCAAGTGTTTCCAATAACCTCCAGTCACCGTCCTCCAATGCTCACATCTTAACTGACTCTAAGAAGTGACTGTAGTGGGTCAGACGCACTGTTACCGTGCAGTCCTGAAAGGTCCAGGGGTGAGACCGGCGCAGCCTTTTTCTTCGCCGCGCGGCTACAGCCGCCTGACGACCTGGGGCCAGAACCTCATCTGCCTCACTTCCTGACGATGAATCATCAGGCAAAGGCAACTCTGAGGTGCTGGGACTGGAGAGAAATGGACGGGGAGGGGCACTTTGGCTAGGTTGGCTAGGGGCAGAACAGACAGCACAGACTACAGCTGGCTGCGCTGCAGTTTGAACAGCAGCCTCTTCACGGGATGCTGTCTCGGCTGGTCCCGATCGAGCCGGTACTGGAACTGCTACCGCCATCTCTGGGGCTACTGCTGCGCTTGGCGCCGCGCTTGTCTCTTGCACCGCAGCCGTCTTCGGCGCGGTCACTGCCGAAACCGCTCCTGTTTTGTGCTCCCCAGCCGCCTTCGGCGCCGTTGCTGGTCTTTGGTCTGCGGCCCGCTTCCGGGTTTTCCCGTGGCAGCGCTACTTCTGGGTTCGCCTCCGACTGCACCGCTTCCTGGTTTGGAGCCATGGCTCTCGCGGGCGGCGCGGGCGGCGTGGGCGGCGCAGGCTCGGTGCGCCCTGCGCGGCGGGGTGCCTCGGGCATCCGCTGCTCTAGCAAGCTGAGCAGGTCCTCCACCCTTCGGGATTTGTTCGGTAACTCTGTCAGCAAAGGCAGATGCTGTATTAAAAGGTCGATGGCTCGGTTCTGCGACTGCGCAGAACAGTCCAGTGCCAAGGAGGGCAGTGGACCACACACAGGCAGTCTCGGCGCACTCACGCCCGGCGCTATGCCGGCTAAGAAGTTAGATCCAGGTGCATACGCAACCGGGCTAGGAGCCGCTCTGGGGGTCCAGTTTGCTGAGCCGCTGATTTGCGGCCCTGGATAAGCCGTGGCCGCCGCCAAGCCAAGCGGCAAGGCAGGCTGTGCGCCCTCCTGCTGCCCCGACCCCCCCCGCCTCTGGGGGCCACAGAGTCCTGCGACTGTGCAGGGTGAGGCAGCGCAGGCTCTGCCTGTGGAGCCGGGGGGGTTTTCCGAATGCCCCTGAAGCCCAGTCAGCGGGGCCCCCCTCGGACATTCCTCCGTCACACATCACTGAAATAGGCGATCCAGCTCTGCTGTCACAGTCAAGGTCTGTCAGCAGGATAAATAACGAACATCAGGTTTTGTATAATTCTAATGCTGCTGGCTCCCCAGTCGGGAGCTCGTGTCGGACAGCACAGCCAAGTTCCTGCCATAAGGCAAAGTCCAGGGCAGTATCTCTGTCCGTGGAAATCCCTTTTAAAGTAGCCCAGTCTAATAATTCCCGAACTGAGTTTTCAGGAATGGAGGTGTGCATTATACTAAACACACCTTTCCAGACCAGTACCACAGTGTTGGATTGTGAGCTGCTGTTCGCCATTTCTCAGTCCTGTCGGACTTCCTGGTCCCGGGGGGGAAGGGGAACAGCGTACCTCTAGAGGAATTCGGCTTGGCTCGCAGTGTGCAGGACACGTCAGAGAGTGCAGATCACGTCGGGGCCACCAAATATTACCGCAGGCCTGGGCCCTGGGGTATATCACTGTGTCCCGCAGCCATAGGGAGGAGGAGGAGAGAAGATCCAGCAGGCAGGAGTTGTGCAGCAAGACTGATTTATTTAAATATTTTTCAAACTCTTTTATAGACTTTTTCTTCATAGTCTAATTGGACAAAGGATCCGCCACCCCTTGGGGGTGATTGGCTAAAATCCTAAAACATCCATTGTCAAAATATTTTTCTACTATACCATAAACAAGACTTTTCAAAGGTTGCAGGTGTTTCATTGTTTACAGAACTCTGCTACCTCTTCTGTGAGAGAGAAAAGTCTCTCACGGACTTAGAAAATAGCAAGAAAATCCTTGCTAGCAGCATTTTTGTATCCACAGGTACACACCTTGGGGTACCCTGTGGTTTTACCTGAAGGACCACGGAGAGGATACAAGAAAGTGGGATGAACAACCTACCTTGATCCTAGATGCATGGGTATGGAAATTGCATGGAAAAACAACCACAAATGGGTTTTTTTTCCAGGAAAGATGTTACTCCAGCCTCCAGCCGACAGTTTTCCAGGCAGAATGGACGGTCTGATCATATTACTGACTCTATGGAGAGAAGTTCTAGTCCATTTCTACAAGATTTTAGCAGAGAACCTTATGATCAGTATTAGAGGGGCCCTGCTTCCATCCATGTAAAGGTTAGGGATAACTGAGTTTACTGGACTGTGAGAATTTGATGGCCTGGCACAGCAGCCCCACAGGAGTACAAGGCTTTAGCAGACACTGTAGCACAGTGTACCCTAATACCATCAAGCTCTGGAGGGACAGAATCTATTTGTAGTTCTGGAGTGACAGGGGGATCCAAAGAGCTGACTGTATTGGAGGCTGAGATCAGCCTGACTGGGAATGAATGGCAAAAGCACCCTACTGTGAGTGGCCCAGAGGCTCCATGCATCCTTGGCATAGATCATCTCAGGAGAGGGCATTTCATGGACCCAAAAGGGTACTGGGGGGTTTTCGGTAAAGCTGCCCTGGAGACAGAGGAAATGAAACAGTTGTCCACCTTGCCTGGTCTCTTGGATGATCCTTTTGTTGTGGGGTTGCTGAAGGTTGAAGAACAGCGGGTGCCTATTACCGCAGGCCTGGTTCCTACAGTATATCACCGTGTCCCGCAGCCATAGGGAGGAGGAGGAGGAGAAGATCCAGCAGGCAGGAATTGTGCAGCAAGATTGATTTCTTTAATTATTTTACAAACCTTTTATAGACTTTTTTCTTCATAGTCTAATTGGACAAAGGACCAGCCACCCCTTGGGGGTGATTGGCCAAAATCCTAAAACATCCATTATCCAAATATTTTCTACTATACCATAAACAAGACTTTTCAAGGTTGCAGGTGGCTTGGTTGTTTACATTCCCTGCTACCTCTTCTGTGAGAGAGAAAAGTCTCTCACGGACTTGGAAAATAACAAGAAAATCCTCACTAACAGCATTTTTGTACCTACAATTCCCCCTTTTTGTTTTATAAGATAACAACCCTACTATTAATCCTAAATAGAAATCTACATCAGTTATTAATTCTAAATATGTCCTTAAGGCTTTAACTATCTGACTCCATAACAAGAAATTTAAAGTTCAGTCTCTGCTGGTGGAAGGACCATCCCAGTCTCTGCTTGTAGAAGGACCATCTGCCTGATGGTTGACATCCTGGTCATCATCAGAAGAGTCATTAGGCTGATGATTTACATTCTGGTCGCCATTTGGATGGTTGGCGTTCTGGTCATCATTTGGAGGTTGCCTGTTCCGCCTCTGGTGCCGTAGGTCAGGGCGAATGCATTTTGAAGGTAGCCACCGTATCCCAGTATCTGTGGAAATGCAAGCACACCCCCAACCCCAAACGATAAGCTCATGTGGGCCTTCCCACTGGTTAATGAGTAAATTCTGCACCCAGACTTTTGCCCGGGGCAGCTGTCTCTTGCCTGCAGACTGCAATGAGAGAAAATGATTCAGAATAACAGGATTATTTTAATTTTGTGGTACTGTAAGGTGATTGATTGTATAAAAAGCCTTTTCTAGTCAGCTCTGTGGGGTTTCTCCATGCATTCCCCTTTTCTGTTTGTCCAAAACACGCTTCAAGGTACCATGAGCGCGTTCGACAATGGCTTGGCCAGTAGGAGAATGTGGGATACCAAAGGTATGGTCTACACCCCATAGGTGTAAAAACTGCCGCGTCTTCTCTGAGGCGTAGGCAGGACCATTATCGGTTTTCACAGAAGCTGGCACGCCCAGGACTGAGAAAGCCAATTTCCAATGGGCAATGACATCACGGCCCTTCTCTCCAGTGTGAGCAGTAGCCCACATAGCCAAGGAGAAAGTGTCAATAGACACGTGCACATATTTCAGCCGACCAAATTCTGGGACGTGAGTTACATCCGTTTGCCAAATCTGCAAGGCTTTTAGCCCTCTGGGGTTTACCCCCGCTGGCAAAGGCGCAGCGAGTCCGTGACAGTCAGCACAAGCGCTGACAATGTCGCGCGCCTCGTTTGGCGTTAAATGAAACCGCTTCTGCAGGGTATGTGCACTTTGATGGAAGAAACCGTGCGATGCCTTGGCTTGTGCAATTTTGTCAGGCTGAGGCCCTACCCACGCAGGGTTGGCCAGCATGTCAGCCCTGGCATTGCCTTCTGTTAGAAACCCTGGTAAATTGGTGTGGCTTCGAATGTGCAGAATGTAATACGGATGCACTCGAGCTTGAATCGCAGACCACAAGGTTTGCAGCAGCGAAAACAGAGCCGCATTGTTCACCTCCTTCAGAAGTGAACAATCTAAGCGTTGGGTGATATCTGCTACATAAGCAGAGTCAGTAACCAAATTCAAAGGTTCCTGTGAGAATCGCTGAAAAGCCATGGTAACAGCCCTTAATTCAACTAACTGAGCAGAGTCTGACTCGGATTGGTGTGTTAATCAACCACTGCAAAGGCAGTGTAGGGTACTGTGTGCCCTCACACACAGTAACCCCTGCTAAAAATTTGTCCCAATCCGTATGCCCCAGGCTGCCAACACATCCCGTCCCCAAAGGTTAAGGGAAGTGGTAGCAACATAAGGCCTAATCGTAGCTGGGTGCCCCTCTGGGTCCCTCACCATCACAGGCCGTTCGCTTAAATAGCTCTGTGTGGTTCCTCCTAATCCTGCGATGGCCAATCCCACCAAGGCTAACGTCCATGAAGGAGGCCATGCAGAGAAGGAGATGATCGTTACATCAGCACCAGTATTAATCAAACCTCGAAGCTGAGTCCGGGGTGGACGGGCGTTCGGCAGGATCAGGGTACATGCCATCTGTGGCCTTTGGTCAGAGATGTCTGCAGTCCAGAAGGCCTGCGGAAGTCCCATAGATCCACTGCCGTTATCTTTGTGAGTTTGTTGTTCTATCCTGGGGACACAAGACTTAAAAGGCACTAATTTAGCAAGGCCAGTCTTTTCAGGAATAGTTACAGGGGGTTTTTGCGTGGAGACCATAGCGCAAATCTGACCTTTAAAGTCAGCATCAATAACTCCTGAGTGCACTAAGATTCCTTGATGGGCAACATCAGGTTTTCCCACCAGCATCGCACTGGATCCCTGGGCTAAGGGTCCATATGCATCCAAGGGAAGCTTATAAATACCGCTAGAGTCTAAGATGACTGCGGCTGCGGTGCGGACGTCAAACCCGCCTGATCCGTGGGTGCTGTCTCTAGGGTGGCTGGGTAGGCCTGTGCCTGTATCGGTGCCACTCTCTGGGGGAGTGACTGCATCAGAGAGCAATTCCCCCTCCTTGCACCCCGGTGGAAGTTTCCCGACAAAGGCCGATCATCGGCATGAGTCAGGGATCTACAATAGTCCGAGCAATGCCCTGGCCTGCCACACCTCTTGCACTGGGGGATCGGTGTGTTCTCTTTTTGGCTCGGCTTAGGCCACTTCCGTTTCTTCACCTATTTTGGTTGCTTTGGTTCACGACCAGAAGATGTGTAAACAGGCAGCAGGAACGCAGCCAAAGCAGGCCTTTTCTGGTTCCCAGATGCCAACTCAGCACAGGCTTCGACCATGTCTGTTACCTCAGGATCCCCTGGTAAGGCATCTATGATTTTTCTGCACTCCTCGTTTGCGTTATCTCTCACTAACTGCCTTAACAACAACTGTCTTAACCCATCATCCTCAACCTGCTTCGCGAGAGAAGCAGCGACTTTCTCTACAAAAGAGAGGAATGACTCTGATTTCCCTTGAACTATTTCAGTATATCGCTTTCTGGGCGCAGACAACTCTATGGTTTTCAACAGGGCAGCCATGCCGACCTGTTGAGCTTGCTGCAGGATGCTAGAGGACAAGGTACCCTGTAGGCTGGGATCAGAGAAGGGACCAGTCCCCATCAAAGCATCCATTCCCGCTGTCCGTCTAGGATCAGCAGCAGGGAGCTGCGAATTTACTAATGAGGTCTTGCCGGCCAGCTTTCTCCAGGTTTTCTCAAAAACTGTAAATTGTATAGGTTGAAATAGAATTTGACCTAAGTGTCTGATATCAAATGGAGAAAGCAAATCTGTATTTATCACCCTTATTATCTGCATAACCTCAGCAGAACCTAGCCCATATTGTGCCACCTTGGATTGGAGGTCCTGGGCAACCTTCCAAGCAATTACCTCATGCTTGTCATGCTCCCCTGAATCTGGGAGAGCCTTATACACTGGGAAAGCTTGGATCTCCCCTTTTGGGGAACCAGTACCATCCTGAACTTCTGGCACAGCCTGCGGATGGAGTGTAACAGCTCCCCGGTTACCCCCAGAATCCTCAGATCTATTTGGCATTCCAAGGGTTTCTAATAACCTCCAGTCACCCTCCTCCAATGCTCGCATCTTAATAGACTCTAAGAAGCAATTGTAATGCGTCGGACGCACTGTTACCATGCAGTCCTGAAAGGTCCAGGGGCGAGACCGGTGCAGCCTTTTTCTTTGCCGCCCGGCCACAGCCGCCGGACGACGTGGGGCCAGATCCTCATCTGCCTCACTGCCTGATGAGGAATCATTAGGCAAAGGCAACAATGGGGTGCTGGGAGTGAACAGAAATGTGCGGGAAGGAGGGGCACTTTGGCTAAGTTGGCCAGAGCCAGAACAGACAGCACGGACTGCAGCTGGCTGTGCGGCAGTTTTTACAGCAGTTTCTTTACGGGAGGCCGTCTCGGCCAGTCCCGACCGAGCCGGTACTGGGACTGCTGCAGCCGCCGACTCTGGGGCTACAGCTGCGCTCGGCGCCACGCCCGGTGCCGCGCTTGTCTCTCGCACAGCAGCCGCGTTCAGTGAGGTCGCCGCCTCCACTGCTGTTTCACGCCCCCCGGCCGCGCTCGGCGCCGCTGCCCCCGCGGCCGTTTCGCGCTCCCTGGCCGTTCCCAGCGCCACCGTCTCTGGCTGCGTCTCCGCAGCCGCTGCCGCTGCTTCCGGTTTCGCCGCTGGCAGCACCGCTTCCTGGCTCGGGGCCGCGTCTCCCGCAGCCGGCGGGGGGGGGACAGGGCCAGCGCTGGCGGCGCGGCCAGCGCGGGCTCGGGCATCCGCCGCTCTAACAGGCTGAGCAGGTCTTCCATCCTTCGGGATAGGTTCAGCAGCTCTGTCAGCAAAGGCAGATGCTGCATTAAAAGGTCGATGGCTCGGTTCTGCGACTGCGCAGAACAGTCCAGCGCCAAGGAGGGCAGCCGACCATAACCAGGCAGTCTCGGGGCAGGCACGCCCGGCGCTACGCCGGCTAAGTTAGATCCAGGTGCATACGGAACCGAGCTAGGAGCCTCTCTGGGGGTCCATGTTGCTAAACCGCTGATTTGCGGCCCTGGATAAGCCGTGGCTGCCGCCCAGCTGAACGGCAAGGCAGGCTGTGCACCCTGCCGCTGCTCTGACCCCCTCGCCTCTGGCGGCGCGGGGTTCCTGGGGGCTGCGGAGTCCTGCGATTGTGCAGGGTGAGCCGGCGCAGGCTCTGCCTGTGGAGCCGGGGGGGTTTTTCCGAATCCACCATCATTTGCCCCGGAAGCCCAGTCAGCGGGGCCCCCCTCGGACATTCCTCCGTCACTCATCACCAAGATAGGCGAGCCAGCCCTGCTGCCACAGTCAAGGTCTGTCAGCAGGGTAAATAACAAACGCCAGGTTTTGTATAATTCTAATGCTGCTGGCTCCCTAGTCGGGAGCTCGTGTCGGACAGCACAGCCAAGTTCCTGCCATAAGGCAAAGTCCAGGGCAGTATCTCTGTCCATGGAAATCCCTTTTAAAGTAGCCCAGTCTAATAATTCCCGAACTGAGTTTTCAGGAATGGAGGTGTGCAATATGCTAAACACACCTTTCCAGACCAGTACCACAGCGTCGTTTTGTGAGCCGCTGTTCGCCATTTCTCAGTTCTGTCGGACCTCCCGGTCCCGGGGGGGAAAAGGAACAGCGTACCTCTAGAGAAATTCAGCTTGACTCGCAGTGTGCAGGACACGTCAGAGAGTGCAGATCACGTCGGGCAGCACCAAATATTACCGCAGGCCTGGTTCCTACGGTATATCACTGTGTCCCGCAGCCATAGGGAGGAGGAGGAGGAGAAGATCCAGCAGGCAGGAATTGTGCAGCAAGATTGATTTCTTTAATTATTTTACAAACTCTTTTATAGACTTTTTTCTTCATAGTCTAATTGGACAAAGGACCCGCCACCCCTTGGGGGTGATTGGCCAAAATCCTAAAACATCCATTATCAAAATATTTTTCTACTATACCATAAACAAGACTTTCCAAGGTTGCAGGTGGCTTGGTTGTTTACATTCCCTGCTACCTCTTCTGTGAGAGAGAAAAGTCTCTCACAGACTTAGAAAATAACAAGAAGATCCTCACTAACAGCATTTTTGTACCTACAGGTGCCAACCGCTATCACTGCAGTGTACCAGAGGCAATAATCACACCAACCGAGATTCTGTAATTCCCATCTGTGGCGGCTGGTGTGGGGTCTGTACTTCAGACCCAGGAAGCTGTGACCAGTCTGGAGAGATGGTCCCGTGAGGAACCGTCTTCCCGCGGCCCGGTGTCTTCCCTCAGCCATAGCCAGAGTGCCTTTGCAGGGAAGCTAACAGCTCTTTAGTGATTTTCAGCTCATGATTTCAGCTCTTGCTCTCAGGGCAATCTCCAGGCCAGACCAGGAGGAGAGAGACGAGAGGCCCGTATAGCAGTTCCCCATGGGGCAGCTTTATTATTCCTACCCCGTGAAGGGGAGGCCAGGGACGAGCTCTCTCTGCTCTCACAGGGGCAGAGGGCTAGATCTTATAGGGATACAGGGGGTGGGTGTCAGAGGGTAAAAGGCAATGGGTTACAAAGGATCTGTATAGGGTCTCCTAGAGGATTCTGGGTCTGTCTTCTCACTGTAACTGAAAAGTGGTTGCCTTTCCAGGGGAGTTCTGCTGGGAGGTTATGCAATCTCCTTATCCCAGCAGGTCTCCCTCCAGGGCAGGGGCTGGGCATACCCCACAACTCCCCCATCTGTATTTATTAAAAAGGCATTTCCGGCAGCCTTTCTGTAGCAACGTAGGAGGCATGAGAACATAAGTAATAATTACAATGAATACCCACAAAACACCCTTAACTAAAGATGCAATCCATCCCATTATTCCCCATCGTCCGAAAAGTTCATCGACCCAGTCTAGGCTCTTATCTACTTTTATGTCTTTTACTAGTCCTTGCATGTTGGAGTCTCCTCCCCCCTGCCATGTAGCCCTGGGAGAGGGGCCCTGAGGGGACAGACACAGGGTTTCTCGAGCCCCTGGTCAGCCTTGTTCCCCACTGGTTGTTTTGTGTTTCACTGCGCAGGCAAGGACCCTCTGTCCCGGGACTAGGAGAGCTCCTCGGCAGAGTCCCGGCCATGCGGCTGGAGAAATAAACATCTCTCTGAAACATCTACCAAGAATCTGTGCATATATATTTCTTTTCCACAGTGTCCTTGTTTGATACATCGTGTTGCAGTATCGGCACTGCTACAAATGGTGGAGAATTGCGGGCAGAATGATCCCCGATCCCTAAGCGACTGATTTGTGTGAGTAAACCCTGGAAACTTTGGATTCCTCTTCTTGGTTTTGTTTTGCTATTCCATATCTAAACTATGGAGGAACTGTGGGAAGACTCTTGGCTCTCAGAGCCGCATATGGACATTTATCTTAAACTTAAAATGATTCTTGAACAACGATTTGTAAATTTTAGATTAATTCAAGCTCAAAAAGAACTGAAACATTTCCTGGCGTGGTTGTTTAAGAACTTTTTCTATGTTTCTTGGGATTTAATTCTTACCAAAGACTTTTGGAACACCATTTGGACACAGTTAATCTTTGAGTCAAAATATATGCCGATGGAAGAATATTTTCGTGAATATTATTTAATTACCGAGACTGTTGAGCAATGTCAGCTGTGTCCTGGCGAAGGGAAGCCTGGCTCAGGGACCATGCGACCCAGGCCACGTGGACCGAGTGCTCTGCGAGCAGCAGCAAGGCAGTTCCCGCGTGCAGGCGGAGCCACGTGAGCTGCAGTGTCGGCGGCGGAGCGAGGCGTGGCGGGAGCGGCGAGACCCGGCGGTGCCCGCACGGCCCCGTGCAGTGCATGGTGGAGCGAGCCCCGTGAACGCCCGACCGAGAGGGGCGGCGCACGGGCGGCGGCTGGCGGCGGTGGCGGTGGAGCGGAGCCGCTTCTAGCCGAAATGTGTGCTGAAGCAGGGCGCGGGGGGGTCATCCCTCGGGGGCCCGGCCGAGACGTGGGTGCAGCGCCTGGCATCGGCAGCGAAGCTGCGACCAGAGGAGGAGACACACCAAGAACTGAGCGGCGCAGTCCGGCCCGGCCCGTGCAGCCCCGAACGCGACCCCGGGAAGAGCGCGCAGGCACGAGCAGCTCCGGCGGCCCCGGCAGCCCCAGCAGCTCCGACAATTCCAACACGGGAGTGAGCGAAAGAGAGAGCAAAGACGCAGCGAGACAGAAAACAGCAGCCACTCGGAAAAAGGAAAATATCGTAGCTAAGATTTTAGGAATAGTAAAATGGTATAATGTTAAACAAAATTATGGTTTTATAACAAGGTGTGACAACCAGCAAGACATATTCGTGCATAGAACTGCTATTAAAAAGAATAACCCTGAAAAATGTGTCCCAAGCTTGGGAGATGGAGAGGTGGTAGAATTCAAAATTATACAAGGTAGAAAAGGGTGACAAGCATCGCAGGTCACTGGGCCTGATGGTGTTCCTGTGAAAGGCAGTATATATGCTAAAAATTGTAGTCATGTTAGACAGTATCTCCATTATAAGCCCCCCCTACAGTCTCCCTTTCCTAATCCCACCTTTCCCTTTTACCCTATGTCCTATTACCCCCAGTGTATTCCCAATCCGTTTTTTCATCCATGGTTTCCCTCAGAAAACCATACCTTTGCCAATTGTGTCCCCAAAAATCCCTTTCCAATGCCGAGTGGGAGATGAAAAGGGGGAGGGAAGAAGTTAAACCCTCTCCTGCCTCAGTTTCCCCACAAAGCATGCGCAGAGAGTTCTGTCTCCCTTCTGTCAGCCTTAAGATGTTCCAGAGAATCTGTTTGGACATTCAAAGACTCAGGATGGTGGCTTGTTTTGTTTTGAAACTGTTCTTGTTGTTTTCAATGTTAAGTTTTACATCTCTTTTATTAAAAATAAATGGGTGAAATGTCGGGGTCTCCTCCCCCCACCATGTAGCCCTGGGAGAGGGGCCCTGAGGGGAGGCACGGGGTTTCTCGAGCCCCTGGTCAGCCTCGTTCCCATTGGTTGGTTTGTGTTTCCCTGCGCGGGCAAGGACCCTTGGTCCTGTGATTGTAAGAATTCCTCGGCAGAGCTCCGGCCATGTGGCTGGAGAAATAAACATCTCTGAAACATCTAGCAAGAATCTGTCCATATATATTTCTTTTCCACGGGCCTCCTGGTTTGATACATCATGTTACAGTATCCCTGCTGTAACACTTGTAGTTTCTGGATGTTCGCCTGGATGGATGTTGAGTGCGAAGAAAGATTGAAGCAGCACATCCCTTCAAAGTCTTGGCAGCCATGTCTGTGAGCAAGCAGTAGGTAGTCTATTGCTGCTCGATTTTGTAGGGTTGCGTGCCTGGTAGTCTCCTCATCTTTTAAAAGATTGCTCAGGGCGGCAGATGTCGCATTGGCCTGCTTGCTTAGCCAACACCCTAGGTGACTGATATCCCCAAGGGCTTTGATTGCAACTAACCAAGGAGTGAACACGGAAGCTGCGACTTGTTCAGCCTTATTCAAATTGTAAATGCGACTGTCACAGCTTTCGTCAAACTCAGCAAAGAATCTCTTTTGACGTGTTGAGGTGTTTGTTTGTCTCCAATTATGTAACAATGTGATATTTGGGGTGAGGGTAGAAAGCTTGCCAAGGCTACAGGGGCCTCCTTGGAGATGTGAGGGGATCCCAGCCCATACTCTGTCACCACAGACAAGAAATACCCCCTGGGGTAACACTTTGGGGTGGAGAGTGGACACGGAGAGTGCGTGACTGGTGTAATTTCACCAATCCTGACTATTATAGGCTTTGTTAATTGGTGATATGTCTTTTCTGTATGTGTTTTTTGCCTGGTCAATTCCTGGCCAATTCCTGGCCAACATTGGCTTTGCTGTCTAAAATAAAATTTGACACAATATGTTGCTTTGGAGGACCCCAGCAGGTTCAATTCTTGGGGTTTGTCTCAAGCATTTGGCAGAATCTTTGTCCACTTGTCCCAGGTGGACTGGGACTGCTCTTCAGTGACAGTCAGCGATGCCCTGCAGAACTTCAGTAACTTCGCCGAAGGTTAAGCTGCAGGGGAGCGGGAGCCTTCGGAACGGTGGTTAAGCCGCGGGAAGAAGCAGGAGCCACGCTGGCTGGCAACTGATCCTCTGAAAAAGAGGTGAGTCGTAGCAGGGAACTATGGGCCAGGGTCAGGGGATGACCACCCTTGAAAGAGACATGCTTGAGCTTATGTCAAAGCTGCTAGACAAGCACGGCAAATCTTTGCCTGCATACGATTTAAAAATTATACTCCGATGAACTGCTTCTAAACTGCAAGGAGTAACTCAATCCTCTGTTGCTGCCTGGTCCGAGGTCGCCCTTCCCCCTCCCCGAGTCTAGTCAGATAAGTCAGGACTTACCCCTGCCATGTGCTCTGAACCTCTTTGTTCTAATGTGCGGGCAAAACCAAAAGTAACTCAGACTCTGGAGCAGTGTCTGATTGGCCGGTCACCCCGGGTCCGCCCCTAGCTCTCCCCTTTCCCTTCTCGTGAATAAAAGAGAGAGCTCAGAGTGAGCCCGCCCTCTTTGGCTCTGCTCCCTTCTGTGAACAGCTCCTGTGTGTCTCTGATTGAAAGCATCTGATTGCAGGACTAAGGCAAAAGCCAAGGGCTATATTTCTACCTCTTTGCTTCTACTGGTGGTATTAGCTTTGCAGCTGCTATTTGCTGCTTTTAGAGCTACTGAAATGCTAGATCGCCTGTGCTACCTCTCTAGGCTGCTCGAGGCTTTCTAAGGCATTGAACTACGAACCTATCCAGTAAAAGTGCTGTGAGTATTTCCACAGTCCACAATTTTTATGGCAGATCTGTGGGATAGAGTAGGAGTGGAACTTTGGAATGCTGTAGCTGACGGTTATAAAGGTGCTGCAGAGATGATTCCCTCCTGGAAAGTAATCTCTGAAGCTTTAAAAGCTCAAGAAAAATCTCTTGCTAAAGATAAAGAGGATGCCCCTTGCCTCGCCTCTGCAGAAGCAGAGCCTCAGAACTCTTTACAATTTGAAGAGACTGTGCCTCCTTCACCAAAGGCTTCAGCCCTCCTTGCAACAAAAAGGGAGAAGGGCTCCTCACGATCTATAAAAGCATTTACCGCTGGCTACGGTCCAGCTGACAGCAGCGAGGATGAAGGAGAGGATCCTTTTGACCCCGGACCCATCGATCCTGAAAAAGAGCAAGATTTATTTCCCCGCGATCCTCACGATACCTGGGTCCGCTTGAAACAACAAGCACTAAAGGAAGGGGATCTAGACTTTGCAGACAAAATTGTGGCGCCGGTCTTATATACGGGACCAAGAAAGCAAAATGCCCATTGGGAACAGCTATCTTTCCCAGAGCTTAAAGAGCTTCGGCAGGAGGCCACAGAGCACAGCATCAGTTCACTGTATTTTGTGACCCTGCTAGATTCTGTGTTTGCAGCTCATATCATGACACCATATGATTTAAAAACACTGGCACAGCTGTTGCTATCCCCCACTCAAAACGCTTTATGGGAAAAGGAGTGGGAAAAAAGTCTACAGAATCTGCTTTTATCTTATGTGGGTCATGCTAATCAGACCCTGGCAGGCCTCACGACTAGACAGCTTTTGGGAACGGGACCATATAGTGATCCCACTGTCCAACCTTGAGACATTCCCAAGGAAGCCCTTGAGGGAATTCGAAATGCTGCTCGCCAATCCTTCCTGAAGGTCCCTGATGCAAAAACGCCTCAGAAATCATTCACGACTATTGTCCAGGGGCCCCAAGAATCTTATATGCAGTTTGTCGACTGCCTTAAGCAGGCGCTCGAACACCAAATTGATAATGCAGAAGCTCGTGAAATTTTGCTTTTGAAGCTTGCTGTTGAGAATGCCAATGCAGACTGTAAAAAACTCCTCAAGTCCCTGCCTAACCGAAATCCAACTCTAGTTGAAATGGTGGAAGCATGCAACCGTGTTGGCACCCTAGAACATCAATATGCAGCCATGGCTGCAGCCTTTGCAGCCATGAGAGGGCCCCCTGCAACTTCAGGAGTCTGTTTTGGCTGCGGCAAACCCAGTCACTTAAGAAGGGACTGCTCTGCTCTGAAAAGGGATAAACCCAAAACCACTCCTGTGTGCTCATGGTGCCCCAGAAGCCCACATTCTGCTAACCAATGCCGCTCTAAGTATGATTCCGAAGGTCACCTGCTCCATGGATACCAGGGAAACTGGAACCAGGGTGCGGGACGGCAGCGCCGTGCTCTGACTCAGATGCCTCAGCCACCTCCACAGATGCCAGCCTCGCAGATGTCAGCCCTGCAGATGCCCAACGGAAGCTTCCCTCAAGTCTTCCCCCAGCAACTGCAGGCGGTGCCGGATTGGACTTGTACACCTCAGCCACAGTAAGGTTAAATGATTCTTCTGTTCATTTACTCCCTACAGGAATTTTTGGACCACTAGGGCCCCAAAAAAGTGCCCTGCTTTTAGGAAGGTCCTCAACTAGCCTTCCAGGACTTTCTGTTCTCCCTGTGGTCATGGACTTAGATTATAATGATGAACTTAAGATCATGGTTTGGACCCCTAATCCACCATGTCTTATCCTGCGAGGGACCTGCATAGCTAAATTAATCCCTCTTCCACATGATTCACCATCTTCTGTAGAAAAATATCGCACCAAGGTGGGAGGACTTGGTTCGATAGGGACCCCACTGTTACAGTGGGGATCCTGCAACATGCATATACCAAACCAGGAGTCCCGTGGAAAGGAAATATATATGGACAGACAGATTCTTGCTAGATGTTTCAGAGATGTTTATTTCTCCAGCCGCATGGCCGGGCTCTGCCCAGGAACTGTTCCAGTCACGGGACCAAGGGTCCTTCTGCCCGCGCAGGGAACACAAACCAACCAATGGGAACGAGGCTGAGCAGGGGCAGGGAAGCCCTCAGGGCCCCTCTCCCAGGGCTACACGGCAGGGGAGGGACCCCAACACCTCACCCGTTTTATTTTAATAAAAGGAGAATGAAAACAACTGGATAAACATAACAAGAACAGTTTCAAAACAAAACAAGCCACCCTCCTGAGTCTTTAAATGTCCAATCAGATTCTGTGGAACATCTTAGGGCTGACAGAAGGGAGACAGAACTCTCTGCGCATGCTTTGTGGGGAAACTGAGGCAGGAGAGGGTTTAACTTCTTCCCTCCCCCTTTTCATCTCCCACTCGGCATTGGAAAGGGATTTTTGGGGACACAATTGGCAAAAGCATGGTTTTGTGAGGGAAACCATGGATGAAAAAACGGATTGGAAATACACTGGGGGTAATAGGACATAGGGTAAAAGGGAAAGGTGGGATTAGGAAAGGGAGACTGTAGGGGGGGCTTATAATGGAGATACTGTCTAACATGACTACAATTTTTAGCATATATACTGCCTTTTACAGGAACACCATCAGGCCCAGTGACCTGCGATGCTTGTAACCCTTTTGTCCCTAGCACAATTTTGAATTCCACCACCTCTCCATCTCCCAAGCTTGGGATGCATTTTTCAGGGTTATTCTTTTTAATAGCAGTTCTATGCACGAATATGTCTTGCTGGTTGTCACACCTTGTTATAAAACCATAATTTTGCTTAACATTATACCATTTTACTATCCCTAAGATCTTAGGTACTACGATATTTTCCTTTTTCCGAGTGGCTGCTGTTTTCTGTCTCGCTGCGTCTTTGCTCTCTCTTTCGGTCGCTCCCATGTTGGAATTGTCAGAGCTGCTGGTGCCTGCGCGCTCTTCCCGGGGTCGCGTTCGGGGCTGCGCGGGCCGGGCCGGGCCGCGCCGCTCAGTTCTCCGTGCGTCGCCTCCTCTGGTCGCAGCTTCGCTGCCGCTGCCTGGCGCTGTACCCACATCTCGGCCGGGCCCCCGAGCGACGACTCCCCCACGCCCTGCTGCAGCGCGCGTCTCGGCTGGGTGCGGCTCCGTTCCACCGCCACCGCCGCCAGCCGCCGCCTGCGCGCCGCCCCTCTCAGTCGGGCGTTCACGGGGCTCGCTCCACCATGCGCTGCGCTGGACCGGGCGGGCACTGCCGGGTCCCGCTGCTCCCGCCGCGCCTCGCTCCACCACCGACACTGCGGCTCGCGTGGCTCCGCCCGCGCGCGGGAACTGCCTCGCTGCTGCTCGCAGAGCGCTCGGTGCACGTGGCCTGGGCCGCATGGTCCCTGCGCCACGCTTCCCTTCGCCAGGACACAGCTGACGTTGCTCAACAGTCTCGGTAATTAAATAATATTCACGAAAATATTCTTCCATCGGCATATATTTTGACTCCAGTATTAACTGTGTCCAAACGGTTTTCCAAAAGCCCTTGGTAAGAATTAAATCCCAAGAAACATAGAAAAAGTTCTTAAACAACCATGCCAGGAAGTGTTTCAGTTCTTTTTGAGCTTGAATCAAGCTAAAATTTACAAATCGTTGTTCAAGAATCATTTTAAGTTTAAGATAAATGTCCATATGTGGCTCTGAGAGCCAAGAGTCTTCCCACGGTTCCTCCATAGTTTAGATATGGAATAGCAAAGCAAAACCAAGAAGAGGAATCCAAAGTTTCCAGGGTTTACTCACACAAATCAGTCGCTTAGGGATCGGGGATCGTTCTGCTCTCAATTCTCCACCATTTGTTGCAGTGGGGATCCTGCAACATGCATATACCAAACCAGGAGTCCCGTGGAAAGGAAATATATATGGACAGACAGATTCTTGATAGCTGTTTCAGAGATGTTTATTTCTCCAGCCGCATGGCCGGGCTCTGCCCAGGAACTGTTCCAGTCACGGGACCAAGGGTCCTTCTGCCCGCGCAGGGAACACAAACCAACCAATGGGAACGAGGCTGAGCAGGGGCAGGGAAGCCCCGTGCCTGTGCCCTCAGGGCCCCTCTCCCAGGGCTACACGGCAGGGGAGGGACCCCAACACCCCACAAATACTATGGGCACAAACAATTTCAGATAAGCGTCCTACCTGCCAATGCACCCTGTCATTACGGGGACAACAAATAACGCTTACCGGTATTTTAGATACCGGAGCTGACATTACTGTCATTTCTCAAGATAAGTGGCCCCCTAATTGGGCCCTCATGGAGGTGCCCATGGCCCTCACTGGGATAGGAGGAAGCAGTCACAGTTATCAAAGTCGCCATCTGATTCAAGTGACAGGACCAGAAAACCACACAGCCTCTGTAAGGCCATTTGTTCTACCTGTGCCCATAGTTTTATGGGGACGAGATGTACTCTCTCAATGGGGTTTCAAAATTCAGTTGGATTTTTAATGGGGACCATTGAAGCGTGTGATACCCTGAAATTAACCTGGAAACTGATACCCCTATTTGGGTGGACCAATGGTCCCTGCCATTACCTAAACTGTGTGCACTCACTGAATTGGTCCAGGAACAGCTTCAAAAGGGACATATAGTCCCCTCCACCAGTCCTTGGAATTCACCTGTGTTTGTCATTAAAAAACAAACTGGCAAGTGGCGCTTGCTCCATGACTTCCGTAAAATTAATGCTGTTATGGAGGACATGGGAGCCCTCCAGCCTGGCCTCCCACCTCCTACCATGATCCCTCGAGATTGGCATTTGACAGCCATTGATTTAAAGGATTGCTTTTTTGATAATCCCTTGCATCCTGAGGACGCACCAAAATTTGCCTTTTCTGTACCCGAGCACCAATATGCAGGCACCCTTGCAAAGGTATCACTGGGTTGTCCTGCCCCAAGGCATGAAAAATAGCCCCACTATTTGCCAGTGGTTTGTTGCAAAAATCCTCAGCCCTATTCGTCTGGACATGCCTGCCACTCTTTTATATCATTATATGGATGACATTCTAATTGATGCAGAAAAACAAGAAGTTATGGAGAAAGCCTTAGCCCTTGTCAGCCATGCTGTAACCCAAGCAGGACTTTGTGTTGCTCCTGAAAAAATTCAGCGTCAACCCCCTTGGAAATACCTGGGCTGGTGAATTAGGACCCAGAGTATTTCTCCTCAGCCTTTACAAATTCCAACCAACATTTGTACTTTGCATGATGCTCAGAAACTTTTGGGGACAATTAATTGGGTTTGTCCCCTGTTAAGAATCTCAAATGCAGACTGACTTGAGCCCTTTGTTTGCTCTGTTAAAAGGGGAACCAGATTTATTATCACCTCGGCAGCTTACACTGGAAGCTCGCCAAGCATTGAAGAAAGTAACATGCTATTTCAAACCGGCAAGCAGCCCGATGGGCTCCTGAGTTGCCCTTTTCTTTAATCATTTTAAATCCGGCCAAGCAGCCCCATGCTTTAATTTTTCAGTGGGACCCTAATTTGCCAGACCCTCTGATAATCATTGAATGGATTTTTCTGCCACACTACATGTCTAAAACTGTCAGTACTCCACATGAAATGTTTGCTTTGCTCATTGTAAAAGCTAGACAGAGACTTGTTACACTTGCAGGTGTTGATTTCTGTTTGTTTTGTTTGCCTGTTACTGCTGTTTATTTACAGTGGCTTTATCAACAGTCCGAAGTGTTTCAGATGGCTCTTACCAATTTTTCTGGACAACTTTCCACACACCCCCCGAAACACAAGCTCGTGGCAGCAGGATTCAATCTTCTAACACGACCCAAAAGAAGCGAAGTTCCCTTGCAAGCATTAACTGTTTTTACAGATGGGTCTGGTCGCAACCACAAATGTGTGATGCTGTGGTGGGATTCAGATCTCAACCGATGGGACTCGGATGTTTCACGGTTTCAGGGTCTCCTCAAATTGCTGAATTAGCAGCCGTTGTCTGAGCCTTTGAACGCTGGTCTATTCCTTTTAACCTAATAACTGATTCTGCTTATGTTGCAGGACTTGTGGAAAGAGCTGAAGCTGCTGTGTTGAAAGATGTGCCTAACGCAGATTTGTTTTATTGGCTGCAACAACTTGTCTTTCTTTTAGATACTAGACAAGCGTCATATTTTGTAATGCATGTTAGATGTCACACTACCTTACCTGGTTTCATTGCAGAAGGGAACCGCCAAGCGGATCTACTTACGCTACCTGCACAAGTAGTGCCTGATCGCTTTTCCCAAGCAAAAATCAGCCACTCATTTTTTCATCAGAATGCTGCTGCACTTGTGAGAACTTTCGCTTTGCCTTCTTGCCAAGCCTCTAACATTGTGGCTGTGTGCCCAGACTGCCAAAGACACTCCTTTCCTTCTCTAGCTGGAGGTGTTAACCCTAGAGGTCTCCAGAGCTTTGAAATTTGGCAAACAGATGTTACTCACTTTCCTGAATTTGGCAGACTTAATGTCCTGGGTTGCAGTGTATTCTATTACCATCCCCATCAGCTGTTGAAATCAGGTGGGGCAGTGTTTCCTTGCCTCCTCCCCCCAGACTATCTTTCTGTTAATTGCCCATCATTGTCCTGCCACATGACTCAGAGATAACTCCCTCCGGACTATCTTCTGTTAATGAGCCTAATCAACACTTTGCCTCATGACTCGTTACCCCATTGTGAGATGCTCCACCCAGAGGGAGGAACCAAGCATCCCATCGTGGATATAAGCTGAGGCTGAACACCAGAGACACTGGCTTCCCACTGGATTTCCAGAGGACAGGAGCTACACAGCCACCATCGGACTTCCTGAGGAAGAGCAGACTGTTTTACTACAGGATCACTGCTTCAGAGGACTGCAGCCACCATTCTACCAGACTGCTACCACCACCCTGCCTAACAGGGTGTCAGGTTGTACCTTGACTCTGTCAGTTTGACAGTGTTTTCTTTTACCTTTTTTTTTTTTTTTTTTCCCCTTTTCTTTAATTTCCATTAAATTGTTATTCTGACTTGGTGCCTCCCACTGGTTTGTTTTCAAACTAGCACATAATTTGGCGCCCAACGTGGGGCAGCTCTGAGAGAAAGTCAGAATTACAATTTTGTGTTAACGGAAACCTATTCACCATGGTGCTCAGCTTGTCTACATGGGTACTGTATCTTGCTCTCTATATTTTTCCTCACATGGGGAACTACCTGCCTGTAGTATTACTCCTGTTAAAACCAGGGAATGGTATGAGAATTGCTTTAATGGTTTATTATGTCTACAGCATAATAACCTGTGAGGCGATGAATACCATTCGGAGTATATACTCAGTTTTGTTTGGCTGTCCTAGTCTGGGCTCCTATGTCTGGGATCTCCTCAACAATCGCACCCAGCCCCTGGTGGGAGGAGTAGAGAGTGGTTTCTTCCAGCCTTTCAGGCCAGGCACAGCAGTTTTTGAAAATATTGAATTCCCTCTGGATGTCAAAGACGGCATAAACTTGCTGTCAGTTCTGCTTTGTCTTCTCTGTACAGCCTGCACCATGTACACCATGCTTAGAATCAGAGCTATGGCACAGCATCCTCAGGATGAGGGAGGAAAAAAGAGCAGAGCAACAAACACCATGCCTATGCAGACTGACACAGAGGAGAAAGGAACCAAATGCAAAGCAACAGCGTCCATGTCTACGCAGACTGTCACCGAGGAGAAAGAACCCAGATGCAAGACAACAGTGTCCATGTCTACGCAGACTGACACAGAAGAGAAAGAAACCAAATGCAAAACAACAGCGTCCATGTCCACGCAGACTGACACAGAGGAGAAAGAACCCAGACGCAAGACAACAGCGTCCATGTCCACGCAGACTGACACAGAGGAGAAAGAACCCAGACGCAAGACAACAGCGTCCATGTCCACGCAGACTGACACAGAGGAGAAGGGAACCAAAAGCACTGTCAGCGTCCCCATGCAAACCATCACTGAACCAGAACAGCCTACACCGATTGCAGTTGCCCCCGTTCAGAAGAAGAAATCAAAAAGCAAATCAGTCCGCATAGTGACTGACGAGGATGCAGCAGGACCTTCGCACCCAGCAGAAGAGGCAGAGCCAGAGATCATCACTCGGTCGCTATCCCTGGGTGAGCTGCGTGACCTGCGGAGGGAATTCACCCGCCAGACAAACGAGTCTATCCTGACCTGGCTGCTCCGCATCTGGGACGCTGCAGCCAATGACACCATTCTGGACGGAAGTGAGGCCAGGCAACTGGGATCTCTGTCCCGGGATGTGGTCATTGACCAGGGGATCGGGAGAACCCAAGAAACCCTCAGCCTCTGGCGGCGACTGCTTACAAGTGTAAGGGACAGGTACCTTTGTAAAGAAGACCTCCAGGTGCACCAAGGAAAATGGAGCACAATGGAACAAGGTATCCAGTGCCTGAGGGAATTGGCTGTGCTGGAGATCATTTTCTCAGAAGACGAGAGATTTCCTAAGAGCCCAGATGGTGTCCAGTGCACGTCACAGATGTGGTTGAGGTTCGCACGCCTTGGACCAGAGATATACTCCCGTTACCTGGCAACGCTGCAATGGAGGGAAGGCGAGGACAGGGTGGGCGTCTTGGTGAACAAACTGAGGATTTACGAGGACACCGTCACAGCCCCGTTTCGCACCCATGTCTCATCCGTGGAAACAAGTCTTTTGGCTGAGCAAGTCCGGAGCTTGATTGAAGAAGGCCATCAGAAATTGAAAAAGGAACTTAAGGAAGAGATTTACCAGATCTCACCAGAACCAACAAGAGTCTCTGCCATTAGGAGCCGGCGACCCCCAACCAGGGAGAGAGGATACCCCCCACGAGGTAACCTCTGGTTTTTCCTTCAGGAACATGGAGAAGACATGAGTAAGTGGGATGGAAAACCCACCTCCTCCTTAGCAGCTCGGGTACGTGAACTAAAAAGAGGGACAACTACCACAAGAAGCGCATCTAGAGTCAATATTGCTCCGGTCTCTCGCACACAGAACTCCAGACGGTACCGGAATGATAACATGACCGATCCTCTTGAAGGGACCTCAGGAACATATTCACCGGAAGGGAGCAACATGCAACATGACCAGGAATAGAAGGGCCCTGCCTCTAGCCAGGTAGAGGAAAGGGAGAATCGGGTCTTTTGGACTGTGTGGGTCCGATGGCCTGGCACATCTGACCCACAAAGATACACGGCTTTGGTTGACACCGGTGCTCAATGTACTCTGATGCCATCAAGGTATGTGGGAGCAGAACCCATTTCTATTTCTGGGGTGACAGGAGGATCCCAGCAGCTGACTGTACTGGAAGCTGAAGTGAGTTTAACTGGGAACGAGTGGCAGAAACACCCCATCGTGACTGGCCCGGAGGCCCCGTGCATTCTCGGCATAGACTATCTCAGAAATGGATATTTCAAGGACCCAAAAGGACATCGTTGGGCTTTTGGGATAGCTGCTGTGGAGACAGAAGATATCAGACAACTGAGTACATTGCCTGGCCTCTCAGATGACCCCTCTGCCGTGGGACTGCTAAGAGTTGCAGAACAACAGGTGCCAATCGCCACAGCAACAGTGCACCGTCGGCAATACCGCACCGACAGAGACTCTGTGGTTCCCATCCATGAGATGATTCGCAAACTGGAGAGCCAAGGGGTGGTCAGCAAGGCCCATTCACCTTTCAACAGCCCTATATGGCCAGTGCGTAAGTCCAGTGGAGAATGGAGGCTGACGGTGGACTACCGTGGCCTGAATGAGGTCACGCCACCATTGAGCGCCGCTGTGCCGGACATGTTGGAACTTCAGTACGAGCTGGAGTCCAAAGCAGCGAAGTGGTACGCCACTATTGACATTGCCAATGCCTTCTTCTCCATTCCTTTGGCAGCAGAATGCAGGCGCCAGTTTGCTTTTACCTGGAAGGGTGTGCAATACACCTGGAACCGACTGCCCCAGGGGTGGAAGCACAGTCCCACCATTTGCCACGGACTGATCCAGACTGCATTGGAAAAGGGTGAGGCTCCAGAACATCTGCAATACATCGATGACATCATCGTGTGGGGAAACACAGCAAAGGAAGTGTTTGAGAAAGGAGAGAAAATCATCCAGATTCTCCTGGAAGCTGGCTTTGCCATCAAAAGGAGCAAAGTCAAGGGACCTGCCCAAGAGATCCAGTTCCTGGGAGTAAAGTGGCAAGATGGACGACGTCAGATTCCCACTGAGGTCATCAATAAGATCACTGCGATGTCTCCACCGACCAGCAAGAAGGAAACACAAGCTTTCCTAGGCGCCATAGGTTTCTGGAGGATGCACATTCCCGAGTACAGCCAGATCGTGAGCCCTCTCTACCTGGTTACCCGCAAGAAGAATGATTTCCACTGGGGCCCCGAACAGCAGCAAGCCTTTGCCCAGATCAAGCAGGAAATCGCTCATGCGGTAGCCCTTGGCCCAGTCAGGACAGGACCAGAGGTGAAGAATGTGCTCTACTCTGCAGCCGGGAACAATGGTCTGTCCTGGAGCCTCTGGCAGAAGGTGCCTGGTGAGACTCGTGGCCGACCACTGGGATTCTGGAGCCGAAGCTACAGAGGGTCTGAAGCCAACTACACTCCCACAGAGAAGGAAATCTTGGCAGCCTATGAAGGAGTCCAGGCTGCCTCAGAGGTAATTGGCACTGAAGCACAGTTGCTTCTGGCACCCCGACTACCGGTGCTGGGTTGGATGTTCAAGGGAAAGGTTCCTTCCACGCATCATGCCACCGACACCACATGGAGCAAGTGGATCGCCCTCATCACACAGCGTGCCCGTATTGGAAACCCGAATCGCCCTGGGATTCTAGAAATTATAACAAACTGGCCTGAAGGTGAGACTTTTGGATTATCTTCTGAAGAAGAGGAAGAGCAAGTGACCCGTGCTGAGGAAGCCCCACCATATAATGAGCTACCGGAGACTGAAAGACGTTATGCCCTCTTCACTGATGGTTCCTGCCGAATTGTAGGCGCTAATCGAAAGTGGAAAGCTGCAGTATGGAGCCCCACACGACGAGTTGCACAAGCTACCGAGGGACAAGGTGGATCGAGTCAGGTTGCAGAGCTTAAAGCCGTCCAGCTGGCTTTGGATATCGCTGAACGAGAGAAGTGGCCGAGGCTCTATCTCTACACCGACTCATGGATGGTAGCTAATGCTCTGTGGGGATGGCTGGATCGCTGGAGAAAGGCTAACTGGCAGCGCAGAGGGAAGCCCATCTGGGCCGCTGAGATTTGGCAGGACATCGCCGCCCGAGTGGAGAAGCTGACCGTGAAGGTTCGACACGTGGATGCGCACGTACCCAAGAGTCGGGCTAATGAAGAACATCGCAACAACGAGCAGGTGGACCGAGCTGCCAAGGTGAAAGTATCACAGGTGGATCTGGACTGGCAGCACAAGGGAGAATTATTCCTAGCTCGTTGGGCCCATGATGCCTCTGGTCATCAGGGGAGAGATGCAACATACCGATGGGCCCGTGACCGAGGGGTGGACCTTTCCATGGACAGCATCTCACAGGTCATCCACAGTTGTGAGACCTGTGCTGCAATCAAACAGGCCAAGCGGGTGAAGCCTCTGTGGTATGGTGGACGATGGTCAAAGTACAGGTATGGTGAAGCCTGGCAAGTTGACTACATCACCCTTCCCCAAACCCGCCAAGGCAAGCACTACGTGTTGACCATGGTTGAAGCAACCACTGGATGGCTGGAGACCTACCCTGTGCCTCATGCTACAGCCCGGAACACCATCCTGGGCCTGGAAAAGCAAGTCCAGTGGAGACATGGCACCCCTGATAGGATCGAGTCAGACAACGGGACTCATTTTAAGAACAGCCTCATCAACACCTGGGCCAGAGAACACGGTATCGAATGGATATATCATATTCCTTATCATGCACCAGCTGCTGGAAAAGTTGAACGCTGCAATGGACTACTTAAAACTACCCTAAAGGCACTTGGTGGGGGGACCTTCAAAAATTGGGAAGTGAACTTAGCAAAGGCCACCTGGATAGTCAATACCCGAGGGTCCATCAATCGAGCTGGTCCTGCCGAGTCTGAAGCCTTGCACACAGTGGATGGAGATAGAGTCCCTGCGGTACACCTGAGAGGTATTTTAGGAAAGACTGTTTGGATTAATCCCACCTCAGGCAAAGACAAACCCATCCGTGGGATTGTCTTTGCTCAAGGACCTGGTTGCACTTGGTGGGTAATGCAGAAAGATGGGGAAACCCGTTGTGTACCACAAGGAGACCTAATGTTAGGTGAGAACGGTGTGTAGGTTTCACTGTGTGTATATATATATATATATATATATATATATATATGTATGTGTGTTTTAGAGTTTAAGAAGGTATTGATTTGGGATAATGTAGATGGTAATAGAATAAGGGGTGGATAATGTCCTGGGTTGCAGTGTATTCTATTACCATCCCCATCAGCTGTTGAAATCAGGTGGGGCAGTGTTTCCTTGCCTCCTCCCCCCAGACTATCTTTCTGTTAATTGCCCATCATTGTCCTGCCACATGACTCAGAGATAACTCCCTCCGGACTATCTTCTGTTAATGAGCCTAATCAACACTTTGCCTCATGACTCGTTACCCCATTGTGAGATGCTCCACCCAGAGGGAGGAACCAAGCATCCCAGCGTGGATATAAGCTGAGGCTGAACACCAGAGACACTGGCTTCCCACTGGATTTCCAGAGGACAGGAGCTACACAGCCACCATCGGACTTCCTGAGGAAGAGCAGACTGTTTTACTACAGGATCACTGCTTCAGAGGACTGCAGCCACCATTCTACCAGACTGCTACCACCACCCTGCCTAACAGGGTGTCAGGTTGTACCTTGACTCTGTCAGTTTGACAGTGTTTTCTTTTACCTTTTTTTTTTTTTTTTTTTTCCCCTTTTCTTTAATTTCCATTAAATTGTTATTCTGACTTGGTGCCTCCCACTGGTTTGTTTTCAAACTAGCACACTTAAGTATATACACTCCTCTATAGACACCTTTTCAGGTGCCCTGTTTGCGTCTTGTCATACAGGAGAATCAGCAAAAGATGTTTGCCGTCATTTTGCGAGTGCCTTTGCAGTCTTGGGAATTCCTTCACAAATTAAAACTGATAATGGCCCAGCGTATATTTCCCAGAGAGTTGCAAATTTTCTTGCTCTTTGGGGAGTGACACACAAGACAGGGATTCCTCATTCCTCCACAGGCCAAGCTATTATTGAGTGAACCCACTGTTCACTAAAGCGTCTTTTATTACAACAGAAGGGGGGAATGGGGAATGCTACCCCAGCTGAAAGTTTACAGAAAGCATTGTACGTGTTCAGTTTCTTAAATTGTTCCCTGATGAATCCCAACCCTCTGATTGTAAGGCACTTCGGCAGTAACCGACAGTTAGAAGTTAAACAGAAGGCCCCAGTCCTTGTTAAAGACCCAGAAACAGGTAAGATCCTGGGACCTTATCCCCTCATCACATGGGGAAGTGGTTTTGCCTGTGTTTCTACAGAGAATGGCCCGAGGTGGATCCCAGCCAAGAATGTGAGACCCTTCAGGGAATCCTAAAAAGCTTCTCCTGAGGACTTTGAGGATCTCGATCACCCTGGCACACTATCAGCAGAGACCCCGGCCACCCCAGCCTCTGCCTCAGTTCCAGAGACCACAGAGGACACTTCAGCCCGACCATCAGCTCAAACAGCTTCTACTTGATTCCAGAGGACTTATTGACTTTACCCCACTTTTTGATCTCCAGGGATGACCCACTCCAACAGAAGTACAAACTATAATTGCAGATCAGGTCTCTCTCCGTGAGCAGTATTGGAAATGGTTTAAAGAGAGACTTGGACTTGAGAGCAACCCTATTCCTTGTTTTATTTGCAAAAATTATTCTCATCAGGTGTGGGTTTTGTGCCAGTGTCGAAAGTGTCAGAAGCGGTGTATAGATACAAAAATGCTGCTAGCAAGGATTTTCTTGCTATTTTCTAAGTCCGTGAGAGACTTTTCTCTCTCACAGAAGATGTAGCAGGGAATGTAAACAACCAAGCCACCTGCAACCTTGAAAAGTCTTGTTTATAGTATAGTAGAAAAATATTTTGACAATGGATGTTTTAGGATTTTAGCCAATCACCCCAAGGGGTGGCTGATCCTTTGTCCAATTAGACTATGAAGAAAAAAGTCTATAAAAGAGTTTGTAAAATAATTAAATGAATAAATCTTGCTGCACAATTCCTGCCTGCTGGATCTTCTCTCCTCCTCCTCCCTGTGGCTGCGGGACATGGTGATATAGCCTAGGGCCCAGGCCTGCGGTAATATTTGGTGCTGCCCGTGATCTGCACTCTCTGATGTGTCCTGCTGCTGCGAGTCAAACCGAATTTCTCTAGAGGTACGCTGTTCACCTTCCCCCCCCGGGACCGGGAGGTCCGACATGAATGAGAAATGGCAAACAGCAGCTCACAAACTGACGTTGTGGTAATGGTCTGGAAAGGTGTGTTTAGTATATTGCACACATCAATTTCTGAGAACTCAGTTTGGGAATTATTAGACTGGGCTACCTTAAAAGGGATTTCCATGGACAGAGATACTGCCCTGGACTTTGCCTTATGGCAGGAACTTGGCTGTGCTATCCGGCACGAACTCCCGTTTGGGGACCCAGCAGTGTTAGAATTATACCAAACCTGGCGTTCGTTATTTATTCTGCTGACAGACCTTGACACTAGCAGCCGAGCTGGCTTGCCTATTTCAGTGATGAGTGATGGAGGAATGTCCGAGGGGGACCCCACTGACCGGGCTCCGGGGGCAAATGATGGTGGATTTGGAAAACCCCCCCGGCTCCACAGGCAGAGCCTGTGCCGGCTCACCCTGCACAATCGCAGGACTCCCCGGCTCCCAGGGACCCCGCGCTGGCAGAGGCGGGGATGTCGGGGCAGCGGCAGGGCGCACAGTATGCCTTGCTGCTCGGCTTGGCTGTGGCCACGGATTATCCAGGGTCGCAAATTAGCGGTTCATCCAATTGGACCCCCGTGGCGACTCCTAGCCCGTTTGCGTATGCACCAGCAGAGCAAAAGCGGCCCGGATGTCCCTTCTTAGCCGGCGTAGCACCAGGCGTAACTGCACCGAGACTGCCTGGGTGTGGTCCACTGCCTTCCTTGGCGCTGGACTGTCCTGCACCGCTGCAGAACCGAGCCATCGACCTTTTAATAGAGCATCTGCCTTTGCTGACAGAGTTACCAAACATATCCCGGCAGGTGGGAGAATTGCTCGGCCTGCAAAAGCAGCTGGCGTGGACGCCAGCCCTGCCCGCGCTGCCCGCGACAGACTTGGCTCCGAACCAAGGACCCACGTGGCCAGCGGAAAACCCAGAAGTGGCCGTGGCTGCAGAGCGGCTGCCAGGGCAGTGGTGCCGGACACGGCCGGGGAGCGAGAAACAGCAGCAGTTTCGGCAGCGGCGCCGAGTGCCGGCACTGTGCAAGAGACAAGTGCGGCTCTGGGCACGGCTGCAGCGCAGGGGCCAGTGACGGCACCAAATACTGCCCGTGGACCAAGAGATGAGTGCGGCGCCACGCGTGGCTGCAGTCCCAGAGACGTCTGCAGCAGCTGCAGTACCAGTTCGGTCGGGATCGGCCGAGACAGCATCCTGAAAACAAGCTGCTGTTCAAACTGCAGCGCTGCCGGCTGTAGTCTGTGCTGTCTGTTCTGCCCCTAGCCAACCTAGCCAAAGTGCCCGTCTCCGTCCACCTCTGTTCGCTCCCAGCGTCTCAGAGTTGCCTTTGCCTGATGACTCATCGTCAAGCAGTGAGGCAGATGAGGTTCTGGCCCCAGGTCATGAGGTGGCTGTAGCCGGGCGGCAAAGGAAAAGGCTGTGCCGGTCTCGCCCCTGGACCTTTCAGGACTGCACGGTAACAGTGCGTCCGACCCACTACAGTCACTTCTTAGAGTCAGTTAAAATGCGAGCTTTGGAGGAGGGTGACTGGACGTTATTGGAAACACTTGGAATGCCAAATAGATTTGAGGATTCTGGGGGTAATCGGGAAGCTGTTACACTCCATCCACAGGCTGTGCCAGAAGTTCAGGATGGTAGTGACTCCCCAAAAGGGGAGATCCAAGCTTTCCCAGTGTATAAGGTTCTCCCAAATTCAGGCGAGCGTGATAAGCATGAGGTGATCGCTTGGAAGGTTGCCCAGGACCTGCAATCCAAGGTGGCACAACATGGGCTAGGTTCTGCTGAGGCTATGCAGATAATAAGGGGGATAAATACAGATTTGCTTTCTCCATTTGATATTAGAAACTTAGGTCAAATTCTATTTCAACCTGTACAATTTACAGTTTTTGAGAAAACCTGGAGAAAGCTGGCCGGCAAGACCTCATTAGTAAATTTGCAGCTCCCTGCTGCTGATCCTAGACAGACAGCAGGAAGCGATGCTTTGATGGGGACTGGTCCCTTCTCTGATCCCAGTCTACAGGGTAACTTGTCCTCTAGTGTCCTGCTGCAAGCTCAACAGGTCGGCATGGCTGCCCTGTTGAAAACCATAGAGTTGTCTGCGCCTAGAAAGTGATATACTGAAATAGTTCAAGGGAAATCAGAGTCATTCCTCTCTTTTGTAGAGAAAGTCGCTGCTTCTCTTGAGAAGCAGGTTGAGGATGACGGGTTAAGACAGTTGTTGTTAAGGCAGTTAGTGAGACATAACGCAAACGAGGAGTGCAGAAAAATCATAGATGCCTTACCAGGGGATCCTGAGGTAACAGACATGGTCGAAGCCTGCACTAAGGTGGGATCTGGGAACCAGAAAAGGTCTGCTTTGGCTGCGTTCCTGCAGCCTGTTCGCGCATCTTCTGGTCGTGAACCAAAGCAACCAAAACAGGTGAAGAAACGGAAGCGGCCTAAGCCGAGCCAAAAAGAGAACACACTGATCCCGCAGTGCAAGAGGTGTGGCAGGCCAGGGCATTGCTCGGACTCTTGTAGATCCCAGACTCATGCCGATGGTCAGCCTTTGTCGGGAAACTTCCGCCGGGGTGCAAGGAGGAGGAATTGCTCTCTGATGCAGTTGCTCCCCCAGAGAGTGGCACCGATACAGGCACAGGCCTACCCAGCCACCCTAGAGACGGCACCCAGGGATCAGAGGGCACCCAGGGATCAGGCGGGTTTGACGTCCACACCGCAGCTGCAGTCGTCTTAGACTCTAGCGGTATTTATAAGGTTCCCTTGGACGCATATGGACCCTTAGCCCAGGGATCCAGTGCGATGCTGGTGGGAAAACCTGACGTTGCCCATCAAGGAATCTTAGAGCACTCAGGAGTTATTGATGCTGACTTTAAGGTCAGATTTGCACTATTGTCTCCACGCAAAAACCCCCTGTAACTATTCCTGAAAAGCCTGGCCTTGCTAAATTAGTGCCTTTTAAGTCTTGTGTCCCCAGGATAGAACAACAAACTCACAAAGATAACGGCAGTGGATCTACGGGACTTCCGCAGGCCTTCTGGACTGCAGACATCTCTGACCAAAGGCCACAGATGGCATGTACCCTGATCCTGCCGAACGCCCGTCCGCCCCGGACTCAGCTTCGAGGTTTGATTGATACGGGTGATGATGTAACTATCATCTCCTTCTCTGCGTGGCCTCCCTCATGGCCTTTAGCCCCGGTGGGATCGGCCATCACAGGATTAGGAGGAACCACACAGAGCTATTTAAGCGAACGGCCTGTGGTGGTGAAGGACTCAGAGGAGCACCCAGCTACAATTAGGCCTTATGTTACTACCACTTCCCTTAACCTTTGGGGATGGGATGTGTTGGCAGCTTAGAGAGTACAGGTTGGGACAAATTTTTAGCAGGGGTCACCATGCGTGAGGGCACAGAGTATCCTACACTGCCTTTGCGGTGGCTGACTAACACGCCAATCTCCGAGTCAGGCTCTGCTTAGTTAGTTGAATTAAGGGCTGTTATCATGACTATTCAATGATTTTCACAGGAACCTGTGAATTTGGTTACTGAAGCCGACTACCAAAAGCTTTTTATACAATCAATCACCTTACAGTACCACAAAATTCAAATAATCCTGTTATTCTGAATCATTTTCTCTCATTGCAGTCTGCAGGCAAGAGACAGCTGCCCTGGGCAAAAGTCTGGGTGCAGAATTTACTCATTAACCAGTGGGAAGGCCCACATGAGCTTATCGTTTGGGGTTGGGGGTGTGCTTGCGTTTCCACAGATACTGGGATACGGTGGCTACCTTCAAAATGCATTCGCCCTGACCTACGGCACCAGAGGCAGAACAGGCAACCTCCAAATGATGACCAGAACGCCAGCCAGCCAAATGGCGACCAGAATGTAGATCATCAGCCTAATGACTCTTCTGATGATGACCAAGATGTCAACCATCAGGCAGATGGTCCTTCCACAAGCAGAGACTGGGATGGTCCTTCCACCAGCAGAGACTGAACTTTAAATTTCTTGTTATGGAGTCAGATAGTTAAAGCCTTAAGGACATATTTAGAATTAATAACTGATATAAATTTCTATTTAGGATTAATAGTAGAGTTGTTCTCTTATCAATCAAAAAGTGGTCTTTGTAGATACAAAAATGCTGCTAGCAAGGATTTTCTTGCTATTTTCTAAGTCTGTGAGAGACTTTTCTCTCTCACAGAAGAGGTAGCAGGGTATGTAAACAACCAAGCCGCCTGCAACCTTGAAAAGTCTTGTTTATAGTACAGTAGAAAAATATTTTGACAATGGATGTTTTAGGATTTTGGCCAATCACCCCAAGGGGTGGCTGATCCTTTGTCCAATTAGACTATGAAGAAAAAAGTCTATAAAAGAGTTTGTAAAATAATTAAATAAATCAATCTTGCTGCATGTAGACGGTTGGGTTTGTAACCGGGCGGAAACACCAATTTAGTGTAGTGGTTTGGTCCAAAATACTCATTACTGTTTATCTTCTGTGAGATAAGAATTAGGGGAAATGCAATGCAGGCACCAAACTTGAAAGAATATAAAGAAATTTATTAACAGACCTAAAAGAGGGGGAAAAAAAATTATAGCATACCTTCAGAACTCTTGTCCTCCCCCCACCTTCCTCCCTTCTCCCACTGACAATGTGAAAAGACAACCCTTAAGATGTTCAGTCTGTTTACCACTGCCGCCATAACCTTGTTCAGTCCATTTAGAAAGAGAAGTCTCTTCTTGCTCATGCTATGAAAACAGTATCACAACGAGACAGCCGCCCACTTCCAAATATCGTTCAGTCCATTTAGGAAGAGGAGTCTCTCTGCTCGCATGCGAGTCCCTTCCTCCAACTTGCAGCTTTTCCCGCAACTGCTTTCGAGGGTCCACTCTTGAAGTTTTTGGGGTACAATTTTAAGGTTGAGCCGTTCAGAAACAAAAACAGAGGCCCTTCTCCTTCCCTGGGAGCAAAGGGTCTTCCTCATCTTCATCTTTAGGCCTATCTCTGGGAGCATCTATAGGAACTGAGGTTTCTCCTTTCCCATTTGGAGCCAAAGTCCTCATCGCTTCCATCTCTCCCTGTCCAAACTTCTCATGAAATTACAGCTGTGTCAGCATCTGCCTATCTCAGCACAGGTGCTTTTGCTTACGAGTTGAACACTCCACCCCCCATATCTTCATGGAATTACAACAGGATACTCTGATATATCATAGCTTCACAACAGACTTTCAGCTTTAAGCATCTCCTCTTTCTTTTCCCTCAGGTTTTCAGCTCTTCACAGCAATAAAAGGGTTAATCTCACCTTGGCCTTGCAGCTGTGTGGCTTATCGGTGTTGGTCACCTGACCTCTGCCGGGCATCGGTGCTGCGTTTGCTGAAATCTTGGCCGCAGTGGAGAAGGGGGGGGGATTCCAAGCTGCTCTGGCTGCCCACAGCCCTGCTGAGGGGGGTCATCCTGGAGCCGTGGCCCGGCCCGGCCTGACCCGAGCAGGGGCCAGGCCCACTGGCCCCCGCTCAGGTCTCATAGCCACCTGTCCCAGCACCGGAAACGAGAGAGAGCTTGGGGGGGGGGGAGTTTGTCTGTTCTTAAGTGTGGATCACAGAGGCGGTCACAACTTTAAGTAGCTTAAAGAATTGTCCATATTCAAACTGGCCAGCTGATAGGTTCTATCAGGTCCCAGAGGAAGCTGTAAGCACCCCTTAGCAAGGACATCCCTTCCAGGACTATGCTTGCTAACCTATGACAGTAAAAAATATCAAAATGGAGGATTGTTGTTGTTCTCTAAACCTTCTTCTCCTTCTTCTACTACTCCATATTCTGCAGTAAAAGTAGTTTGGATTGATTGGATAGAAAATTCCACAGTTCCTAGTCGTGTTACTGAATAATTGGCAGGAAAGTGAAAATAATGTACGTTTTTAGTAACTATTGGTTAAAATATCTTTAAAAGGCTGTGTAAATCTTGATAATTGCTCTCACTCCTACTTTTCCTCCTTCTGTGCTGTACCTGGGTCACGCTAGTGGCTCAGTTCCTCTGATAAGACTTAATAAACAACTATCTGGAAGCATTGAAACTTAAGACATCTCGCTTTATCTTTGAAACTCCTTGCAAGGACTTTCAGCAAATTCTCTCCCATCAGGAGAGACTCGATTTATGGCACGGTAAAGTGTCAAATGGTGCCCCGTGTTCGGCCTCGTCGGAACGACACAACCCAGAACCTTTTGGACAGCACCGCGCAACCAGTAACAGAAGAAAAGAAAACCCCGGGGTCGGCTTTGAAACTCCAGGATCTCCAAACCTCGGTGCACAGGGGGGAGGAGGAGCCGTGAACTGCTGGACAGAACTCGGACTGGGATTTCACGAGCTGATAACATCTACCAAAAACAAGGTAAGCTGTCCAAAACTAGACCAAGAAACAAATCATGGGTGCAGTTCTGTCCCACGTGGAGGCAAATGTGGTCTGTAGTTTTGAAAACTTAGTTTGAAACCATGCCTTACCAGCATCTAAAAAAGAAACACGATGCTTGTTATCCTGGATAAAGAGAGAATTTTCTGATGCAGCTATTGGAGATTTATATTTACCATCTTTTTGGGAGAATGTTAATTCTATTCTATATCATTACGCCAGTCTAAGAGATGAAACGGCTCAGAAATTAATATCACCTGCTAGAGTAATTTATGAAACGCTTTTGGAGGTGGCACCTCCTGCTTCTGGTGAGGAGGAGATGTTTAAAACTCCCGCGAAAGCTGCGCTGACACCCGTAAAAGCAGCGGGAGATTTTAAAACCCTGCTCGAACCCTCCCCACCCTCAGAGATGGGCGGAGAACGCGATGTTCGTGCGAAATTCCCCGAGACTCTTAGCAAAGGCGGTTATGAGTCCCTGCAGGCACCGCAGGCGGCGGGGGGAGGGAGCGCGGCCATTCCGGAGGCGGAACGGGAATTTTGGCTGGAACCGAAGTTAAAACTTTTGGTCGGTCCGACGGATGAATATGATACGACAATTTTAGAGTTCTCTTCACGCGCGCATGCCCGGGGGGGAGACGAGGGGTCCCCGACCACCTCCCTAAAAATGGAGCCTGCCTCGGAGGGCGTGGTTTCCAGCTCGCCCGATCCACCCGTCACGGCGCTAGGCAGGGACAGTTCCATACCTCCCGGGTCTGGGCTCCTCCCATCAGAAGAACCATGCGCGCAGCCAGGGGCGGTCCCGGAGCTTCCATCTAACCCTCCCGCTACCCCCACGCGGCGCAGGTTCGCAGCCGCTTCCGCGTTTGAACTGCCCGCCGCGGCGGCGGCGCCTGCTGCTGACGTCATCACTCCCGCCGCCTGCCGACCCAGCTTTGCTTCCGCGTTCGGGAGACCTCGCTTCCACGCCTGCGCGGCGCGGCAGAACCACCCCCCCCCCCCCCCCCCCCCGCCCTCAGGCACCGCGGTTACCCCGGCAATGCCGCTCACGTCGCGAACCGTTCCTGGCCCCGCCGGTACGCACAGCACCTCCAGCCAGCTCTGCAATTCTTTCGCCTACGGCAGTTCCGTCGTACAAGCTTTCAGCAGCTACACCTCATACCACCTCTGTGTCGACACAGCCCCCGTCTGCACCGCAGCCACGGCCGAGGACACACAGCAGAAGCATGTCAGCAACTACCGTGTCATCATCGCATTTACCATCCCTCATCCCTCCGACAACGCCACTCAGAGAATTATTACAACAATCACACGATGTTGAACCACATCTCCCATACGATTCCTACGAAGCAAAAACGATTTTATCTCCAGAAGAGAGAGAGGACTTTCTCAGCTGTATACTGTCACATGGTCCATCACAACAGGGCCAAGCACGTGTTATTCATATTACAAGTGATGTCTCGCATCGAGACATTCCACTTCATGCACGTTCTTCTCAAACTTCTGAGGGACATTCAGCCGATTTTATGGGACTTTATCATTCTCAAGTGCCTATTCAGGACCTCAGTGGAGAGGATATGGTGACCAGCACAGCTTCAGAAGGCATTCCTCAAGCTTCATCTCATTTTTTTACAACGAGCACTACAACTCCAACTTCTCGTATGCCTTCTTCACAGCTTTGAATTCCACAACAACAGGAATCTGATCCCTCATTTTTCCAAGGTCGCTTTTGGCTTTCAGATGACTTTGTTCGTCATCTTTCCTTCCGACTGAGAGAATGTGCAGGAGATTATCTACCTCAAGAAGCTGCTGCGCTGAGTCCCCACCCCTCACCCATCCCGCATGGTGGCAATACACTATCCAGATCCACTGTACCCTTTCCTCCCGTGTCCAGATCAAAGCCACCTGCAATGGCAGGTTCAGCCACTCCTCCTTTATTACCTTACAGTGCACAGCCGCGAATACAGCCCCCTATTCCTCATCCAGGAGGGGGAGAAGAAGATGGAATGCATGGATTCTTCGGTGAAGAAGAACCTGCATCCTTGCAGTCCAATCAAGCTGCAAGTTCACAAGATGCTGGTATGGACATGGTTTCACCTGACAGATATGTTTCAAGAGATACGTCTGCTACAACAGACTGGTCAAGTATTAGGAAAAAAGGACTCAAAGACAGAGATTTTACTATGGCTGAAACAGATAATATTGTAATGCTGGTTACGTATACCAGACACAATCTAAATCCTCCTGTATGGCAACCTATGGATCATCAAGTTATCAAAGATTTAATGGATGCAGTAAAGAATGATGGACTGGGAAGTCCGTACTTCAAACAACTTTTGAGAGGCACATTTAACAATTATGATTTGGTACCTTTTGACTGTAGAAGCATTGCCTCAACAATATTTACAGATGCACAACTCCTGCTATGGGATGCAAGATGGAGAAGAGCACTTCATGAGCTGAGAGAAAAATATGCAGGAGGACCACATGCAGCTCTCACATTAGAGCAATTGGCTGGTGATGAACCTCATGCTAGACCTTAAGATCAGGTAGTGGTTTTGCCTCGAAATGTGCTTATAGATATCAAAGAAGCAGCACAAACAGCAATCTTACAAATTCCACCTACTGGAACCCCAGAAGGCATTTACACAGAAGTAAAGCAAGGTCTTGCTGAAAGTTTTACCTCATTCGTCGATCGTCTAAAGCAAGCCTTGGACAGACAAGTCAGTGATGAAGCGGCAAAACCACATCTGCTACAGTCTTGCTTTTGCAAACGCTAATACAGAGTGCAAACATATAATCAGTGCTATACCTGGTCAGGCAACCATAACTGAAATGATAGAAGCATGCAGTAAGGTGGGCACACCTCAGCATGTTGCAGCAGTCCAAGCAAATGCTTTTGGACAAGAACTTGGAAAACTTCTTAAAGAGCAAATAGCAGCGCTTCGCTCAGATCTGCAACAAAGTAACTCCACAGAAGTGATGGCAGCAGAATTCATTGGGAGACCATGCTTTAAATGCGGAAAATATGGACACATCAAAAAGTATTGTCCAGGACCGGAAAAAAATGTGAAAATGTCAGGCCTCTGTCCAATACGTAGAAGAGGAAAGCATCATGCCAATCAATGTCGCGCCAGAACAGATGTGGATGGCAATCTTTTACCACTTCTGGGAAACTTGAAAAGGAGCGGGGGACGCCAACGCGCTACGACACAAGTGATGGCAACGGCTCAATCTGTAATCCCACAAGGAACACAGTTATCGGAGAAGGTCACTCAAACTCCATCACCCGGACCATCTGTAGATTTCCCAGTGACCCAGAATTGCTGCCACCCGGGGCGCAATGCAAATTGGCAGCTTCCAAATTAGTATGTTTTATGAATGAAAATCATGCAGTGATACCCACAGGGATCACTGGAACATCTTGGAAGAGACAAGACTTTTTAATAGTAGGCAAGGAAAGATCTAGCATCATAGGGCTCATTGCTTTTCCATCAATTGTTTCAGCAGATCAAAATGAAGAGCTAACAGTTTTGGTTCAACCTTTACATCCTCCACTAGTTATTCCAGAAAATACTCCAATAGCCAAAGCTATTGCGTTACCATCTCATGCCACAGAACAGATCATGCCAGTGACTGATCAACAAGCTTCAGTTGACATTGAAGACGTGGTCATTCATGCCAGTTGGATGAAGCAGATAGGCCGTGATCGACCTGTGCTCGTTTGCAGCTTAACGTGTGGAGACAAGACAATCTCAATCAAGGGAATGTTGGACACTGGTGCAGATGTTACAGTCATCTCTTATCTCTTTTGGCCCAAAGAATGGCGCTTGAGAGCACCTCTGAACTCGCTTTCAGGTATTGGAGGAAATACCCTATGCTTGCAGAGTGAACATGCAATTGTTGTTTCAGGGCCCGGAGGAAAAACAGCAATCATTCGTCCTTTCATTGTGCAGAAGCCCATCACAGTATGGGGAAGAGACATCTTATCACAATGGGGAACAAAGACAGAAGTGGATTTTTAATAGGGGTCGCTGCAGCACTCACCACCTTGAAATTAACCTGGAAAACAGATGAACCGATATGGGTGGACCAGTGGCCCCTGGAAGAGAAGAAATTGAGTGCTCTCAAGAATCTTGTTAAAGAACAATTGCAAAAAGGCCACATAAAACCAACTAATAGTCCCTGGAATTCTCCAGTATTCGTGATTCACAAGAAAACCTCCGGTTCATGGAGATTGCTCCATGACCTCAGAAAGATTAAGGAGGTCATTGAAGAAATGGGACCACTTCAACTTGGACTTCCATCTCTCTCGATGATCCCGAAAGATTGGCCACTTGTAATCATTGATCTCAAAGATTGTTTCTTCAACATCCCACTTCATCCAGAAGATGCTCCACGATTTGCATTTTCTGTCCCAAGCATCAACAGACAAGAACCTCTGCAAAGATATCATTGGGTTGTTCTTCCACAAGGTCTCAAAACTTCTCCAACCATTTGTCAATGGTTTGTGGTGCGAGCCTTATATCCAGCGCGAAAGAAACATCCAAAAGTAATGATCATTCATTATATGGATGATCTGCTCATTGCAGCATCTACACAACAAGAGCTACAAGAAGCTCATGACAGTGTGATTACAGAAGTCCAAAATGCCAGATTGGAAATCTCTACTTCAAAAATTCAAGAAAATTCACCGTGGAGATATTTAGGATGGAGACTTACAGAGCAAGCAATAAGACCACAGAAGATACAAGTCAGAATTCAAGTTAAAAATCTGCGAGATCTACAACAACTTTTGGGAGAGATCAACTGGATCAGACCAATTTTGGGAATCACAAACTATGAACTTGCACCACTTTTTAATCTCTTGAGGGGAGACTGTAATATCAATTCGCCTAGAACCCTCTCACCTGAAGCTCAAGAAGCTCTTGGAAAGATTACTGAAGCTCTTCAAGAGAGACAAGCACATCATTTTATACTGAGCCAACCATTTTTCCTTGCAGTGTTAGGAGAAAAGATGCAACTGTATGGTCTCATATTTCAATGGGACTCATCACAGCGAGATCCTCTATTGATATTAGAGTGGATTTTTCTGCCTTACAGATCCCCTAAAACAATTTTCACAACTTTAGAAATGGCAGCTCAAATTATAATCAGAGCTAGAGCAAAGTTGCTAACAATGGCAGGCAAGGACTTCATGACAATCTATCTGCCTTTGAAAAAGAAATATTTTGATTGGACAATGCAAAAATCAGATGATTTTCAGGTTGCATTGTTAGATTACTCAGGCGTTTGCTCAATTCATTTTCCAAGCCATAAACTGCTACAAGCGAAAATAAGTTTCAGAGAAAAACCTATGATAAGTGAAGTGCCATTAGACGCAATAACGTTATTTACTGATGGTTCAGGGAAAACACAGAAGTCAGTGATAACATGGCAGAATGCAACTACAAAAGAATGGGAATCAGATATTCAGATAGTACACGGCTCACCTCAGACAGTGGAATTAGCAGCTGTTGTTCGCGCATTTCATTTGTTTCAAGAACCATTTAATCTAATTACAGATTCAGCTTATGTAGCAAATATAATTAAAAGAATAGAAGGATCATTTTTGAAAGAAGTTGATAATAAGAATCTGTGTTCTTATCTTTTGTGTTTGAAAAAATTATTAGAACAGTGAGAACACAAATATTTTATCTCTCACATCAGAGCACACTCTTCTCTCCCGGGATTTTTAGTAGAGGGAAATGCACAAGCTGACAAATTGACCATGGTCATTTCGAACACTTTGCCAAACATATTTGAACAAGCGAAACTGAGTCATGCATTTTTTCATCAGAACGCACAAGCACTAATGCAGACATTTCGCATTTCTAAAGATCAAGCGAAGGCCATTATAAGTGCCCGTCTGGACTATCAGCTTGTGCAACCCCCTGTATCCACCGGAGCAGTCAATCCAAGAGGATTGCAGAGCCTGCAATTATGGCAGACAGATGTTACAAAATACCCATCTTTTGGGAGATTTAAAAATATTCATGTATCTGTGGACATCTTCTCAGGTGCAGTCTTTGCTTCCCTACATGTAGGCGAAACAGCGAAACATGCATGTTTTTGCAAGCATTTGCAGCATTGGGTGTTCCTCAGGAAATTAAAACAGACAATGGTCCAGCTTACAGAGGATGAACCCTTGACACATTTTTGAAAAATTGGGGTGTTCGTCATATATTTGGCATTCCTAATTCTTCTACAGGCCCAGCCATCATTGAGAGAACGCACCATACCCTAAAATCCCTTGTAGATAAACAGAAAAGGGGGGAGGCAGAGGCTACGCCTCAGATGCAATTGAACAAAGCTTTGTATGTTTTAAACTTCTTGAATAGTTCCATTTCAGAACCTACTCCACCAATTATCAGGCATTTTTCAAATAGTACTCAGGCAAAATTGAGAGAAAATCCTTTAGTCTTGATCAAAGATTTAGAGATGGGAAAGATCGAGGGTCCATTTCAACTAATAACTTGGGGCAAAGGGTATGCTTGTGTCTCAACAGGTGCAGGACCGAAGTGGATTCCAGCAAAAAACGTGAAACCTTATCAAGTCCAGAAACAAGCAGGAATCGACTCCGGGAACAAGGAGGCGAGCACGCAGATGTGAATCAGTGTCAACACTACTGTCGATGCCACAGACATCAATTGTTTTTTTGTGCAAGAAGTGTGGACTGATTATTATGCAAAAAGTGGGAAAGTTAATGGTGTAAATTTTGTATGTAAGAGTGTGCTAGAAGTTGTGTTACAGATCAGAGCTTTGTGGGATAAAGCTGTTGAGAATGAAGTTCAATCAGGTATTACACTTGTGCCTTATCATCTCACTGATTGCCTTAAGCAATGCAGCTTTCCCAGTGAAACAACCAAAAGAAAATGTCTGGGAGACTTTGGCTAATGCATCAGGCCTAGATACCATCTGTCTAACTCATTCAAGGCCAAAGAAGCCATTTTCAATGTGTTTAGTTGGCTTACCAGCAGACAAATGGCCACTTTCCAAACATGCTAATCTAAAACTTTCACGATTCAGTTCAAATCCAGTGGAAAGTTGGGATGTTTGGACCAAATCCCTTCCGGAGGCTCCTTACGAACCTCAGGAATTGGAAATTCTTGGTTCAATAAAGATGTTGTTTTGTGGAGTATTCAGTTCTTCAGGGTTGAAACAAATTAAAGACAAGATAACAGATGTCACTACAAATTACAAAATATATAGAAATGCAACATCTTGGTGCAATTCAACAGTAAAGATGAGCACACCGTTCAACCAGGATCCATTGCAATTGCCACGAGGGATGTTTCTCATTTGTGGAGACAGAATTTGGCCTGCAATTCCCTCAAATGTCAAGGGCGGTCCATGCAGCTTTGGAAAGCTTTCTTTGCTAATGCCTAATGTAAAAATGATAAAAGAGCATAAGAGAAGGGAGAAAAGATTTGTTGAGCAATATAAATCTGATTGTAATGACAAATTTGCAGCTTGGAATTTTGGACAAAGGTTTTCTGCAGCTCCCCTTTTACCTGGTGCTGCTGCAGGAGCAGCCTTGAGACAATTGGATCAATTGGGCTGTTGGCTAAGTAAGAACTCTCATGCTGTCTCTCTCGCACTGAGCGATATGTTAACTGATGTTCAGAGTGTGAGACAAGCAACTCTGCAAAACAGAGCAGCAATTGGTTATCTTCTATTAGTGCATGGACATGAATGTGAAGAATTTGAAGGTATGTGTTGTATGAATTTGTCAGATCATTCAAAATCCATACATGAAAGTATACGGCAATTAGAGGATGGAATAGCTAAACTTGGAGAAGAAAGCAGATCTTTGTTGAATGATTTGTTCAATTGGTTTGACCTTACACCCTTATGGAGAAAAATTCTGAAGATAGGTTTGTATGTTTTAACTATTGTTGTAATTCTTTTAGTATTTGTACCTTGTATACTCCACTGTGCTAGATGAGCCACGGACAAAGCTGTCAAGGAAGTGTTTTTGGTTCAAACAGGAGGGGGAGATGTGGGAACCCAGAGTGCCAAGAATATTTCTCTGCCTGTTTTGAAGAATTTTACCCCCCTGAACAACACTGGTTTTGACCTCAATCCTTGGAAAAAGCTGCCTACTCTTAGAGAAGAACTAGAAACTACACTAGTGTAAATTAAGTGATAAACTACTATGTAAGATTGTTACAGGGTGAAAAATTTAGAGGTTTTGGGTTTGTTAATGTAGTAAACAGATAAAAGCACAAAACATCAAAATGGAGGATTGTTGTTGTTCTCCAAACCTTCTTCTTCTTCTTCTACTACTCCATGTTCTGCAGTAAAAGTAGTTTGGGATGATTGGACAAAGGATTCCGCAGTTCCTGGCTGTGTTACTAAATAATTGGTAGAAAAGTAAAAATAATGTACGGTTTTAGTAACCATTGGTTAATTTACCTTTAAAAAGGCCATGTAATCTTGATAATTTGCCTTTCTCCTGCATTCCCTGCTTTGTGCTATGTCTGGGTCACGCTAGTGACTCTGTTTCTCTGATAAGACTTAATAAACAACTATCAAGAAGCAGCGAAGGCTGAGAGTCCTGTTTGTCTCTTGAACTCCTGGCAAGGACTTTCCAAGATCTCTCCCATCAGGAGAGCATAATTATGGCTCGATCAGTGTCAGGTACGACCATCCTTACAGAAATTCGTGGGGACTTGCTTTGGTTTTTGATTGGCTGAATTCTGACTCACAAAAGAGCCAGAGGAAAGGTCTGTGCCCATTTAAAGAGGCTTCTTGGCACATTTTACTAGTTTGTGGCTTCAAAGTCGGATTCATCCTTTCCACTCTCCCACTCCCCTGGTCACCAAGGGCTGTGTCAGTCCCCTTTTGTACCCGGGGTTTTGCTCAGCTGTGGCACCACAGCTGCTATAAAATGGGGCCTCTCTCTGAAGACAACCCAAGTGGCCCTCAAATCTCAGTGTGATTTCTTTAAGCATAATTTGTACCACTTGCCTGGATTTATTGGTGCGGCAGGGAAAGGCCTCTGGCCATCTGGAAAATGGATCTGCCAATACCCAAAGGTACCGATCCCCGTTTTGTCTGGGTAATGCAGAGAAATCGATTTGCCAATGACCTCCAGGAGAATTTCCCTGTTTAACTGTTCCAGAAGGTGGCCTTTTCCTGCTTTTGTGATTGTTTTTTAAACAAATTGAACATTTCACTGTTATCAATTTTTCAGTTTCAGTCATTCCCACACCAAGCACAGAATTTCAGAGATAGATATCATGGCCTCAAATCCCCAGTGGGTTTTTTCCTTTATTTTCCTCATTACAAAAGGTAATCCCGCCATCCCTCTTGATTCTTAGTGGCTTTTAATATATTTGCTAAACTTTGATTTTTGCAGGGTTCCACTCCCCTCCCACTAGGTTTGGGGGTCTCACCCCATCTTTTACCCCCCCTTCTCCCCTTTCCCATCTACCAGCCCCACCCCCCACTCACCCCAGAGCTCCTTGCCCGCAGCCGGGGGGGCTCCCAGCACCACCAGTGCCACCAGTGCGGCCCCAGCTGCCCCCACACGCCCCATCTCCAGCGTCGGGCGGTGCCGACAGCCCCAAAGCAGCCGCGCTGTGCCCTGGGGGGGTCCCCACAGCGGCACTGGCAGCACCAGTCTGCCTGGAATCTGGGCAGCTGTCCTGGTTTGACACTGGCCCAACGCCAGGCACCCACGAGAGTTGCTCGCTAACCCTCCCCTGCCACAGCTGGGCAGGGCAGAGAAAAAAATATTAACGCAATGTTACAGATGAATTATTGAGAGTTGGCTTTCGCCATATGTTGTATGGGCTATGAATTATACCATGAGTTCTAATATTGCATGGTAAGAGCTGTTTAATGGTTGCTGGGGTGCTCTGGTTGTGGGTTGGTTTTTACAGGGGCTGTATGATCTGTGTGCTGTAACATCAGTTCTGTGGGGTTTGCAAAGGGCCGGGCTGTTGCCAACCAGACTTGGAAGGCACCACCACAAAAGGAATGGGACTCCAACCAGTGAGGACCCTGAAGGCCCAGCACCAGAACAGCGTGGGCTCCCAAAAGATTGACAAGGGGGCGGGACTATGCAAAACAGGAAATAAATATGCATCAGGCTGAGGCAATCACAGGGGTATAAAAGGCAGGATCACCATTCTGTGGGCGAGCCTCTGGCACCCAGCCACGCTGCCAGCGCTGCCCCCTTTTGCTTTGCCATTTTTATTGAGTTCTCAATAAATTTTAAGAACTCATTTCCATATCAGATCTGGGTTGTTTATAACAGTTCCGGGGGCCCCGCAGTGTCACAGTGCTCCCTGCGCACCCTGAGGCCCCACATCAGCCAGCTCAGGCCATTGCCACACTTCTAGTCACGCCCAGCATGATCCCAGTGACTCCTAGTCTCTCTCAGCATATCCCAGTTGCCCCCAGCGTGCTCCTGGTCACTCCCACCTCCTCCCAGTTGCTTCCAGCATGATTCCAGTTGCCCACAGCCACTCCCAGTCACCCTCAGTGATGTCCCAGTTGCTCCCGGTATATCTCAGTTGCCCCCAACGTGGTCCAAATTGCCCCCAGCATGCTCCTTGTCACTCCCAGTATGATCCAAATCACCCTCAGTGCGATCCTAGTTCCCTCCAGCATGGTTCCAGTTGTTCCCAGTTGCCCCTGGTATAGTCCCAGTCACTGCAAGTATGACCTCAGTGGCCCCCAGCACAGACACAGTCACTCCCAGTTGCTTCCAGTTTCCCCCAGCATGCTCATTCCCAGTCAATCCAGTTGCCTCAGCATGGTTCCAGTTGCCCCCAGCACGATCTCATTCATTCCCAGTATAGCCCAGTTGCCTCCAGCACACACCTGTCATTCCCAGTAGCTCCCAGTAGCTCCCAGTAGCCCTCAGTGCGGTCCCAGTGCTGCTCCCAGTATTTCCATGTCTGTAGTCCCAGTGCTGCTCCCAGCCCTGATCTGTGGGGATGGGAATGTCCCGCTCCCTTCCCGGGGCAGGGTCACACATGAGCCAGGTGTGCAGGGAAGGACCTTGCCCTGAGCCCAAGCCCTGTCCCCCCTGCAGGATCTGCTTCCCATCGGCCTCTTCATCCTGCGGCCCTAAGCCCAGCTCAGTGCTGACCGAAGGGCACTGGGGCAGGGTCATCCCCTGGCGGGGGCTGCGCACCCCCTCTGCCCCCTCCCCAAATTCCCTCCCAGGGCAGCAGGGGCTGGCTCAGGAGCCCTGGGGCTCCTGGGGCTCTGTGCTTTCCTTCCTAAGGAAAAGAACCGTCCTTCTCGTCCAGGCGCCCATGGCCAAAACTGAGATTCTACCTCCCAAATTCTGTCTATCCAAGGATTGCTCCCAGACAAAAGCTGCCATGAGAGACAGGTCTGGCTGCCCTCGCTCATGGTGGCCACCTCTCATCTTCTTCCAAAACACTTGGACTTTGTGCTTTTCTTTCATATGGAAAAAACCCATCCTTTTCGAAAAGGTGCACATGGCCAAAATTGGGATTCCACCTTCCAAATTCCAGATATCCAAGGGTTGCTCCCAGACAAAAGCTGCCATTACTGTCAAGTCTGGCTGGCTTGGCCTCCTGAGGGCCAGATCTCACCTGCCTTCCAAACGCTGGGGCTCTGTGCTTTCCTTTTTATGGAAAAGACTTGTCCTGCTTGTCCAGGCACAAATGGCCAAAATTTGGATTCCATCTCCCAAATTCCCAATATCCAAGGGTTGCTCCCAGACAAACCTGGCAGGACAGACAGATCTGGCTGGCCTTGGCCTCTGGTGGCTGTGTCTCATCTGCCCCTGAAACCCTGGGGCTCGGTGCTGCCCTTCCTCTGGAGACCACTGTGACCCTGCGTGGCCTCGTGGAACCCAGGGGCCATTGTGACCCGGCAGGGCTGGGGGCACCAAGGGGACCATTGTGACCCTGTGGCATTCCATGGAACCAAGGGGCCACTGTGGCACTGCTGGGCCCAAAGAACTGAGGGGCCTTTGTGACACTGCAGGGCCCACGGAACCAAGGGAACATGGAACAGCTCTGGCTGCCTTGGGCTCCTGGGGCCGCCTGACAGCTCCGGCTGACCTTGGCATGGCGAGAGCTGCTTCTCACCTGCCCTGGAGCGCTGGGGCTCCGTGCTTTCCTTCCTGTGTGTGTTGGTTTGGCACAGCCTGGTTTTTGGTAGCGGGGGGGCCACAGAGGTGGCTTCTGTGAGAAGCTGCTGGAAGTTTCCACCGTGTCTGGCAGAGCCGATCCCCGATGGGTCTGAAGATGGACATGGCACTGGCCAAGGCTGGGCCACTGAGAGAGGCTGGTAACATCTCTGTGATAACAGATTTCAGAAGGAAATGAAAACAAAGTGGGACACAGTGCTTTTCTAGTCAGAGAAGAAGATGAGGGGAGAACATGTGAGGGAAACAACAGGGAGACACCAAGGGCAGTGGAGAAGGAGGGGGAGGAGGTGCTCCAGGAGCCACAGCCGAGATTCCTCTGCAGGCCATGGTGAGACCATGGTGGAGCAGCTGTGCCCCTGCAGCCCCTGGGGATCCATGGGGGATGCAGAGATCCACCTGCAGCCCCTGGGGGAGGTGCCCACGCCGGAGCGGGCAGATGCCTGCAGGAGGCTGTGATCCAGTGGCAGATCCGGTGCAGAGGGGCCCTGCTCCCAGGCTGGAGCAGCCTGGCCTTGAAGAACTGACCCCATGGAAGAGTGACCCACACCGCAGCAGTTTTGGGAGGACAGCTGCTCGTCAGATTGGACCCACGTCGGAGACGCTCACGGAGAGCTGTCTCCCGTGGGAAGGCACCCCACGGTCTCACAGGGGAACAACTCCTCTCCCTGAGCAGCGGGAGAAGCCACAGGAGGTGAACTGACCACAGTCCCCATTCCCTGTCTCCTGCGCCATCGGTGGGAAGGATGGAGGGGTGGGGGAAGGTGTTCTGAAAGCTCTTCTTTCACTTCTCATTATCCTGCTCTGATTTTGTTATTAATAAATTCACTTTATATCTGTAAGTTGAGCCTGTTTTGCCCAGGATGGTGTTGGATGAGGGATCTCTCCTGGTCCTTATCTCAACCCATGAACCCTTTGTTATATTTTCTCTCTCCTGTCCAGCTGTGGACAGGAGTGAGAGAGCAGCTTTGGTGGGTGCCTGGAGTCCAGGCAGCATCAATGCACTACAGACCTGAACAAAAACTCCCTGGGCAATGATTCCCCTGGGATCTAAAGCCCCCACCCCTCACACGACAGCCCTGTCCCACAGAAATGTCAGCGACTGAGCCTCTCGCTCTCCACGGCTTCACTGCTTTGGTACCCAGTGGTTGCCACGGGGCCACCATCGCCCCTCTGAGCTGGGTTTGGGTGGGGTTTTGGTGGGTCTGCAGTCCCTGTTGTAATGTGGTTGTTCCAGTTCACAGACCACAATCTCTGGGCTGGTCACTCTGGGGATTTATTTTAGGTCACATTTAAGCTGCAGGTTTGTCCATTCTGTTATTCATGTTCAGGTTGGCAGCTACAGGACTCGCTGTGATCCACCTGTGACTCACATCCCAGGGCCATAAAATTCTGAAAAACTTCACTGATCAGCCCAGCAATTCCAGCCTCTGCTGTCTACTTTTAAATAACACAAAACTGTCAACCCCTCCTGTGGTCACAGGACAGCCACAGAGCAGGACAGCAGCGCAGCAGCCAGAGCTGAGGACTCACACAAGGACAGAAGGACAGCGTGGAAGGATAAATAGAGCAGCTCTGAAAGCACCGAGTGCTGCTGCTCCCTGGCCCTGCTGCTGTGCTGGAACTCAGCTTCTCTCCCCCTCTGCACACAGGCACTGCCCTGCCAGATTCAGATGAGGTTTCAAAGGAAGCATTTTTGACAAACAAGTTGCTGCAGGATCCTTTCTTTTGCTAAAGTGCACAGAGGAGGCAATTCCTCATTTCCATTGTCTGTGGGTAAAATTTGAGGTGTAAGCAGTGAATTCTAAATAGGATGAATGATCCCAGTAATGGGATGATGATGGGATAAATAAAGTTTCATTGTGCACAACATTATCACAAAATGAAAAAGGAAACCCTGCACACACACAACCACTATGAAAAACTTGAGCAAACAGGCTGGGCCTGCACTGAGTTACACTGCAGCTGTGGAGAACAAAACCGGCACTTTATTGCTGCTGAAAAAATCCAGTCATCATTTTCCTCAGGGCATCCCTGAGCTCCTGGTTCCTCAGGCTGTAGATGAGGGGGTTCAGGGCTGGAGGCACCACCGAGTACAGAACTGACAGTGCCACATCCAGGGATGGCGAGGAGATGGAGGGGGGCTTCAGGTGGGCAAACATGGCAGTGCTGACAAACAGAGAGAGCACAGCCAGGTGAGGGAGGCACGTGGAAAAGGCTTTGTGCCGGCCCTGCTCAGAGGGGATCCTCAGCACGGCCCTGAAGATCTGCACATAGGAGAAAACAATGAACACAAAACAGCCAAAGAGCAAACAGACACTGACAGCGATGAGCCCAAGTTCCCTGAGGTGGGATTTGGAGCAGGAGAGCTTGAGGATGTGTGGGATTTCACAGAAGAGCTGGCCCAGGGCATTGCCCTGGCACAGGGGCAGGGAAAATGTATTGGCCGTGTGCATGAGAGCATAGAGAAAGGCACTGGCCCAGGCAGCTGCTGCCATGTGGGCACAAGCTCTGCTGCCCAGGAGGGTCCCGTAGTGCAGGGGTTTGCAGATGGACACGTAGCGGTCGTAGCACATGACGGTGAGGAGGGAAACCTCTACTCCCATAAAGAAGACAAACAGAAACACCTGAGCAGCACATGCTGAGTAGGAGATGTGCCTGATGCCCCAGAGGGAATTGTGCATGGCCTTGGGGAGAGTGGTGCAGATGGAGCCCAGGTCGGTGAGGGCCAGGCTGAGCAGGAAGAAGAACATGGGGCTGTGCAGGTGCTGGCTGCAGGCTCCGGCGCTGATGATGAGGCCGTTGCCCAGGAGGGCAGCCAGGGAGATGCTCAGGAAGAGGCAGAAGTGCAGGAGCTGCAGCTGCCAGGTGTCTGCCAATGCCAGCAGGAGGAAGTGGCTGATGGAGCTGCTGTTGGACATTGGCTGTCTCTGGGCATTGGGTTCTGCCATGGAGAAAAAGACAGTGAACAGTTAGAGGAGATCTGTAACCACAATCAAAGCCATTTCCCATCCACCCTCCCTGGAACACACACAGACACCCTTTTGTGTTTAAGAATTCTGAGGTTTTTGTTTTTAAGCTCCCCCCATATCTCTCCTGGTATTCTTGGATATCAGAAGCACTCAGCATTTCTGCTGCCCTTAGGGAGAACAGAGCAACTTTTGCAAGGCAAGATGATGAGTGGAGACTCAGGGGAGGTGCTCTGTCGTTATGACCTGTTCAGAGTTTCTCTGGGCTTTCACTTTTCTCAAATGCAGAATGTTCACACTCCCATGTTTCCCTTAAAGATCACCAGGTGCTGCTGGGAGCAGATGGATCCACCACAGACCCCCAAATGTCCGTCCCTCTCTCAAGGTCTCAGCACCACATTCGTAGCCGAGGACACCCCTGGCTCATTTCACCAACCCAACAGCATTTTCACACTTGTAGCATCTCTGCTTTTCTCCTCTATCTGGGCCTTTCAGATAACACAAAGATGCTACAGGACAGATTTGCATCCTGGAGGAAACTCCCAGCTTGGAAGGAAACCTCGGGGAGAGAGCCAAGAGTCCCAGAGCTGGCACTGGATGAAGGGAGATTGAGCTTCTGTCCTGGCTGCACTGACAGCCCTGCCCACAGCCGGGCACTGGGGACAGCATCACCCTGAGCCAGCTGTTCCCTCTCCAAGAGCCCCCAGTGCCGGGTAGCTGCTCCCAGCCCTGTGCTCTGCAGAGGGAACTGGGCCCGGGGCTGCAGAGCTGCCCCACGGCTCTGCTGCAGCTCTGCCTGCCCAGGAGGGGCTTCACGCCTTGGACCCCCGGCCCTGAGGGCAGAGGCTTGGCTGGGGGGCACAGGAGGGAGGGGGCTTCTTCAGAGGGAGGGGCTGCACTGGAGGGGATCCTGTGGGGATCTCTAAACTCTCCCTGACACATTTCTGTGTTTGTTTTCTCTCCTTCCCTGATCTCATCTCTGCTTCCTGGGGATTTTCCTCCTGAAGCTGTTTCCCTGTGCCTGATCTCTCCCTGCCAGCACTCACAGACCCCAAATCTCTGGGCACTCTCCTTGGCCCTACAGAAACCTGCCTGTGTGCAGGGCACTGGCTGGGGGCAGGTTCTGTTTGCAGCTTGGAGAAAGGACAGCTCAGACTGAGCCTGATGGGTCCAGCCAAGGCGATGCTGGTGCTGTCCATGGGCACAGGAGTGGCTGAAAGCACATGAGGGATCTCCTGTGCACCTGCTGATCACTAAAAGTAACAGTTCGGATGTCCCAGGGACCTGACAAAATTCATAACACCTTTAATATTTATCCTCCCTCCCCACCATTTTCCAATGGTAGGAAACTGAAAACAAAGTCTCAGGAAATTTCCTCATTCCGATCAAAATCCTTGTATTGGAAATATTCTGGGAGTGATCAGAAACGCTCAGCACATCAGAGCCTCATGAGCATTTCACCTCCCCTGCACTCAAGATGCTCTGAGTTGTACTCACAGAATCCCAGGCACTGGGATGTTGCAGCTTTAGGAGATCCCTCCAGGGGCTGCAGCTGCTGCGTCCTGCAGCCAGAGGCTTCCTGTGCCAGGAGCTGGGAGTGATTCTCCTGCAGTCACTTCTCAGCCCCTTCCCAGCCTGTAGGAGATGGTCCGAAGATCCCTCATCTGCCTCACGATCATTGCCAAGGACAGAGACTGAGCACAGGAGTCCTGGCCTGGCTGAGGTGGGATGTCTGCCAAGTGTTGCCTGCAGGTGTGCCCGCTGGGAACTGGTACGCATTCCTGAGGAAATTAGTGCAGGTCCCAATGGACTGCGCCGTTCTTGCTGCCCAGGCGGGAAGGACTGCGCTGAAGTGGAAAGGAATGACCTGTCCTGTACACCTGTCCTGTACACCTGTCCTGTACACCTGTCCTGTGCCTGTTTTCCCAAAGCATCGACTGTAGATTTCCCCCACCTCTTGGCCAGTTGCCCCTCGCTTCTGAAAAGGACTATAAAGGGACTTTCTGAAATAACCGAGTCCGAGATCTCCCCATGGAAAGAAGACGAATCTATTGGCGGAAGACCACGAGGACTTCGTCTCATCCGTTGGTAGCTATTCCCCCCCATTTTCTTCCTCTCTACTCTTTTTACTTTGTTTTTCTTTACCTCTCTCTCTCTTTCTCTCCTCTATCACATTACCGTGTTGTGGGCACTTAATAAAGGTGCACTGTTCTGATTAAAACTGAAATCCCTTGTGTCCTTTGGCACTCTGAGATCGATAAACGAACCATCACGACCCCCGCTTGTATTAGCGGATCGTGACATTAAACTGGCGTCACGGACAGGATTTCTGACAGACAGAAGGGGTTGCAATGTTGTGTGTAGTCTGTAATAGGGGAAGGACGTTTCACTCCAGCCGCACCTAGCCCGACATCCCGAAAAGGGTGAGCGGTGTCTAGAAAGCAAGGGGGGTGACTCGAATTTCCTGCAAACTGCACACGCCTGGGTGAAAAGCACCCCATACTCAGCTGAGGGCTCTGTCTTCAGATGTTTCACAAAAAGATCTCTTAGTGTAAAAGGGGGAACTGTTTTGGTGGGCGTGTGTGAATTTGGACTGCTTGGTGTAGCGAAGAGACAACCATAAGTAACTGAAGGAGTACCTCCCAGGCAGATTTGGTCTCTTCACCCACCCAGGGAAGCGAAGGGGGACACGGCGAAGCTGTTTGTGTCGCAGTGTATAATTAAGTTTTACCTCCCTGTGGTGATTTTGATCCCTTCATAAAATGACTGAAAACCCCAGTGCAAAAGTTAAAGCTGCATTTTATGCTCTGCTAGCAAAACATAATGCCCGGCCCTCTCCGGGAGGGGAAGAATGGGCTCAAAATAACTGGTTTAATTTGGAGAGTGTGACTGATAGAATATGTTCATTACAACATGAGACAAAGATTAAATTTGGCCAAAATAAAACCATAATCTGCTCTGTTTTAGGAGCATGCCTTACAGCAGCTATAGATCACCGCTTTAAGCGATGTAGTGAAGAGAAAGCAATCATAGATTCCCTTCAAAATCTAGTGGAGATTTTACAGAAACAATTAAATGAAGAAAGGAATGAAAATCATTTGCTGTGGGCTGCTTTAAAAGAAGAATATTTTAAGAATTCAAAGAATGCTGACTCACCAAAAGAGACAGAGGAAAAGGAAGCTCCTCACATTAACCAAATATACCCCCAGGAAGAACTAGTGCTAGTGAAAAATTGTGGGGAAAACTGCTGCCCTCATATGAGACCTCTGATTAAAACAGAATATAATTAGAGCAATGATGAAGATTTTGAACCCCATATCACCACTAAACAAATACCATACACTGCTACTGAATTGGCTAAGTTAAAAAAGGAGTACGGGCAGCTCCCCCATGAATCTGAGACTGAATATGTTTTCCGAGTGTCTCTCACTGGAGGAGACCAAATCCTATTAACTGAACAGGAGGCCAGTGGATATTGGGGACATGGAGTTTTCTTAACAACAGGAGACAAACGTAACACATGGTCCCTGACTCAGCGCGCAGCTTTCTGGGCCGGGGGACTCAATCCTTTAGAAAGGGGAGAGACCCTTTCGCTATAGTTGGTACCCCTGATCAACTTCTAGAAAGCGTCCACAAAGCCGCCTGTCTGCAAATGATCCATGAAAGGAAATTAACTCCTGGATATGAGTCCCCCACGCAATTACCTGTTAAACCTGAACTGATGACCCCTTTAATTCGAGGCCTTCCAGAATCACTCAAACCTACAGCAATTGTCCTTCAAAAAACTATAGCTGCTGTAGGTCCTGTAGAGAAGTTGGATAGATTCCTTGGAAACCTGAGCGACCGAACTGGATCTACAGATCCTGGGTTTACTCCATATTCAACCCCCTCTCAGCCGCCAGGTTCACAATCGAATTCACCTGCTGGTGATCACAAAGTTTGGACATGGAGTGAGGTTGCAGAAGATCTGATTAATTACAGTAGAAAATATGGACCTATAAAAATCCCAGAGGAAAAATCAGACAAAACAAAAGGTGTCAGGTACATTAGGGCTCCTCATAGCGAAAAGCCAGAGAATGTAAAACAGATCCCTGACCGTCAGCATTGGTGGTTATTAGGTATCAAAAAGGGGGTCCCCAGAGATGTGATGGATGGCTTACCCCTTGATAAATTGAGTAAGGTAGTGTCTAACTGGCACTGCCAAAAACCCATTCTACCTAATCCGTCAGTTCAACCCAGTGCACCCATCCTCCCTCAGAATCTGGGCAGTGAGCCAAAGCAACTTCTTCCTCAAAACCAGGGAAACTAGACCCTCCGTCTCTTGTCAGTGGGCGAAGAGACGGAGCACGGGTATACCTGAGAACGCTCACTAAAAATAAAACAGGAGATATAATGGTCACAGCTATTACAGGCCCTAAATGGGCACCTGTAACATTTCTGATTGACACTGGGGCACAAATTTCTGCGCTGACAAAGAAAGATGCCCAGAGGTGTGGAATTGTTCCAACAAAGAACCGATATTGTGTTTTAAGTGCCTTGGGAACAACAGAATCTATGAATGTGGCCTTAGTCAAGCTCACTTTGCCTGGAGAGGAAAACCAACTCTCTATTAATATGGTGATTGGAGATATTCCAACCAATTTATTAGGGATGAATGCCCTTGCTAGGAGGCAGTGGGAGGACTCAGAGGGTCTTTTGTGGTCTTTTGGCACACCACATTTTAACATCAGACTGCTCCAAGCTGCAGCCTCCCTACCATTCAGCAAAGTAACTAATGTGAAACAATACCTCCTTCCCCTGGGTGCCAAAGAGGGTATCAAGCCAGTGATACAGGAGCTACGACAACAAGGAGTAATACTTAATACCCATTCTCCTTTCAATTCTCCAGTGTGGCCAGTGCAAAAGCCTAATGGGCTAAATGCTAACACAGACCCTCTTACAGCAGCAGTCCCAAATCTGGCAGAATTAATAACATTGATTCAAGAAAAGGCTGATTCAATCATGCCACCTATAGATGTCAAAGACATCTTTTTTATGATACCTTTACAGCCAGAAGATATGGACCATTTTGCGTTCACATGGGAAGGTCAGCAACACACTTTCACTAGGCTTCCCCAAGGGTACAAACATTGTCCTACCCTGGCTCATCACGCTTTAGCCCAAGAGTTAGAAAGAATACCCAAAGCTGACAATGTGGCTGTTTATCAATACATTGATGATATCCTTGTGGGAGGAGATGAAATAGAAGAAGTGAGAGATACCCAACAGAAAATAATCTCCCACTTAGAAAGCCTTGATTTGAAAATTCCCTCAGAAAAAATCCAAAACCCTTCACATGAAGTGAAATTTTTGGGAATTTGGTGGAAAGGAGGTATGACATGTATCCCACCTGATACCCTAACCTCTTTAGATCAGATTAAAATGCCTGAATCCAAAAAAGATCTCCAACATGCTTTAGGATTATTAGTGTTCTGGAGAAAACACATCCCAGATTTTTCCATAATTGCCAGACCTCTTTATAACTTGTTAAGAAAAGGGGTAAAATGGGAATGGACTGCTTCTCAAGAAGAAGCATTGCAATTGTTGGGTTTTGAAGCAACAGCTCACCAAGCCCTGGGCCCTATTTATCCTACAGATGCTTTTCACGTGGAATGGGGATTTGCCTCCTCAGGGTTGTCAGTACACATATGGCAGCGGGGTCCTGAGGGTCCGATGAAGCCTGTTGGTTTTTACTCCAGTGGCTTCAAAGATGCTGAAAAAAGATACACTACCTGGGAGAAAGGATTGTTTGTGGTTAGCTTAGCTCTCATAGAAGTGGAGAAGATTGCACGACAACAACCAATTGTTTTGAGAGGCCCTTTCAAAGTTATTAAGACAGTCTCTACCAGCATCACCCCCACCTGACGGGGTGGCCCAGAGGGCCTCAGTAAGGAAGTGGTATGCTCAGATTGAACATTATTGTAGCGTCTTCTCAGTAACTGAAGGAGCTGTAAAAGATCTGGCAATCCAAGAAACTGAAAACTTGGGTAGCAGCCAAGACAAACCTGCCTCAGTCATTAAAGTAGCCTGTCCTTTTTCCCCCAAACAGTCAGCAAATTCTTGGTTTACAGATGCTTCTGCCAAGTGAGAAGGAAAGGTGTGGAAATACAAGGCTGTAGACCTCCACACTTCCTCAGGTGAACGAATTATCACAGAGGGGGAAGGCAGTGCCCAAGTTGGCAAGCTGATAGCTGTTTGGAGTGTTTTCCAACGTGAGGCACAGAATACTTCTCCTGTCTGTATCTACACCGATTCCTATGCTGTGTTTAAGGGATGGACTGAGTGGCTTTCTTTTTGGCAGCAAAATGATTGGGAAGTTAACAGAATCCCAGTATGACAAAAGGAAAAGTAGCAAGAAATTCTAAATATTGCAAGTCAAGGGAATTTTGCCATGGGGTGGGTAGCCTCTCACCAGACAGATGGAAATCCAGCAGGAGAGTGGAACAATAAAGCTGATGAATTAGCAAGACTAAGTCCTATGAAAAAGATTAGATTCCAGAGGACTGGGAGCACTTCTTAGAATGGTTGCATGTAAAAAGACAACACACAGGTGCAAAAGATTTGTACAAAGAAGCCCTTGCTCGCGGTTGGTCTGTTACCAGAGAAATGTGTAAAACATGCATATCAGCCTGTGAACAACGTCGCAGACGGCTGGAAAGACACCCTTTGGAAGATGACCCTCTGCATTTAAGAAAGGGTAAAGGCTTATGGGACGCGTGGCAGGTAGATTATATCGGCCCCTTTAAAAGTTCAGGAGGTAAACACTTTGTGCTGGTAGGAGTAGAGATTATATCTGGGTTAGTCCAGGCCAATGCTTTTAAAAGAGCTACAGGAGATAATACTGTTAAAGCATTGCAGGGATGGTTTGGAACTTTCCCAAAACCACAAGAAATTCAATCTGATAATGGGTCTCACTTTACTGCCAAAGTTGTACAGGATTGGGCAAAAAGTGAAGGGATTAAATGGACTTTTCACACTCCTTACTACCCTCAAGCTAACGGCATTGTAGAAAAGACCAATGGTCTCTTGAAACGACTTTTGAAACCACAGGAGGGAAATTGGGATGTTCGGCTATGGGAAGCTGTGAAAGGTGTGAATGATAGATGGGGGGTAAACGGGTGTCCCAAAATCACTGCCTTTTGCCCAACAGCTCCAAGCATAATTCCCTCACTACGGGACCAAATGATCCTAAGAATCCTGCACACTACCCTGGACAACCTGTTTTGGTAGACCTCCCTACCGTAGGAGAAGTACCACTAGTGCTAAAAACCCCTCTGAATAAATATGCATGGGTAGCCTCTGATGCCCTAGGGAGAGAGCATCGGATACATACACGCTGCATAATTCCATCATTCTAATTTTCTGCCTTTTGGTGGCAAACTCTGTTGTGTTTACTTTTCACAGAAGAACTCCGAGGGACATGAAGAAGACCACATAAACCATGATAAGACTAGTGATACTTTTCTGCATCCTACCACAACACCAGGGCCAAAAACCAGCTGAGTGGCCATGGTCTGAAGCTACCATTAGGTACACCAGTGCTCTGGGATCCTATCCCAGAGATCATTGCCCTAACCCAGCCACTGTAGTACTGCACGACTCTGAGGTATACCGTCCAAGTGAATGGGGATGGGACTTGAAGGATTGGACTAGAATCCTAAAAGGAACAATTGGTGAAAAAATTAAGGTAGGATGCAGAAAAGTAGAAGGATCTCTTTACGAGAAAGTTTCCACCATTGCAATTGCCGGGAATTTTCTAAAACCAGATGGGAAAAGTGATTTGCACCCCAACATTACAGCCAAACTCTGCTCTACAATGGAGTGGGCTTGTGACAAACAAACCCCCTTCATCCTGTATTGTTGTCAGAAGAATGTCGGTAACTACACCTTAGACCCCAGTACCAACAATGTTGAAATCACAAAGCTTTGCAAAAACGAACCAACTGACTGCTGGTATAACTTTACTCTAACCAAACCAACCTATGTAACATGCAATTGGCAAAATAACCCGGCAGATCAGCCAAGTCTGAAAGGTTTAACTTATAAATTCAAAATAAATGCCGTAGCAAAGCCCATACTGAGTGCAGTAATCACATACCACGGTATAAGTAACCTCCCTTGTGTTAGATGACAAGAATAAAGTTTTTCCACCCTTTATGGTAACCCGAGGTGATGATGTTACAATACGATGTAGATTAATTGCTGGATCTTTTACGGAACCTATACACAGTTATAGCATTGGACCTCATGGCCGTGTTTTGTTTTGTGAAATTCAAAATCAAGATTGTTGGCTAAACTTAATTGCTGTACAATTTTCCCATAAAGTCATGTGTGGCAAAAACAATACAAAATACTGGGGGGAACTCAAAGTCGATGTTGCAATACCTACCACCCAACCACCGGTTACGCTAAGCCCAAGAATTTTTGAAATTGGACCATGTATAATCACAAAAACAGGCCAACAACAAATATTGTTCAATCCGGCATGGTCCCTTAAACAAGTTAAATTGCTGCTGCAAAACAATGTCTCAGAAATTCAGCCAGCTTGTTCACCTTTTCTGCAAACTTCCTTTGAGGGGCAGACAACCTGGCTGCAAAAGCGGAACCCTTCTAACAAACAAACGCAAAGAGACATAACCGGTGTTGTGGGAACAGGATTGGGAATCTTAAATAGTATTGATTCAGAAGTACTAATGAATAAATTGGCTGCCACAACTACAGATTTGACTAAAATACAACAACCACTGCAGTCGTCCTTATTAGCCTTGGGAACCCATCAGTGGTTGTTATCAAACATATTACCAAATTGGGAAAAGGTAAATGTGAATGACCACAAATTGATAATTGGCATGCTCGGTGCTACACAAAACATTTCTTTGGCTCTCAGCTGTGTCCAGGCTCAATTGTGGATGCAGTCAGTTGCTGCCTCAATTATGAGAGAAGGCAAAGAAGGCACTTTTCCTACTGAAATTCGGAAAATAATCTGGGACGGTGCCACTGATTTTGAAAGAGAATTCCAATCCTGGTGGAATTTAGTGAATTTTACCTACAATCCCATCACAAACACAGCCACAGCCTTTGTACTAACCATACGTAATGCTTCAGTGCATTTGATATTCCCTATCATTGCATTAGGGCTGAACCATGATGCAGCTATTCTCTACCCTTTCCAGCATAGAGAATGGGCCCTTCAAATTGGTGTGAAGTGGCAAACTGTTAATTTGGAAACTTGTATTGTCCGAGAACAACAAGGGTTCATCTGTGAAAGTAGTGCAATTAGAGCTCAAGACATTTGTTTGGACACAGAACAAAATATCTGTCATTTTGAAATTCATCCTAACAAGATTCCTAAAACAGTGCTTGTATATATAGGCAATGGATGTGCATGCTTAAGAACTGCTTGTGATAAGGTATTTATAGAGAATTTAGTAGTAGATACTAAAACTCATTCAAATTTTTGTGTTCGTAACTTTACTAAAATCATTGGATGTGATTTTTCCTATTTAGCCCCAGTTACTTCTTATCACCTTTTACAGTCCAATTACACACTGATCCACCAATTATTGCCTACCCCCATAGGGATGAACCTTACCTTGGTAAAGCAATTGTTGCTTCACCAAGATTTAATTGAAATTTTGGAAAAGATCAAGAAAAACGGACAGAAACCCTTGGTAACTGTTCATCACATTGTGAAAGAAATACATCGTGTTCTAGAAAGAGTAAAGAAAGATGCTGAACACGGGTGGTGGGATACTCCTTTTGGGTGGTCACCTACTGCTACAGGTGTCCTGAACAAATTGTGTCATCCCATCATTGTTCTCTTGATTTTAGTTTTGATGGGTTTTATCAGCAATCTTATACATCATGAATTGCAGAATGATGAAACGGTTAACACAATTGACATCTGTAATAGATGTGCACAATTTGGACAATATCCCATCCACTGTGGACACCCCTAAGGTTATTGACACGAGACGAACTACACGAGTATTAAAATAAGATGTGATAAGAAAATTAGAGGTGTATTTTGATTAAAAAATTACATGTGTATTCTAATTTAAAAAATTACTTATTCCTTCTTTTGTTTCCTTCTTTTTTCTTTTCTTTTCTTTTTCTTCCTTTCTTATTTTCTCTACCCTTTTCTGGGATATGCTACCAAGATTGATGAGTCCTGAAGACTTTGCAACAACACTATGAAATCGTGCTGATGGAGCTCTCTTGACGACAATCATGAGTCATGGGGTGGTGTAAGAGACGGTCCGAAGATCCCTCATCTGCCTCACGATCATTGCCGAGGACAGAGACTGAGCACAGGAGACCTGGCCTGGCTGAGGTGGGATGTCCGCCAAGTGTTGCCTGCAGGTGTGCCCGCTGGGAACTGGTACGCATTCCTGAGGAAATTAGTGCAGGTCACAATAGACTGCACAAACACCTGCTTCTTGGACTTTGTCTGGGAAGTGTCTCTTGGCCCGGTTTGGGGCGAATCATAGAGCTGCCAGAGGGGCCTTTTTGGCTCAGCTGAGAGCAGTCCTGCTGCAAGGCTGTCCTCGAGCTGCTTGGGCTGCACATGTGCCCAGGGAATGCTCATTGCTTGCAGTCTCAGGCGCTGTGGGTGTGCAGGTGTAACTACTGCAGGAGGGAACAGCTCTGCTGGGGGCAGTTCTCTTTTTCTTGGTGGTTTTTCTGTTTAATGAACGTTCCCTGTCAGCTCTGGGCAGAGCTCTGTACCTGTATGTGCCACTTGTCTGTGGCACTGTGGCTCAGGAGGTGGCCAAGGGGAGCTTGGCTGAGGTGTGGGCAGAGGAATGGCCATCAGGCCAGGCTGGGGGGTCAGAGGCCGGTCAGTTGCGTTGCGTGGCCACGGCTCTGGACACTTCTGTGGGAGCGTCTCCAGGGATGGAACGCTGGGGCTGCCGCCACTGTGTCTCAGAACCGGGAAGGCCGAGGCTGGCCCGGCCCTGGCCCGGCCCCGCCAGCTCTGCCAGCTGCTGGCAAGGACACAAAGGGCAGCTCCGAGCTCCATCCACTGTGCTGCGGCCACAATAACGCAGCGCCCGCAGAGCTCCAGAGCAAGGTCCTGGCCCTGGCTCAGGGCTGGGCCGGGGCCAGCGGCAGAAAATCAACTTGCAGCTTGGGCCCCGCAGCAGGGAGGAGCAGCAATTGCTGGGTGAGAGAGACTCTTGCCAAGGGCCTGCGGGGCCGGGCCCCAGGGAACGGCTTCCCGCTGCCCGAGGGCAGGCTGAGATGGGATGTGGGGCAGCAATGGTTCCCTGGCAGGGCGCTCAGGGCCTGGCACAGGCTGGCCCGAGAAGCTGTGGCTGCCCCCGGATCCTTGCAAGTGTCCCAGGCCGGCTCGGCCATTGGGGCTTCCTGCCCAGGAGGGCTGGGCTGGGCTGGGCTGGGGCTGCTGAGGGCAGGATGGGTTTTGGCTGAGACAGCTGAAGGCTAGGCATGATGAGGCCGGGGGGACCCCGTTCCTGAGTGGGTTCTGGGGTATCCCACATTCCTGAAGGGATTTCAGGGTATGTCCTGTTCCTGAGGCAGTTTTGGGGTCCCCCCAATGCTTAGGGAGGGGTTCTGAGAGGGGGGCTATGGTACTTGGAAGGGGGACCTATTGTCAGGGATGCGGGGAGCCCATTTTGGGAAGGATGCTGCTGTTTCTGGCAATGTTGAGAGGTTCTGAATGGCCTGTGGGGCCCTGGCTCTAATTTTGGGACTTGAGGTGAGCCCATGGGCACAGCAAGGCCTGAGGAGAGGTTCCAAGCTCCCATTTGGGATGGAGGGATTGAGGGAGTGCCTCCAATAAACTCAATCCCAGCCCCAATGTGTTGATGGCAGCCCCAAATGGCTCGATCCGTCAGCCCCAAGCCCCGGCTGTGGGGAGTCAGGAACCACAGAAGGGGAATTGGTGTCCAGGAGGGGTGGGATGGGATGGGATGGGATGGGATGGGATGGGATGGGATGGGATGGGATGGGATGGGATGGGGGTGGGGTGGGATGGGGTGGGATGGGGTGGGTGTGGGATGGGGTGGGTGTGGGATGCGATGGGATGCGATGGGATGCGATGGGATGCGATGCAATGGCATGGGGTTGGGATGAAGTTTGGGAGGGATGGGGTTGTTTTGGGCATGTGGAGTGGGGCACTCCAGGGAGGGAAACCAGGAGCTGCTTTTGGGGAGGCTCCCGCTGCTTTTTGACAATTTTGGGGCCTCTAAGTGGCTTCTGGGACATTGCAGTGAATTTGGGGAAGGTGCCATAAACTCCCCGCAATTTGGGGGGCTGAGGTGATGTCCCCACATTTTGGGAGGGTGAGGTAACCCCAATATGGAAGGGATCCTGCTGCTTTGCACCCCTTCAATGGGGTGAGAAGCAGCTTATGAAGGAAGGATTCCAGGAAGGATTCCAGGAAGGATTCCAGGAAGGAAGGAAGGAAGAAAGGAAGGAAGGATTCCAGGAAGGAAGGAAGGAAAAACTCCAGGAAGAAATCCAGGATTCCATGATTCCAGGAAGGAAGGAAGGAGTCCCGGAAGGAAGGATTCCAGGAAGGATTCCAGGAAGGATTCCAGGAAGGAAGGATGCCAGGAAGGAAGGATGCCAGGAAGGAAGGAATAAAGGAAGGATTCCAGGGATTCCAGGACGGAAGGATTCCAGGAAGGACGGATTCCAGGAAGGAAGGAAGGAAGGAAGGAAGGATTCCAGGAAGGAAGGAAGGAAGGAAGGGAGGAAGGATTCCAGGAAGGATTCCAGGAAGGATTCAAGGAAGGAAGGAAGGATTCCAGGAAGGAAGGAAGGATGCCAGGAAGGAAGGATTCCAGGAAGGAAGGAAGGATGCCAGGAAGGAAGGAAGGAACAAACGATTCCAGGAAGGAAGGAAGGAAGGATTCCAGGAAAGAAGGATTCCAGGAAGGAAGGAAGGATGCCAGGAAGGAAGGATTCCAGGAAGGATTCCCGGAAGGATTTCAGGAAGGAAGGAAGGATTCCAGGGAGGAACGAAGGAACGAAGGATTCCAGGAAGGAAGAATTCCAGGAAGGAAGGAAGGAAGGATTCCAGGAATGAAGGAAGGATTCCAGGAAGGAAGGAAGGAAGGAAGGGATCCTAAATAATGTGTAACAAATGCGAAAATCGAAAATATAAAAAAGAATGAAATAAAGGAGGAAAGAAGAAAAGAAGTCAGAATACAACAAGAAATAAAAAAACCAAAGATTTGAAGCAGAAATCTAGAATTGAAAAATAAAAAAGAAAGAAAGAAAGCAACAAGTAACAGAAAAAGAAAACAAAAACAAACAAAGCAAAAAGATAAAAAAATTTAAGAGCAGAAGAAAGAAAGAGAAAAAGAAAGAGTGAATGAAAGCAAGAAAGAAAGAAGGAAAGAAAAAGCAAGCAAGCAGCAAGTAATGGAAAGAGAACAGAAAAAACGGAAAGGAAAAAGGAAAGCAGAATAAAAGTAAGACTAAAAAGAAAGAAATCAATAAGATAGAAATATGAAAGAAAGAAATGGGGAGAGAAAGCGAGAAAGGGAGAGAAAGAGAGAAAGACAGGAAGAAAGGCAGAAAGAAAGAAAAGCAAAAAGAGAAAAGTGGTGGGTGACCTCAAGGATGACAAGCTCTTCCTCAGCCTGACTACCTTCTCCAAAGACACGCTCCACGGCCAGTGTGCAGGTGAGTCCAGAGCCAGGGGGATGCTGCCAGAGCTGGGCATGGCACGGCCTGGCCGGGCACCAAAGGTTCCTCCTTTGCTGGGGCGGCTGCAGGGAATTCTTCAGTGGCTGCCAAGCTGCTTTTGGGCTCTGGGCAGCTGCTGAGGAGGTGGCTGTGCCATGGCTGGCTGCAGGCTGGGCACATGTCCTGCCCTCCTGCTCTGCTCCCAAAGGCAGCAATGCTGGGCAGCTTTGGGCCCAGCTCTGAGTACGGCCAGCATGGCCTGGGCACTGCAGGGGGCTGGGACAAGGGGACAGGAGGCTTCAGCTGACGGGCGGGTTCTGGTTTCTCTCCTCGCAGCCGGGCTCTGCAGATGCTGAGGCTGCTCTGGGCTCTGCCAGGGCTCTTCTGGGGCTCAGCCCCGGGCACGGCTGGGCCCGCTCTCCCCTCACAGGGCTCTGACAGCTTTGCATCAGACGAGCCCCTTGCGAGCACAGCGACGGAGCTTTCTGCTTTTGCAGGTGAGTGAGACTCTCGTGCAGGCCAAGAGATTGCAGTCAGGGACACACATCCCACTGGCAAGAACCCAAACTCTCCACAGTCCCAGCTGAATGCCTGGATCTGCACAGGGTGTTCTGTCTGTCCCACTCTTCCTTCCTTTTGGGCTGGAATTGTGCCATTGCACTTTCTTCCTCTTCTGGAAGTACCACGAGCAGGCCCAACCTGGCGAGTGGGCCGTGTTCCTGAGGCAGTGCAGCCTGGAGCTGATGGAGGAAGAATTGCCCTTCTCCACTGCCAAACCAGAGCAAAAAGCCCTGAGTGGGACTTTGCGTCTTTAAGAACCCCCTGACAATTTCCAAGGGAATGTGCAGCTCATTGCAGGGTGAGAAGGAAGGGCATCTTCTCCATGAGTTGGGGTGGGACAGAGTTTAGATTGCCAGTCCTGCTCGGAGCTGGCAGGGCACAATCAATTTCCTATTGCTTCAACCACAATTTAAAATAACAATGTTGGAAACAAAGCCCAAAATCTTTAAAAAAGGGCTGCTGAGGTCAGTAAGATGGATCAATGCCATCAGCATATTTACAAATACCCGAGTTGTCTTTTTGAAAAGATCAGTTACCTCTTAATCCAGAGTTACAAAAGATTTTTCACTCCACATTTGGGTTTTGGGTTTATGTTTCATAATTTTTTCTAGGTTTTTTCTTTTTTGTTTTTCTATTAATTTTAACAGAAAACACGTCCTAAATGATGGAGCAGCACTGCTGAACACGGAGACATGCAGAGGGACCAGAAGCAGCTGCCTTTGTCCCCCTGCAGCTCCAAGGCCCAATCTCTGAGCAGACAAGGCTGGCAGAGACTCGCAGGCTCCCTGTTTGCTGTGCTGCCCCACTTGTGAGCGGCCCAGCTTTGCGTGAGGCACAGGGAGAACAAGGGGCAGCTCCCTGCCAGCCCCACAGCCCAGGCACCCCTCGGGCCCCGGGGCTTGGGGCACTGTCAGCACCTGCTGCTCCAGTGCCCGCTCCTGCTGGCACTGACAGCAACACCCAAACTGTGGCTGATCCCGAGGGAGCAGCAGCAGGGCCTGGATCTGATCCCTGGCTCTGGGGCAGGGCTGGACAAATGACCCCCCCAGCAGCAGCAGCAGCAGCAGCAAATGGAGCTGACTTTCAGCACAGCCCCTGCCGCTGTTCCCTCCCGTTGGCAGCGGTGTCACAGCAGCCTGGGGCACCTGGGAGCCCTCAGTGCCAGCAGGGACTGGAGATGGCAGCCCTGGGCTCCTGGAGGGTGTGCAAGGAGCAGAGGTGGGCACTCCCTGTCCATGTGGAGCTTCCAGGTGGAAAAGGCTGCTGTGAGCAGGCAGCTCCAAGGGCAGAGAAAAAGGGTCTCGAGCACTGGATCTGTGCCAGCGCCACAGCCCTGGGCAGCAGCCACCGAGCCCCGGGGGCACAAAGGGCACAGCAAGAGGGACAAAAGCAGTCAAGGGCAGAGACTGGGAAGGGCGAGAGCTGGGAGCAGGAACAGCTGCTTCATTGCACTCTTGGAGAAAGCTCTTGGCTGTTTCAAAGCACTGAAAGGCGTGAAGGGCACAGAGGAGGCCACAGCAAACAATGCTCCTGTTTTCACAGCCTCCCCTCTCCGTGTCCCAGAAGGAATTGGATGAACTGTATTCTTCTCTCCGAGTCATCTCGTTCAGCTTGAGCAGCTCAGCACCAGGAGCTGAAGGAGCTGAAGCCTTAGGCCACAAGAGCTGAGCAAGAGGAGAATTTTGGGCAAAGTAATGTTGCTACCATGGACCTGGCTGAATGCAGCAGACAGAATCCTGGAATTACAGAATCCTTTCTGTTGGAAAAGGCCTCTGAGCTCATCGAGTCCAACCATTAACCCAGCACAGTCAAGCCCAGCACTAAACCGCATCCCTGAAGTGCCAAGGCCTGAACAAGAGGCCCTGAGCCAAAGGTGACTTCTGGATGAACCTTCCAACCAAAGGTTATCTTTGTATCTGCTCATTACCGAAATTTGCATGATCATTAGCGTTGTGATAGATGTATCCCCTCATTAGTGAAACGTGTATTGACCTTTCTGTGTTTAGAAGCCGTACAAGGCCATGAAATCCGACATCTGGCCTTGTTTGGGGCTGTATGGTCAAAGTCAGCTCCCTTGGCTCCTCCTTGAGCCCTGGCCAGGCTTAGGAGGAAGCCAAGAGGAGGATGAAAGCAGATGTTCCCGCACTAGAAGTGCTGTCAGTTTGTTTCTTCAGCACTGTCAAAGCTGGGCCCTCTCCCAGCGGGGTTGGAGCCTCAGCTGTGGCTGGAGGCAGCTGCAGGAATTCCCAGTGTCCGGGAGTGGCTCTCCAGTCCTTGGTTGGGACAGCTTCCCCCAGCTGATGGGTGGCTCTGGGTGATGGTAAAGTCTGAGGGGAACTGGGGCTGCATCTTGGTTAATCACTGCAGGCAATCTTTGGCACTGATGATTGGGGGCATTGCTGAGCTGCTCCTTCTGTGATTCTTTGCCAATGATTATGTGCTTTGCTGAACTTTTGCTTTTGTAATTCATTGCAAATTTGCATTTTGTAAATTACACAATTCCTTCAGTTGGTGTTTGTGTCTTTGGTGCTGACCCTGCCCACTGGCAGAACAGGGCCCCATCCTGCCTAAGTGTTACCTGGGAAGACAAAAACCCTCACTCCAAATGTCCCCCCTTCCTCCTTGTTCCCCCCACTTTATACACTGAGCATGATGTCCTGTGGTCTGGGATATGCCTGGGGTCAGTTGGGGTCAGCTGTCCTGGCTGTGACCCCTGCCAAGCTCCCCCGCACCCCCAGCCCCTCCCCAGCGTGGCCGGACGAGGGGCAGGAAAGGCCTTGGCTCTGTGCAAGCTCAGCAAGAACAAAACCATCTCTGTGTGAGCAACGCTGTGCTCAGCACAGAGCCAAACACAGCCCCAGAGAAAGGCCTGGCAAGGAAATTCCCTCTGCCCCAGCCCACAGCAGCACCCCATGGCCATCCACCATCACCACGGCTCCACAAGTTCCTTTCCATGCCCCTGGCCCTGGCCACGGGACCTTGGGCTGGTTGCCATGGCAGCCGACTGTGGCACAGGGCTCCGTGCCCATGTCCATGGCAGCAGTGCCCGGTCACGGGCCCTGAGTGCAGGTGACTGTGCCAATGCCCATGGCAGCGGGGCCAAGTGTTGGTGTCCGTGGCACCAAAGTGAGGAACGGGTCCCTGTGGCCGCTGCCGTGGCACCTGAGGGCATCAGCGAGTGTCACTGCAATTGTAGCTGGCACCAGCCCCGGCACCGCTCTGTCCTGAGGGCTGCCATGGCAGCCGAGGGCAGCCACAGCTCTGCGGGCAAGTGGCCACAGACCCTGACTGCAGCAATGGGTCCTGGGGTGGTTTCCAAGGGAACTGGAACTGATGAGGGTTGCCATGGCATCCAACCCCCTGGGATGTCACACAGCCACCCTGTGATGTCACACAACCCTGTGTGATGTCACACAGCCACCCTGTGATGACACACAACCATCTGTGATGTCACACAGCCACCCTGGGATGTCACAACCCATTCTGTGATGTCACACAACTATCAGTGATGTCACAGCCTGCTCTGTGATGTCACAACCACTCAGCAATGTCATAGTCCACTCTATGATGTCGGACCTCTGCCCTGTGATATCACAGCCTTATCTGCAATGTCACAGCTCACTCTGTGATGTCACACAGCCACCCTGTGATGTCATAGCCACTCTGTGATGTCACACCACCCATCTGTGATGTCACAGTCCTCTCTGTGATGTCACACAGCTGCTCTGTGATGTCACAGCTGAGTCTATGATATCATACAGCCACCCTGTGATGTCACAACCCACTCTGTGATGTCACAACTCTGCACTGTGCTGTCACACCAGCACCCTGTGATGTCACAGCCTGCTCTGTGATGGCACAATTGCTCTGTGATGTCATAGTCTGCTGGATGGTGTCTGACCTTTGCCCTGTAATGTCAGAGCCCAAGCTGTGTTGTCACAGCACCACTCTCTGATGTCACAGCACCACTCTGTGATGTCACAGAGCTGCTCCATGATGTCACAGTAGACTCTATGATGCCATACAGCCACCCTGTGATGTCACAACCCACTCTGTGATGTCACAGCCTCTTCTGGGACGGCCCAGCCCTCTCTGTGACATCACACCAATACCCTGTGATGTCACAGCCCACTCTGTGATGTCACACAGCCCCTTTCTGACATCACAGCTGCTCTGTGGTTCTGTGACACAGGCACAGAGGTGTTACCAAAACTTCAGTGAAACAAAACCTCCTTAGCACCAGCGCAGCACGAAGCAGCAGCATTCTTTATTGGGCCGGATGCACAAGGGGAGAGCCCCTCCCAAAGTCGTGTATGCCGAGTTCAGGAATGTTCCTGTTTGCAGACTGTGTTTCACAGACACATTCCCAGATTGTCCCACAATAAACACACACACGATAATCATTCCCCAAAATCATTGCATATTTCCCCCACCCCTTTGCACATCCATTCTTCTGCCCTGGGGGTCTCTTTGGGGGTCCCTGGTGGTCGGTGACCCCAAAGCCAGCCCTGACTGCCCGGTGAACTGGTGAAAGTTGGCACACCTGGGCTGGTTGCTGCCTACAGAATCAGCCTTGGGCAGTTCCATGGCCAGTGGCTTTTGGAGAAGAAGCATTGTATGAACCCACCAGGTGCAAACGGTTTTTCATCTGGCAAATTTCCCCCCCTTGGAGGGTTGGGAAGCTTCTCTTCCCTTCAAGCCTTCGTAAGCCTCACTCTGCTCCTTTACTCACATCCCACCAGTTCCTCAGCTGCTTTCACAACCATGTTCTTTACACAGCTCAAAGCAAGTGTCATAAGCACAAGTATTGCTGTGATCCCAGTTAAACTTTGCAAAAGTGAGGCCAACCATCAGTCAGGGAAAATCCAAGTCCTTTAAATATTTTATCATAACAGTTACTTTATAATCCTCCCCTTAATTCCCTGCTGGATGCAGCAACCGATTTTATCCTCTCTACCCGATCATCCAATCCAGCATCACATTTGGAATGTGCACACAACAAGTGTTGCTGTTTCAGTTCAAGAATCCACATATTCCCTGTTCATGTAACAGCAATAGGGCTAAAGCCAATCTGCTCTGTAAGGTCATTTTAGCTGTGGCTGGCAATTGTTCCTTTATTTCAGCAAACCCCAAAGGAGCTGCATTCACTAAAGTTTCCATCTGCAGAGCCCAATGGTGTGGGGCTGGTCTGTTCCTAAAGGCAGATCTTTGCGGAGCAGAGATGGATTCTAAAATCCATCCCGCTGTAGTTCCCGCACTGGGATGTTTCCAAGTTCCATCCCCTTTAACCTTTCCCCACAGTCGGGTTCCCAGTGGTGACTTGTAGGTTAAAGGGGTTCTGGGGTCCAGTCGGGATGGCCGGACGTAGACGGTGATGGATGGAGATGAGAGATCTCTATAGGCAGGTCTCGGGACACAGTCGGTTTATTGTAAAGGGCGTGGGTATTGGGGCACTGCTCAGAGCTGGTAGACTCAGCTCTGAGCAGGCCCAAGAGAGCAAGAGAGTGAATGGGTGAGAGAGAGAGTGTAAGAGCAAGAGTAAGAGCAAGAGTAGAAGTGGAAGTGAGGAATGTCTGAAGTCCTGGTTACAATACAATAAATCATCTTCTGTACTGAATATTCTAATTGTCACTAACCAATCTAATACAAGATACAAATCCTATAGCATTTACATACAGCCTATAAGAGTTCTTATATTACCATAGAGTGTTACATCTTAACTTCTAAAAACTACTCTTTGGACCCCTTCTGCTGAGTTAGTAGGGTCTGCTCTGACCCTTGGACCTGTTTGCAAGCAGAGGGTATTGTTCCATCAAGAGGGGATTACTTCAGTGGCCATACCATTGTTTTCTAGTTGTTCAGTAACTAAGACCTGGTATTTCAAAAGTGGCTTTCATTTCGATGTTGCCTGTAGTTTTCATATTCCCAAAATCTTTTGTCAGGCAATCACATTTACAAGGCTTTCCTGTTTCATCTTCCCCAACAGTGACTCCTTGCACAAGGGACAGAATGTTAATACCCCCAGTGTCCATGGTGCTCCTGATTCTCCCAGGGGCAAACGTGTGCTCCAAATTCCATCACTTCCCACCCATCCTGGGGCTCCTAAGGATCTGACCGTGTCCTGCTGACAGTCTGTGCCTCTCCAAGGCTCGCTGTTTGCTGGCTGAGCCCAGGTGTCACTGAGAAAGGCAGAATCATTTCTACAAACACAGCCCAGCCTCAGAGCCTGGGCCACAGCCAGGAGCCGCTGGACCTCAGGATTCCAAACAGCTCAAGTGTCTGTCCCAGTGCAATCCCACTTTTCCTTTGTCCTGGGATCCTTTGGTCTTGACCTTGTTAAATCAGGATATTTTATACCCAACTGTAAGGGGTCCTGTGGGAGGCCTGGGCTCCCTTCCCAGCCCAGACAACCTTAACTGGCTGGAAACATTCCCATTGTCCTGTCTGAGGGCGATTCCATACTTCCAGAATTTGGCAGCCCCAGGGGGTATCAGTGCAATCTGTCAGCTGATAAATATTTCCTGAGGTAATTTCCAGATCCGGTTTGGAGATGTTACAATTCTCAGCAGTATTGTTCTGATGTGTCCATGGTAAGGAATATTCTCCTTCCATCCCTGTCCAGGTGCCCTGGGTGCTATTTCCTTCCAACACGTATTCCCAGATTTTTGTCAAATTGCTGACTGAAGCTCCCCACGGAACTGGATTTTCTGCAGAGGTTGGTGTTGGCAAACAAGCTGTTACAGGGGTTACATTCTGTAATCTGCCAACATCTTGCACTGACTTTGAAAACCGCATTTCCCTTCCCAGAAGTCAGGAACATCGTTTCTATTATTATTAGAGATACACAATTATTTATCATCTTCATCTAGATCCAATAAATAGTATCCCCTTAGAAAATCATATTCAATACCTAAAACAATAGGATTATGTAAAAACCCCAAACCCCACGGTGCCAGTCAGTCTTGTTTCTGCTGTGTTTAATGTGTGCTTGCTGGTTTTACCTGCATGTGATGAACCCCGAGTTTGATTCCTTCTACCTTGAGTGCAGGGTAGGTTACCAGGAGGACTTGATATGGTCCCTTCCACTTCGGCTGTATTGTTCCAAAATTCCAGGTTCTGATGCACACCGCATCTCCTGGTTGGAAAGGATGTACAGGCGAGTCCAGCCCCAATGATCTGTTGATAACCATGCACCTTTTAAGGCTTAAAAGAGTTAGTCCCAGTGCTATTAAATATTCATTTCAGCAAAACTTCTGAGACTTCCCTTGTCTTCTTGGTGCCACATGGGAAAGCTTCTGGCCATCCAGAGAAAGTATCTACCAATGCCAAAATGTGCCAGTCCCCCTTCTGCCTGGGCAGTTCTGCAAAGTCAGTTTGCCAAAATCACCTGGTGATTCCCATTTAACGAGGCCTGGAGGCAGCCTTCTTCCTTCAAAACCAATCACATCTTTCTCAAAAACTGCTCTGTTATTTTTTGCCATTTTTGTGCTTACTAGATGCCTTTGTAAACTGGCCACCATATTCTCCATTTCCTCATGTGGTTCCTGATGTTTTAGTTCCGTTATACATTAATTGTGGAGCTACAATTACCTGCCCACACGGGGTTACCAATCATCTGCTGGGATTTTCCGTAGCTGCTGCTGCTGGGGCTGACTGCCTGTCCTGATCACTAGAATCTGGTTTCTGTTGCAGAACATTCCAGTTTTTTCTAGGTATTAGTGCAAGGAGAGCTTTTTCAGCACCCTCTTGAGCTGTTTAGTCAGCCAATGGATTCCCTGGATTAACTGGGGAGTCTCCAAACCCATGGGCTTTACAAGGGCATCAGGGCCACTTCTTTTGGCTTTGGCAAACTCTGGAGTAGGTGACTGATTTCTTTTTGTACTCAGTGGAGACCTCTGTGCCCTTTCCTTCCATATGGCTCCCTGGGCATGTATTATTCCAAACCCATATTTCAAATCAGTCCATATGTTCACCCTTTTTCCTTCAGTGATTTCTAGGAAAGATCATTCATTCTGCTTTTTGTGCTGATGTGTTCAAAGGTAAAGCCTGGGCTTCTATGACCTGGCTCGAGGTTCCCACTGCACACCCAGCTGCCCATTTTCCATCCGTACCACGCTGCTCCCACCAGGGTGCAGGTCCAGTGCTGGCTCCTGGATGGGATTGCTCTTGAGGTCTGTTGGGGTTTTTAGGATTTCTCCTAGTTTTTTTCTGTTAAAGGAATTTTCCCCCATACTGTTGCTAAGAGGGCAAATTTCTGGGTACTTAAGGAAAACAAAGAGCTACCCACTGCGGGTGGGGGCACCTGGTTACTCTTTTGTTTCACCTGGGTGTGTGGGCAGTTCGGTCCCCGAACGCTGGAGAGGGAAGCTGTTTTTTCATTGGTTGTTTTTTTTCCTACTGCGGAGAAAGACCCCAGGATCCCCGGCCCACCTTCCCTGCCCCGCTGGAGGCCGGGCTGTGGCCGCCCTGCCCCGCCGCTGCTTTGAGGCCTCGCTACGTTGTAGCCCTGCTCGCCCTGCCTGCCCAGACCTCTGGGGGGTTCTCCGTTTGGATACACCTCGTCTGCCATCCGGGATTTGTGCTCGTCCCTGCGGTTCCAGCCTGCTGTTCCCGAGGGTCCGGCCGGACACGGGGATCGGCTGCCCAGGGGTTTGTGAAGCTTCTTTGTTCCATTCCTTCCCGGGATCCCAGGCCACCGGTGCCGCGTGCTCCATGAGCTCGCTCCGGAGCGCCCCCTGCAGCCGCGGGGAAACCATCGCACCTGCCCTGCTCACCGGGAGCCGCCAGCACCCCTGCCAGCTGCGAGCGGAACTGCACCCGAGGGGAAAGGGCCTGACAGCCGAGAAGGCTGGGACTGGGTTTGTGATTGTTTGCTGTTACTGCCATAGTTATTGTTGTTTGTTTGACTGGTTATACACATACAGATATATAATAGTAAAGAACTGTTATTCCTATTTCCCACATCTTTGCCTAAAAGCCCCTTGATTTCAAAATTATAATAACTCGGAGGGAAGGGGGGTCACATCTGCCATTCCAAGGGAGGCTTCTGCCTTCCTTAGCAGACACCTGTCTTTCAAACCAAGACAAGGTCCCAGAGTCTGCCAGAACACACTTGTTCCATCGATCCCAGGCAGTCATGGCACAAAGACTCCAACCCTTCTCTTAGAAGGGACTCTAACACTTCCCTGTTCAAACCTTGGGTACCTTGAACCAAACCCTGCAAAGCTTTTGCTGCACCTTACAGGCAGGTCAACAGTTTACACCGGGAAAGGAAAAGGAAAAGGTGCCTTTATCTGACCAGGGGTCTTTCTCTGATTTCCTTTGGACCAGGGATCAAAGATTCTCCCCAGAATCCTTTAGTGCTGCCTGCAGGTCCTGCCATCCCTCAGATCTGTTGAAATTCAAGAGGATGAGGCCACGGGGTGTCCCAATGGTCCCTTGGTTTCATGGGCCCCGCAGTGTAACCATGGTGTCCTTGGTTCTGCAGTGTCAGAATGGACCCTTCATTACATGAGACCCAACAGTGTTGCAATGGTCCCTTGAGTCCATGAGGCCCCACAACGTCACAATGGTCCCTTGGTTCCATGGGCCCCGCACTCTCACAATGGTCTCCATGGCTGCATAAGGTCCCGTAGTGTCACAAGGGTCTCCTTGGTGCAGAGACCAGGGCAGAAGGGTTCCACAAGGCCCCAGAGTGTCACAAGGATCTCTTTGGATCTGCAGTGTCAGAACTGACCCTGGGTTACACAAGATCCTCCTGTGTCCCAAGGGCTCGTTGGTTTCACAGGGCCTGATTCTCTAACAGAGAGATGGTGTTGGACAGTTTCTATTTTCCCACAGTTTGGTGACGAAAGGAGCATGCTGGGCAGAGCATGGAGATGCTGCTGCTGTCTGCTCAGGGAAAGGGCCCAACAAGGCTGAGGGGTTGGGAGGCTGCTGGAAGGGCCATGCCGCACATGGTGCAGCTTTCCTGGGAGGGAGGGAACAGCAGGAGACACACGCACTGCCCCACAGAGCAGCTGGGCAGGGGGACGCTGGGCATGAGGAGGAGGAAATGTCCCTCCCTGGGCAGCGCTGGGGCAGGAGAAGCACCCAGAGGGAGGATGAGCTCAGGGCATGTATGTGTGTCCAAGGGACAGAGGGTGAGGGTGGGCACAGCTCAGGCCAGGGCTGGCAGTGGCAGGGCACAGCTGGCGGGGAAGAGAGATGGGAGTGTGCAGCCTGCAGGGACACAGCAGCAGCTGTGGGACAGAGCAGGACAAGCTGTGCTGGACATGGCCAAGGGCCCTGGCAGGGCTGGCCATGCCCAGGAGAAGCCAAGTCTTGGTGCCCTGGGGCACAGCAGCATCTGTGCCACCAAGGGCTGGGAGGAGACACCTTGTCCTGAGGCACTGGGGCCTCCTGGCACAACCCCAGCAAGGCTGGGCACTGTCAGCCCCTTGTCCTGCCCTCAGCATCCCCCCACATCCCAGTGGCCTCAGGGATCTGCTGGAAGGAGTCCCTGGGGAGCCTTGGTCAGGAATGGCCCTGGGGGCTCCTGAATGCTCCCAGGGACTGCAGGGTTTTCAAAGGACTTTGGCTTTTGCCTGGGAGTCTCTGAGAGCTTTGTGCAATCCTGGCCCCCAATTATCTGCTCTAATGAGTCCCTGGAGATTGTTTGTCAGTAACAACACTCAGTGGGGCTCATTAATGATTTGAGATACTCAAGGGTAATTAAAGTACCTCTTTCTGACACTGAGTCTCCGAGAGGTTTCTGCAGTCATGCTCCCCAATTATCTGCTTTAATCAGTCCCTTGAGAGCCTTGGTCATTAACAACAGTTCATTAATGCCTCAAGGTACTTCTGGTTTTTCTAAGGTACTTTCCTTTTTCCACACTTGCATCTCTGAGAGGTTTGTGCAGTCATGGTCTCCAGTCCTCTGCTTTAATCAGTCCCTTGAGAGCTTTGTACTGACACATATGTATTGGCAGCCACTGAAGAATTGGCTGCAGCCGCCCCAGCAAAGGGGGAACCTTTGGTGCCCGGCCAGGCCGTGCCATGCCCAGCTCTGGGAGCATCCCCCTGGCTCTGGACTCACCTGCACACTGGGCGTGGAGCGTGTCTTTGGAGAAGGTGCCACAATCAAAGGCCATCATCTTCAGCTGCCGCTGGCCAGCTCCAGGAAGAGGTTGTCGTCCTTGAGGTTGTCCTTGGTGGCTCCAGCAGCAGCAGCCCCACCTGCTACAGCTTCTCCAGGGGCTCCTTCTCCTTCCCTGGGGCCACACCAGGCTCTCAGGGTTCTGCCCAGGGCCCCAGCCATCAATGAACCAGACAAGCAAAACCAGGGGGGATGGTGGCCACCAGTGCTTGCCAGAGCAGGCCTCCAGCTCAGCTGCAGCCCAAGATCTGCGTGTTCCCTTCTGATGCTCCCTGCTCACAGCTACAGGCAGGACAAAAGAGTCTGCTTTGCTTTGCCACTGATTGCCAAGAGATGGGTGGGGCTGTTCCCTGCCAGGCCCCTGGATCACACTGTGCCCGTGGGGCTCTGCCATCCTCTAGGGCACATGAACACCCTGCAGCCAAGGCTCACTGAAGAGCTCTTCCAAGGACGGCCTGGCCAAGGGCTGCATGGACAAGCACCTCTTAAGAACATCCTGGCACTCTGGGCACAGAAAGCAGAAACCACCAGGCAGCTGCAGAAGGATCCCGCCCGCTTTGCCCCCCGCTCCCGTGCCCAGGCCATGCTGGCTGTGCCCAGAGCTGTGCCTAAACTTGCCCATGGATTCTGTGCTTTGGAGGGCAGCAGGAGAGCAGGACATGTGCCACCTGCTCAGAGCTGCCACAGCGGGATGCTCCTGAGCCCGCTGCTGCCTCCCAGCACTGCTATTCCCCCCGTGCCACAGAGATGAGGGATCCACACAAAAGGAACCAGACCAGGAGCTGACACTTTCATTGCCTGCCAGAAATGGGTCTCATTTTGCTCTGCATTCCTTTCCTAGCAGGTGTTATCTATTAAAAACAAGATAAAAAAGAAAAGAACCAGAAAAAAGTATGAGAGATAAAAACAAAACCCAAATGTGGAGTGAAAAGTCTTCTGCAACTTTGGATTCAGAGGTAATTGATATTTTTGAAAAGAGAACTCAGTTATTTACCTTTTTTTCTGTTTCATTCAGTACTTAGATTGTTTTCACTCCTTCCTTCCTTCCTTCCTTCCTTCCTTCCTTCCTTCCTTCCTTCCTTCCTTCCTTCCTTCCTTCCTTCCTTCCCTGCTTTCTTGCTTTCCTTTTTATATCTTTTTGCTTTCTTTTCTTTTTCTGTTTCTTGTTGCTTTCTTTGTTTCTTCTTTTCTTTTTTCTTCTCTTTTTTCATTTTCTTTGTTGGTTCATCTTTGATTTTCTTTCTTTTATTCTTCCTTTCACCTTTTCTTCTTCTGTTTCTGTTTCTTGTTGCTTTCATTCTTATTTTCTTTTATTCTGCTTTTCTGCTTTTCTTTCTCCGTTTCTTATTGCTTTCTGTCTTCTTTCTTTTTTTCTTTCTTATTTTATCTTTTTGCTTTCTTTTTTTCTTTCTTCATATTTTTATGTTTTTTCTTTCTTTTTTTCTCTATTTTTCTTTCTTGTTGCTTTCTTTTTTTTCCCTTTGTCATAGCTTAGCAAGCATAGTCCCGGAAGGGACGTCCTTGCTAAGGGGTGCTTACAGTTTCCTCTGGGAACTGATAGAACCTATCAGCTGGCCAGTTTGAATATGGACAATTCTCTAAGCCACTTAAAGTTGTGACCACCTCTGTGATCCACACTTAAGAATAGGCAAACTCCCCCTCCAAGCTCTCTCTCGTTTCCGGCACTGGGACAGGTGGCTGCGGGGCCCGAGTGGGGGCCAGCGGGCCCGGCCAGGCCCTGCTTGGGCCAGGCCGGGCCGGGCCACGGCCATCCTGAGGCCATGGACCTGTTCCAGCCGTGGAACCCCCCCCCCCCCCACTGCCTTGCCATGGGCAGCCGGAGCGGCTCGGCTCTCCCCCCTCTCCACTGCGATAAGAAACATTCAACATTCCAGCTGCAAAGCTGCAAGGCCGAGGTGAGAGTAACCCTTTTATTGCTGTGAAGAGCTGAAAACCTGAGGGAAGAGAAAGAGGAGATGCTTAAAGCTGAAATTCTGTTGTGAAGCTATGATATATCAGAGTATCCTGTTGTAATTTCATGAAGATCTGGGGGGTGGAGTGTTCAACTCGTAAGCAAAAGCACCTGCGCTGAGATAGGCAGATGCTGACGCAGCTGTAATTTCATGAGAAGTTTGGACAGGGAGAGATGGAAGCGATGAGGACTTTTGCTCCAAACGGGAAAGGAGAAAACCTCAGTCCCTATAGATGCTCCCAGAGATAGTCCTAAAGATGAAGATGAGGAAGACCCTTTGCTCCCAGGGAAGGAGAAGGGCCTCTGTTTTTGTTTCTGAACGGCTCAACCTTAAAATTGTACCCCAAAAAACTTCAAGAGTGGACCCTCGAAAGCAGTTGCGGGAAAAGCTGCAAGTCGGGGGAGAGGACTCACACGCAGGCAGAGAGACTCCTCTTCCTAAATGGACTGAACAATATTTGGAAGTGGGCGGCTGTCTCATTGTGATAATGTTTTCATAGCATGAGCAAGAAGAGACTTCTCTTTCTAAATGGACTGAACAAGGTTATTATGGCAGTGGTAAACAGACTGAACATCTCAAGGGTTGTCTTTTTACATTGTCAGTGGGAGAAGGGAGAAAGGTGGGGGGAGGAGGAGAGTTCTGAAGGTGGTATAATTTTTTTTTCTTCTTTTAGGTCTGTTAATAAACTTCTTTATATTCTTTCAAGTTTGGTGCCTGTTTTGCATTTCTCCTAATTCTTATCTCACAGCAGATAAACAGTAATGAGTATTTTGGACCAAACCACTACACTAAATTGGTGTTTCTGCCCGGTTACAAACCGAACCCGCGACACCCTTTTTCTTATTGGTTTCACACTATTGAGTCTATCTTCTTTTTCTTTGCTTTTTTCATTTTCTTGTAGATTTCTTTTCGTTTTCTTTCTTTCTTTCTTTCTTTCTTTCTTTCTTCATTTTTATCTGTTTTCTTTCTTTCCCCTTTTTTGTTTTGTGTTGCTTTTTTTTCTTCTTTCTTTTTTTTTTTGCTTTTTTTCATTTTTTTTTTCCTTTTTCCCCCTTTTCTTGTTGGTTTCATGTTATTTAGTCTCTCTTTTTTCTTTTCTTTTTCTTCACTTTTTTCCTTTTCTTGTTGATTTCTGTCTTTTCATTTCCTTCCTTCCTTTCTTTCTTTCTTCTTTCCTTCTTTTCTTTCCTGCTTTCTTGCTTTCATTTTTATATCTTTTGCTTTCTGTTTCTATTTCTTGTTGCTTGCTTTTTCTTTCTTCTTTACTTTTTTCTTCTCTTTTTTCCTTTTTCTTGTTAGTTTCACATTATTGAGTCATTCTTTTATCTTTTACTTTGCTTTTTTCATTTTCTTGTTGGTTTTTTTTAGCTTTCTTTCTTTTTTCTTTCTTTTATCTTTTTTCTTTCTTTTTCCTTTTTTTGTTGCTTTCTTTCTTCTTTCTTTCTTTTTTGCTTTTTTCTTTCTATTTTTCTTATATTTTTTCTTGTTTCTATTTCTGGTTTTTTTCTTTATTTCTTGTTTCTTTCTTCTTTTTTTTTTTTGTTTTCTTGTTGCTTTCTTCTTTCCTTCATTTGTTTTTTTTTCATTTTTCTCGTTCGTTTCACATTTTTCTTTTCTTTTTTTCTCCTCTCCTTTTTCATTTTCTTGTTGATTTCTGTCTTTTCATTTCCTTTCTCTTTCCCTTTCCTGCTTTCCCGCTTTCATTTTTATATCTTTTTGGTTCCTTTTCCTGTTTCTGTTTGTTGTTGCTTTCTGTGTTCCTTCTTTTCTTTTTTCTTCTCTTTTTTATTTTGTTGATTTCTGTCTTTGATTTTCTTTCTTTCTTTTATTCTTTCTTTCACCTTTTTGCTTTTTCTTTTTCTGTTTCTTGTTTCTTTCTTTCTTCTTTTATTCTGCTTTTCTTTTTTCTTTTTTCTTTTCTTATTGCTTTCTGTCTTTCATTTACTTTCTTCATTTTTTAATGTTTTTTCTTTCTTTCTCTCTTTTTATTTTTTTATTTTCTGTTGCTTTCTTCTATTTTTTTTTCATTTTTCTTCTTGGTTTCACATTATTGAGTCTTTTTTTCATCTTTTCTCTTTCTTCGCTTTGTTCATTTTCTTGTTGATTTCTTTCCGTTTTCTTTCTTTCTTCATTTTTAATAGTTTTTCTTTCTTTTCCTTTTTTTGTTGTTGCTTTCTCTCTTTCTTCTTTCTTTCTTTTTTCGCTTTCTTCATTTTTTTTTACTTTTTTTCCTTGTGTCGTTCTTTCTGTTCTTTTCTTTCTTTCTTCCTTGTTTCTGTTTCTTTCTTTGTTCCGTTTTCTTGTTGGCTCACGTTACTGAGTCTTTCTTTCTTTCTTCATTTTTTTAATCTTTTTTCTCCTTTTTTTGTTTTTTATTGTTGCTTTCTTCTTTCTTTTTTTGCTCTCTTTTTCATTTATTTTTTCTTGTGTCTGTCTATTTTGTACTTTTTTTTTTCTTCCTTGCTTCATTCTTTCTTCTTTTTTCATTTTTTTTTCTTTTCCTGATATATTCTTGTTGGTTTCATGTTATTTAGTCTTTGTTTCTTTCTTTCTTCTTTTCTTTTTCATCCCTTTTTTTCATTTTCTTGTTGATTTCTGTCTTTGGATTTTCTTCCTTTCTTTCTTTCCTTTCTTTCATTTTTATTATCTTTTTGCTTACTTGCTTTCTTCATTCTTTATGTTTTTTTCTTTTGACTCTTTTTTTTTTTCTTGTTGCTTTCTTCTTTCCTCTTTTTTTCCCATTTTTCTTCTTGGTTTCACGTTAGTGAGTCTTTCTTGCTTTCTTTCTTTTTCCTTTTTCTTGTTTGCTTCACGTTATTGAAACCTTTTTTTCTTTCTTCATTTTAAATCTTTTTTCTCCCTTTTATTTGTTTTTTGTTGCTTTCTTTCTTCTTTCTTTCTTTTTCTCTTTTTTTTTCGTGTCTGTCTGTTCTTCTTTTTCTTTCTTCGTTGCTTCTTTCTTCCTTCCTTTTTTTCTTTTTCATTTATTTTCCTGTTGGTTTCATGTTAGTCTTGCTTGCTTTCTTTTTCTTTTCTTTTTTCATCACTTTCATTTTCTTGTTGATATCTGTCTTTTTATTTTCTTCCATTCTTCTTTTCTTTCTGTCATTTTTATTATCTTTTTGCTTGCTTCCTTTCTTCATTCCTTAATGTTTTTTCTTTTTTATTGTTTGTTGTTGATTTCTTCACTTTTTTCTTTCTTCTATTCTACTTTTCTTTTCTTCCTCCTTCCTTCCTTTCTTTCTTTCTTTCTTTCTTTCTCTTTCTTTCTTTCTCTTTCTTTCTTTTTCTTTCTTTCTCTCTCTTTCTTTCTCTTTCTTTCTCTCTTTCTTTTTCTTTCTTTTTCTTTCTTTTTCTTTCTTTCTCTCTCTTTCTTTTTCTTTCTTTCTTTTTCTTTCTTTTTCTTTCTTTCTTTCTCTTTCTTTCTTTCTCTTTCTTTTTCTTTCTCTTTCTTTCTTTCTCTTTCTTTCTCTTTCTTTCTTTCTCTTTCTTTCTTTCTCTTTCTTTCTTTCTTTCTTTCTTTCTCTTTCTTTCTTTCTCTTTCTTTCTTTCTCTTTCTTTCTCCTTCCTTTCTTTCTCTTTCTTTCTCCTTCCTTCCTTTCTTCCTTCCGAATTCCTTCCGAATTCCTTCCAAATTCCTTCCTTCCGAATTCCTTCCGAATCATTCCTGGAATCCTTCCTTCCCTCACAAGCTCCTTCTCACCCCATTGAAGGGGTGCAAAGCAGCAGGATCCCCTCCCAATTGGGGTCCTCTCACCCTCCCAAAATGAGGAGACTTCCCCTCAGCCCCCCAAATTGTGGGGGGTTTACAGCACCTTCCCCAAATTCACTGCAATGTCCCAGAAGCCACTTAGAGGCCCCAAAATTGTCAAAAAGCAGCGGGAGCCTCCCCAAAAGCAGCTCCTGGTTTCCCTCTCTGGAATGCCCCACTCCAAGTGCCCAAAACAACCCATCCCTCCCAAACTTCATCCCACACCCACAACGCCATCGCATCCCATCCCATCCCACCCCATCCCACCCCTCCTCATCCCACCCCTCCTGGACACCAATTCCCCTTCTGTGGTTCCAGACTCCCCACAGCCGGGGCTTGGGGCTGACGGATCGAGCCATTTGGGGCTGCCATCGACACATTGGGGCTGGGATTGAGTTTATTGGAGGCACCCGCTCAATCCCTCCATCCCAAATGGGAGCTTGGAACCTCTCCTCAGGCCTTGCTGTGCCCATGGGCTCACCTCAAGTCCCAAAATTAGAGCCAGGGCCCCACAGGCCATTCAGAACCTCTCAACATTGCCAGAAACAGCAGCATCCTTCCCAAAATGGGCTCCCCAGCTCCCTGCCAATAGGTCCCCCTTCCAAGTACCAGAGCCCTCCTCTCAGAACCCCTCCCTAAGCATTGGGGGGACTCCAAAACTGCCTCAGGAACAGGACATACCCTGAAATCCCTTCAGGAATGTGGGATACCCCAGAACCCACTCAGGAACGGGGTCCCCCCGGCCTCATCATGCCCAGCCTTCAGCTGTCTCAGCCAGAGCCCATCCTGCCCTCAGCAGCCCCAGCCCAGCCCAGCCCAGCCCTCCTGGGCAGGAAGCCCCAATGACCGAGCCGGCCTGGGACACTTGCAAGGATCCGGGGGCAGCCGCAGCTTCTCGGGCCAGCCTGTGCCAGGCCCTGAGCGCCCTGCCAGGGAACCATTGCTGCCCCACATCCCATCTCAGCCTGCCCTCGGGCAGCGGGAAGCCGTTCCCTGGGGCCCGGCCCCGCAGGCCCTTGGCAAGAGTCTCTCCCACCCAGCAATTGCTGCTCCTCCCTGCTGCGGGGCCCAAGCTGCAAGTTGATTTTCTGCCGCTGGCCCCGGCCCAGCCCTGAGCCAGGGCCAGGACCTTGCCCTGGAGCTCTGCGGGCGCTGCGTTATTGTGGCCGCAGCACAGTGGATGGAGCTCGGAGCTGCCCTTTGTGTCCCTGCCAGCAGCTGGCAGAGCTGGTGGGGCCGGGCCAGGGCTGGGCCAGCCCCGGCCTTCCCGGTTCTGTGGCACAGCGGCGGCAGCCCCAGCATTCCATCCCTGGAGACGCTCCCACAGAAGCGTCCAGAGCCGCGGCCAGGCAACGGAACTGACCGGCCGCTGACCCTCCAGCCTGGCCTGATGGCCATTCCTCTGCCCACACCTCGGGCAAGGTTCCCTTGGCCACCTCCTGAGCCACAATGCCACAGACAAGTGTCACATACAGGTACAGAGCTCTGCCCAGAGCTGGCAGGGAACGTTCATTAAACATAAAAACCATCAAGAAAAAGAGAACTTCCCCCAGCAGAGCTGTTCCCTCCTGCAGTAGTTACACCTGCACACCCACAGCGCCTGAGACTGCAAGCAATGAGCATTCCCTGGGCACATGTGCAGCCCAAGCAGCTCGAGGACAGCCTTGCAGCAGGACTGCTCTCAGCTGAGCCAAAAAGGCCCCTCTGGCAGCTCTATGATTCGCCCCAAACCGGGCCAAGAGACACTTCCCAAAGTCCAAGAAGCGGGTGTTTGCTTTATTCAGCGAGCTGGGTGTGCGGGGATCGCTCCTCCTAACACCCACCCCGGGCACACGGCAGATTACAAGATGTGGTTCCATTTCATGCATATTCATTGTTTTCCGGGTGTGGTTGTGCAAACCATTTCTCAGAACTCGTTATTATCAGTAGCACACGCGGAGCGCAGGCCCAGGGCTCCCTGGTGGTCACACTGAGAAAGGCTTGGTGGTCATTTGATGAAGGCTGAATGTCTTCCTCGCTCTGCACTTTTCACCTTTCTCCTCTCAGCATGCGCAGTCTCTTGGCAGCTGTTTCAGCACTTTCTTCACTGGTTTCAGCAGCTTTGGTCCTCATTTCTGCAAGCTTTGTTCCCTATCTCCTGCCAAGTTGTTCATCTGGCTTCTACATTGGTTACTGTGTATTTCATTCTTGCCCAAGTATGCCCAAGTACAATGATTTTAACCTTTTCACTTGGGCTTGGCACACACTGGAGGAGGGTGTCTGTTTTCAATGAGGAAACTCAGGAGTTTCAGATTGCTTAAAAAAAACCCCAAGAACCCCCCCCGTTTGCCTGAGTGCAGCCAGTTCTCTGAGCAAAGCAGGTCCCAGGTGAGTGAGGAGAGACAGGATGGGCTTGGGAATGTGGAGCAGGGTTGTCCACACTGGGTCAGACCTCAAGGCACAGCTTCTGTGACCAGGCCAGACCTCCTTAGGAGAGACCCTGCATCAATATCAATCACAGAATGCTGCAATCACCTCTTCTCTAAAGAGAACAGCAATAAAATACACCCCTTAAAATAGGAATGCATATTTCTTAGTAGCACTTTGAAATATTTCTCCATAACTGGAGAAGGAAACATTCCTAATGAACTGCACCAGGCCAGAGGGAAATCAAGGCAGAGCCAGGGTTTGTCAGGACTTGCTTGATCCTAATGAGCCCCATGGTGCCTTTGGGGCTGAGCCCTTGAAACTCAGGGCCTGAGAGGAGATTGCACAAACCTTTCCAGGAGTCAAAGGCAGAGGAAACACCCAAAGCGTCTCAAGGCATTAATGGGTCCCACTGTGGTCCATCCCCAACACAGGCTCCTCATGGACTCCTTGGAGGAGAGAACTGGAGGCCAGGATTGCACAAAAACCTCTCAGGGACTCAGTGTGGGAAGGAAAATCCAAAGTACCTTAAAAACCTTGAGTATCTCAGAGCATTAATGAGCCCCACTGAGTGTTGTTACTGACAAACAATCTCCAGGGACTCATTAGAGCAGATAATTGGGGGCCAGGATTGCACAAAGCTCTCAGAGACTCCCAGGCAAAAGCCAAAGCCAAAGTCCTTTGAAAACCCTGCAAGTCCCTGGGAGCATTCAGGAGCCCCCAGGGCCATTCCTGACCAAGGCTCCCCAGGGACTCCTTCCAGCAGATCCCTGAGGCCACTGGGATGTGGGGGGATGCTGAGGGCAGGACAAGGGGCTGACAGTGCCCAGCCTTGCTGGGGTTGTGCCAGAAGGCCCCAGTGCCTCAGGACAAGGTGTCTCCTGACAGTCCTTGGTGGCACAGATGCTGCTGTGCCCCAGGGCACCAAGGCTTGGCTTCTCTTTGTCCCCCCCTGTCATCCCTGCCTCCAGTTCTCTGCTCTGACTGGAGCCTGGGGACACTTTCACAGTCGTGTCCCTCACTGGGACCCATTAAAACTTCCAGAAACTTTGAAGTTCAATTCAGACTTGAATTCTTGAGAGGTTTCTGCCAGTCCCTGTCAGGGACTGATGTTCAGGGCCTCAGCACCAAGCCCCAAGAGGGTCATTACAGTCCTTGTGCTGTGTCTGTGCTGCTGAGCTGGGCCGGGCTCCTGGCACAGAGGCAGCTCCTGGCAAGCGGCAGCGCTGCAGAGAGACAGCTCCGGCCAGGAGCAGCTCCTGGGCACAGCCCAGCAGGGCTGGGGCAATGCCTGCAGCCAGCCCGGGCACAGCACAGAGGCACACAGGGCTTAAACTCAGCCGGGGCTGGGAAGGGGCTGAGAAGTGACTGGGGGGGCTCCAAACCAAGCCCAGGGTGCTCTGAGAAGGAAAGACCTGTGGTGGGAAGGCAGCTGCAGATCCAGCCAGAGCTCAGAGCTGGTGGTTCATGAGCAGTTTCATGGCAGAGAGAAGCCTGACAAGTGCTTGGAATGTGAGAAGAGCTTCAGCTGGAGCTCCAGCCTGCTCTGCCACAAGAGGATCCACACTGGGGAGAGGCCCTGCGAGTGTCCTGAGGGTGGGAAGAGCTCCAGTCTCCTCGGGCACCAGCGCAAGAACACAGAGGAATGGTCCTTCTGCTGCCCTGACCACACAAAAGGCTTCAAATAAAACTCCACCCTCATCACCCACCAGCGCATCCACACCAGGGAGAGGCCCTACGAGTGTCCCGAGTGTGGGAAGAGCTTCTCCCGGAGCTCACAGTTGACCCCACACCAACAGAGCCACCAGTAAGGGAAGCCCTGCAAGTGCCCCGACTGTGGCAAGAGCTTTGTCCTCTGCTCCAACTTCATCCCCCAGCAGAGGACCCACATTGGGAAGAGCCCTGGTGACCCACATTCCTGGCGATCCACATTAGGAAGACACCTGGCTGATGGTCCTTTTGTTTTGGCCCTAATTTTCTTTTGATCCATCTTCGTCCCTTAAAAACACCCAAAATTGGGGTAAAAATAAAGAAATTGATCAGAGACATCTAAAGTCTCACCATTTTACTGGTATTTGGGGGGAATTTTGGGTTCAGGGTGATATTTGGCAGAGGAGGACGGAGACTGTCTCTGTCCCTCTCACCCCACTCCATGCCCAGTGAGGGTCTCTGTCCCCTCGGGATTCTTGGGAGGTGCTTGTGGGAGTTTGGGGTTGTCTCCCTCCCTCTCACCCCGATGATGCTTGGGCGGGGTCACACCAGGGGTGAAAGGGACAGAGACCCCCCAGCCTCCCCAGGTGTGAGAAGGTTGGAGAGCCCCCCACCCCCCGAGCACACTCAGCGGTGAGAGGGACACAGAGCCCCTGGTCCCCAGCCCTGCACAAGCATTCCCTGGGGTGAGAGGGATGGAGACCCCTGAGCATCCCCCAGGGCGAGGGGGACAGAGACCCCCGAGCATCCCCTGGGGTGAGAGGGACAGGGACAACCCCACCAAGCCCCTCCCCAGCATCCCCTGGGCACCAGACCAAATAAACTTGGCAGAAATCAAACTTAACTCTACATAAAATGCTTTGAGCAATGTTTGCTCTTCTCACAAGTCACTTGTGGTGAAAACACAAACAAACCCCAACCATGAATGAACCAACAGCACAAGCAGTTATGGTGGCAATTCAAAGTTCCAGCGGTTCCCGCACAGCTCCAGCTCAGCTGCTGCAGGTTCCTGTAAAAGAAAAGTGAACGTTCGGCCCAATACGGATGATTAAAAAGAAGGAAAACTCTGTGTAGCTGTCACAAAGGTGGCAGGGAGGAAGAGAAAAATGATTCTCACATTTGGCAAAGCCCCCCAGCCTGTGAGAGAGAAAAGGGGGGAGAGCAAGGGAGTGACAGGAACAGAGACCTCCCCTGGGGAGGGGCGAGTGTGACACTGTCCCCTGTGTGTGTGGCCTTCCCGGGGTGGGGATTTCACACCTGAGCCAGTCTGGGTAAAAGGGGGGTGGTGTTCACTCCCCCTGAGCAGGGGTTACCCCACGCCCCCAAAACTCCTCCTGCCCCCTTGGTTGAGGGATGGGGGTGCAAACCTGGCCTCAGCAAATGGGTCTGGGGGCTGGGGCCTCCCCAGCCTGACCCCAGCCAGGGCTGATTTTCAGGACAGCTCTGGGCTTGGCTTTCTGGTGGATTCATTCTCCTCCCTCAGCCTTGTTTACTTCTTAGAGTAAAGAACTGATATTCCTTTTCCTGCATTTTTGCTTGGGAGCCCTGTAATTGTGGGATTGGATCTGAGGGGATCATTGGGGCACTGCTGGGCCCCATGGGCCAAGGGGCCGGTGTGATTCTGAGAGGCCCCATGGATCCAAGGAGACCATGGTGCTCCTGCAGGTCCTCATGGAATCACGGAGTCCATTGTGACACTGCTGGGCCCCGTGGAACCAAGGACACCTTTGTGACACTGCTGGGCCCCGTGGAACCAAGGACACATTTGTGGCACTGCAGGGCCCCATGGAACCAAGGAAACATGGAACAGCTCTGGCCGCCTTGGGCTCCTGGGGCTACCTGACAGCTCCGGCTGACCTTGGCATGCCCAGGGCTGATTCTCATCTACCCTGGAGCACTGGGGCTCCATGCTTTCCTTCCTATGGAACAGAACTGTCCTCCTCCAGGGACCCGTGGCCAAAATTGAGATTCTGCCTCCAAAATTCTGTCTATCAAAGGATTGCTCTGTGATGAAAGGTGCCAGGACAGACGGGTCTGGCTGGCCTTGGCATCTGGTGGTTGCCTCTCATGTGCCTTTCAAACACTGGGGCTCCGTGCTTTCCTTCCTAAGGAAAAGAACCGTCCTTCTCCTCCAGGCACAAATGGCCAAAATTGGGATTCTACCTCCCAAATTCTGTCTATCCAAGGATTGCTCCCAGGGAAGAACTGCCAGGACAGATGGTTCTGGCTGGCCCTGGCCTCCAGTGGCTCCTGCTCATCTCCCTCTGAAACTCTGGGGCTCCGTGCTTTCCCTCCCATGGAAAAGAACCGTCCTTCTTCTTCAGGCTCCCATGGCTGAAATTGGGATTTGGCCTCCCAAATTCTAACCAAGGATTGCTCCCAGAGAAAAGGTGCCAAGACAAACAGGTCTTGCTGGCCTTGGCCTCCTGGGGGCCACCTCTCATCTGCCTTCCAAACATTGGTGCTCTGCCCTTTCCCTACAATGGAAAAGAACCGTCCTTCCTGTCCAGGCTCCCAAGGTCAAAATTGGGATTCCACCTCCCAAATTCCCAATATCCAAGGGTCGCTCCCAGACAAACCTGGCAGGACAGACAGATCTGGCTGGCCTTGGCCTCTGGTGGCTGTGTCTCATCTGCCCCTGAAACCCTGGCACTCGGTGCTTCCCTTCCTCTGGAGACCACTGTGACCCTGCATGGCCTCATGGAACCCAGGGGCCATTGTGACCCTGTAGAGGAATTCCTTGTGGAACAGGGGCATATGATACCCCAGGACAGCTTGGGCATCCCAGGGCTGTTGCGGAAGTACCCCTGACGAGGCCTCAGGCTGAAGATAGGCTTGCAAGGCACCTGCTAGCCAGCAGCTTTGAACAGCCTTGGGAAAAGGTATACACTAGTCAGCTCCCCGCTGCTTAGAGGCTTTCTTGTGGGAAGGGGGCGTGAACTTTGCAAAGTATAACTTGGTGGAGGTAAACAATAAAACTGGAGCACGATGCTCAAATCGTATCAGTGTTTGTGTCATGACTCTGGCTGGTTCCCCTGCACCCGGGACCCGTCCCCCCCGCTAAACCTGGCGCCCGAACGGCAGGGATCCGAGTGAGTTTTGCTACATGCAGGTTCGCTTAAATGCAGTAAGACTCCGATTCATCGTATTGGTGCTGGAGCCTGGGGAATCAGAGCGGGTGGCCCCAAAGCTGAGTAAAGCCGGGGGCTAAGCCTCAAAGCCGAGTGGCCGGAGACTGCATTTTCGCGCGGCCGAGCAAGTGCCCGCAGCCGAGAAGCTACGGAGTATGAGGCAGGAGCTTGCCTCCTAGCCAGTATCCTCTCTATGAGAGGCAGAACTGTAAAAGACCGAGATTTTAATGCCCTCGTTCTGTGGGCCCGGGAACATGGATTATTGAGTTACACTTTGCTTTTATTTTCGACCAAAGCGTGGTGGGAAGTTGGGAACGAACTGTGGCTGTCCACGATTGAGGGTGGAAAGGAAGCTAAAGAAGCAAAAGCTCTCGGCTTAACCTGGAGAGCCATAACTAACACTCTCGCAGAGATGAAAGCAGAGAGAGCAGTGGCCGCGGCTGCCATGGAAGCTTTAGGGAGTGGTAGCTCCGGGAGTGGCGGCTCCGGGAGTGGCGGCTCCAGGAAGGGAACAGACGGGGGTCTTACGAAGCAGCGGCCGGGGACCAGGGCGGAGTCCAGGGTTGCACGGTTCTTCGGGCTGGCCGCGGGCAGACCGATTAAGGGCACAGCAGCACCCGTACGTTCATTGCGGGAGTTGCTGGACTCGGCAGGGAAGGAAGTTACCCCTCTGAAGTCTAAGGGAGAAATGGCTGCAAAGCAGCCGGACCCAGGGGGCGGGGCGCAGGCGGGAAAAGGACAAAAGAGCGGTCCTAGCCCCCAGCTGAAAGCGGCGGTGCGCCGCACTCCTCTGCCGGACAGCGGATCAACGTCTGACAGCAAAGCAGCCTCTGCGGTTTCGTCGCCTGCAGAGCCAGAGCCGGCCAGGGCTGCCGGGGGTCAGCCCCAAGAGGAAGAGAATCACCGAGAGATGATGCAAGAAGTAATCAAAAAGCTTGCTGAATTGTCTACACGGCAGGACGCCCTGGAGTCCAAGGCTTGTGATATTACACCATCAGCACCGTGGCGTCCCGTGGACCCACCGGTCAAGATAGCCACCAGAACTCCTACGTTCCTGTAGGGAGTATCAAGCACAGTGCCTATGGCCCCTCCCTTCCTGCAAGGGGAGGTGCAGCCATCGCCTCCATCAGCCCCGACGGGAGGGACTGACCCATTGCAAAGGAGATGGAATGGAGTTATCCGTGATGCAATCGTTGAGGGTGATTGGCATGCAGTGGATGCCCTTGCTTGCCCTGTACAGATACAAGGGGACACTGCAAAGTGGGAAGCCCATGACTGGAGCTCTTGCAGCAAGCCAAGCAGTCACCACGTGTAGGAACCCAAAGTGCCGAGAATATTTCTCTGCCTGTTTTTAAGGGTTTTTACACCCCTGAACAACACTGTTTTGGCTTCAAACCTTGGAAAAAATTACCAACAGTCAGACAATAACTAGAAAATACAGTGGTGTGAATTAGGTGATAGATTACTATGTAAGATTGTCACAGGGTGAAAATTTAGAGGTTTTAGGCTTCTCTGTAGTAAATAGATAAGAGTAAAAAATATAAAAATGGAGGATTGTTGTTGTTCTCTAAACCTTCTTTTCCTTCTTCTACTACTCCATATTCTGCAGTAAAAGTGGTTTGGAATGATTGGATAGAAAATTCCGCAGTTCCTAGTCGTGTTTCTGAATAATTGGTAGGAAAGTGAAAATAATGTATGTTTTAAGTAACTATTGGTTAAAATATCTTTAAAAGGCTGTGTAAATCTTGATAATTGCTCTCACTCCTACTTTTCCTCCTTCTATGCTGTACCTGGGTCACGCTAGTGGCTCTGTTCCTCTGATAAGACTTAATAAACAACTATCTGGAAGCACTGAAACTAAAATAAAAGTCTCAGTTTACCTTTGAAACTCCTTGCAAGGACTTTCAGCAAATTCTCTCCCATCAGGAGGGACTAGATTTGCGACACGGTAAAGTGTCAACCACGCATGGCTTGCGGTCTGAAGCTGCACAAAGCATCCTGCAGTTTATCTTTACAGTAGATGTCCTGTGTCCTAATGATTGCATCAGCATCGCACAATTGTTGTTAACCCCTTCACAGTTCCTGCTCTGGGAGCGAACGTGGAAGCGGCTAGCACAAGAAGAAGCTAGCAAACACCAAGGTGATACACAAGACCCACTGTATGCCCTCCAAGCTGACATGCTAACTGGGAGCGGGGCTTATGGAGCGACGGTGACACAGCTGACCATGCCCGTAGTTATTCATCAGTTGTCACAGACTCTTGCCCACAAAGCCTTGTTGTCAGTACATGAAAAGAAGAAGCCACCTCAGTTTGCAGCGGTCCGACAGGGGCTGTCGGAGCCATTTGGTCAGTTCATCGACCGTCTGTCAGCAGCCCTGAAGGATGCAACTGAGCTTTCTGAAGAGCTCCAAGAGCAAATGTTCTGGACCCTTGCATTTGAAAATGCTAATAAGCAAACTAAGACGATTCTTGCCACGCTGTCCCAGGGAGTAGGAGTAGACGAGATGCTCGTACGCACTACCCATGCGGAGCAAACAGCTGCTTTTACTGCAACGCTGCAGAATGTCCTTCACAAGCAGTCATCGCCACAGCACTGACCAGAGGGGTGCCCAGCAAGTGGTGCTGTGCGGCGCATACAGGACCCCGAAGCGAGAAGGCGCAGTCAGCATCAGCTCCTGAGGAAAGTGACGCCACTACTTCAACAGCTGGAACTCTGGGATCCTATAGAAAAGGGGGAACTGAATCAGGGGGAGGAGGGGGAAGCAGAGGTTAAATGATTTGCTAAGAAACTGTTAAAAACAATGCATACAGCTTGCTTAACACTTATTGTGGCCTACAAAGAACAAAGGATGAGAAGATAGAAGACTATTGATAAAGGGAAGAAATCTTGACCAAAGATCCTGTTTTCGAACCTAAAACTAACTTAAACCAGCCTTGAAGTTTGGACTTGGGCTAAGGACATAAAGAGCATGTGCAGGGAAGCAAGGTGAAAAGTTCAGAATGAGGAAGACTCTTTACTTCATCTGAGGAGGACTCTTACTTCATCCCGGAGACCCCTGCCCATGACCACCAGACAACACTGCACAAGAGCAACGCAGATGTAAATGACTTTTGGGCTCATTGTAATACGAAGTGAGGCTAGGCGGTGCCAGGTAATGAATATGTATGCGCGTATTGAGAAACTTAATGAATATGGAACTTGTAACCCAATATATACCAAGCTGAATGCAGCTGTCGGCACACATGACTTTGGAGGAGCTATCCCCCATGCATCCCAGAGCTGGAATAAACATACCTACTTTACTACTTATTCCAGTAGTGGAGTCTTTTCCGCATAGAGCCTTCGGAGGAGGTTACATTTTATACCCTAAAGTTCAGAGAAACCCCTCCCCTGGCCCCGCCTTCTGGAGGTATCGTGGTTGGCTCGCTGGTCTCTAGGGCCTCCTCACTGGCTTGCTGGTTACCTCGATGTCATCCAGGGGTCTTCTTGCTGGATTATCAATTGCCCAATGACGTTCCTGGGCTCATCCCCTTGTGATAACGAGGTTTATAACCATATTACAGATAATACCCTCTCCAACTCATTACATTTAATAACTATTTTGAACTGATTAATAACTTCATTAACCTTAATAAACTGCATAACAATTCAACTAGCCCACTTTTAACCATACAAAAGCCAACCTTGACAGCCCCCTCCCACTCATAACAAGGGACAAGTGGTCACCCCCCCGAAGAAATGGGAATAACCTGCGAAAACACCCACAGGTGTCAAACACCCACAAGCTTCCCAGGTGAGGTGGGACCCTGGCAGCCCCCAGAGCGATGCCATCTCCTCTGGTCTGAGGAGAAACCCTGGCATGGGGTGACCGGAGACTGCGAGCTCTCAATGGCTCTGGGCCTGGGCAGAGCAGGACAGGGCATGAGGTGTCCCAGGGCTGTGGAGGACATGGGGACCTCCTGCTCCTGGAGGAAACGTGCCATGGATCTTGGAGAATTGGAAGTCATCACTCACAGGTCATCAGAAAAGAGATAATTATCACCCCCAGCTCAGCCTCCAGACCAGGGCTGGCACACAGGGCTCTCGCCATCCCCTCATAGTGGGGTCCTGGCTGGAAGGATCACGGCTCAGGTCAGGCCTTCAGGTAGAGGCTTGGAGAGCCATTCAAGGCACAAGAGGGTCAGCAGCCCTCATCAAAAGGAAGAAAATTGAAAGAGCAGGTGCATTTATGAAAAAACATGGTTTTTTCCCAAAGCCTGTTTTGGTAGGTCAGGGCAGTAGACAGAAGGTGGCACAGGTTTGTAGCTGGCACCTGCCCACAGGGCGAGGGAAGGCACCTGGGTGCTTTCCTGTGGCTAGACTGGTTACTGCACTTTCCATCTCCATCAGTTGTTTTTAGGGCAGAGGAAGATATTTTAGGGGCTACAATGAGCCCAGCACCATGGGAGCAACTCCAGCATCTCAGAATTTCCCGTGGGCTCCTGCAGACCCTGCTGCTCAAAGGCCCAGCCCTGCCTCCAATTTCAGGGGAAGAAAGAGGAAGAGTTTTGTCAGGGCTCAACCTGAAATAACATTTTGCCATTTCTGATTGTTATCCCAACATTGGAGAGGAACAGTATCTCTGTCCCTGCCCCCTGCTGGCCCTTGGAATGCACACATGAGCCCATGTATCCCTTCTGGTGAACCCATGTGGCCGCGTCAGTTTGAAAGGGCGGCTGTTGTTTCAATCTTGCATTTCTTGGCTTGTTACAGCCCCTCCTGCCTGTACTACAGCCTGTGCTTGAAGACACAAAACTGCCATCCTGGAGGAAAGGCATCAAAAGCTTGACAAAGGCTGAAGGGAACACTCTGATTACCCCTTTTCCCAAGAGGTTTCTTTAGCTGAAGTTGCTAAACAGGACCAGACTTGACACCGCGGCATGGGTTTGTGGTTGTTTTATTTCTCGGGTCCTCAGTCCTGCGTGGGACTCGGTAACCGGGTGCTGCAGAGGCTCCAGCAAGGCATCAAAGACGCCTGCCCTGCACCCAAACGTGGCGCAAGCTCTCCTCCAGCGCTGGCCGGTCTGCGGGGTGCTTGGACAAACACCAGCGGATCCGATGTTGGCACTCTGGGGAGAGAAGCCAGAAAGCGCCGGTCACTTGCAGAAGGCTCCTGCCCAGCTGCTCCCAGCACCTGCAGGGCCCGGGCCGTGCTGTGTGTGCTCAGAGCTGTGCCGGCCTCCCAGCTGACTCTGCCCTTTGCGGGACAGCGGCACGGCAGGACACGCGCCACCTCCTTCAGCCAAGCGGGCCACACCGACCCCGTGGTCACGGGCCGCCTCCTGCGGCCAGCCCTTGAGGGCAGATCAGCCTCCCGTGGAGCTGCGAGGGCCACGCTGGGCTGCACGGTGCCATCTGCCAAAGCCTGCCTTCTTGAGGCCGGACACCAACCTAGAGAGACCTGCTGCCAGAAGGAGAGCTGCCCCGACACAATGTCACGGTCCTCCTGGAAGGGCATGAAACGGGGAGCTGTCTGGTGGGCCGTTGGCCACTGGCAACCATGGAGGTGGCAGACATGGACACCGAAGAGGTGCAAGCGCCCCGGGGTCCAACCCAGAGGTTCACGGAGGAAGCGAGGAGCCCCTGTGGCTCCCAGGTCCTCCAGGCCTTGGGCGACCCCTCTCAAGCGGCCACGTGCTCCCACGAGCTCCCTGGACAGCTCCTGCAGCTGTGGCCTCCGCGTGGCAGTGGCCCAGGAACTGCAGGAACAGATGCTGCTGCTCTGGGCTCGCAATGGGACATGGGTGCCGCTCTACTCTGGGATGTGGCAGGCGTTGTGGAAAGAACTGGAGGAGCTGCTGATGCGAGGCCACCTGCCCTGCTGTGGCTCGTCCAGCTCCTCCAGGAGCCTCCATCCCTTCAAGAGGCTGCTCCCAGCAAGATTCTCCATCCCTGGGAGAGCCTCAACCCTTGCAAGGATGGCACACCATCAGAGACGTGCCATCCAGGCAAGAAGCTCAGGCTGTCAGAGATCCTCCATCCTGCCGGGAGCCTCCGCTATCTCTGACAGCCTCCATCCTGGAGCCAGCAGTTGCTGACCTACAGCTCCCAGGATGCTGTGCCAGCTGTGCCAGCTGGCAACAGCCCATGCCTGGTGGTGGAGACGACCTCCAAGAGACCCAGGAGGTTCGTCCATCTCCAGGAAGCTGCTCCGAGATGGCCACCGACTACCAGGAAGGCCTTTCTGGTAGCAGGTGAGATCTTCTGAGGAGCTGTCTGAGGCTCCCTCGGGGCTCTTGAGGGGCATCCCCAGGCCAGGCCAGGGCCCTTGAGAGCAGCCGAGTCCCTGGCTGTTTCCAGTGCTTCTGAGGCCACGGCTTCAAAAAACCCCTCTCTGGTTTGAAGCTGCTCCTGGCACCCCCCTGTGCGAGTCCTCGGGCTGTAGCCCCGGCTGTCCTCAACAGCAGAGTCCAGCCCACGACGCCGGGGACAGTGACGGTGCCGCCCTGCCCCGCTGCCCTCTGGCTCCTGCAGCCGCCTCTGCGTACTCCCCTGCCCCAGCTCTGCCACTCGCCAGCCCGACGGCTGCAAGGTGGTGACCGCTGCCCGGCGCGCAGCAGGAAGCAGGTCAGAGCAACGTGGCCCGCGGTGGCTCGGCCCGCTTCACTCGCGGGCACTTGGCCGGGGGGGCCCTGGGCGCAAGGCTGATGGCTCGGTCTCGGTTGCAGGGCAAAAGAAGAAGCTGCAGGAGCTGTACCAGCTGGGCCCGCAGCTGGGCAGCAGTGGCTTCGGCACCGTTTTCTCGGGCATCCGCCTCTCGGACAGGAGCCCGGTAAATGGCCGGGACGGCGGGGCGCGGGAGGAGGGCCAGGGGCGGGGCGGGGCAGGGCTTGAGCTCAGCCCCGTCTCTCGTGGGCTTGCAGGTGGCCATCAAACGTGTGGCCCGGGAGAGCGTCCTGCAGTGGTACGAGCTGGTGAGTGAGCGGGGCCACCATGACAGAGCGGGGCGCGGCGGGCAGGGATAAGGCCGGGGCCCTGAGGGCGGGAGGCGGCGCAGGGCGGGAGGAGCGGGCGTGGTCTCAGCATGCGAGCATCGCGGGCCTGGGGATGCCAAACACCGGTGGTGGGGCCCGGCAGGGGGACACTCCCCAAGCATCCCCTGGGCTGGAGGAAGCCCAAGCACCAGGGAGGCTGCCCAAGGGGGCACTGGGGCATCCCAGGCACGGGGCAGCTTAGCCACAGGGCAGCATCAGGCCTGCTGGAGGCACTGTCTCCTCCTCACAGCCCGACGGCACCCGTGTTCCCATGGAGATCGTGCTCATGGAGAAGGTGGGCTCTGGCTGCCACAACATCATCCAGCTGCTCGACTGGTTTGAGCTGCCTGACAGCTTCCTGCTGGTGATGGAGCGTCTGGAGCCATCGCAGGATCTCGTGGCCTTCCTGCTGGAGCAGGGGTTCCTGTGCGAGGAGATGGTGCGCTGGCTTTTCTGCCAGGTGCTGGAGGCTGTGTGGCACTGCACGGCCTGCGGCGTCCTGCACCGGGACATCAAGCCGGAGAACCTCCTCGTGGACCCGGAGAGTGGCGACCTGAAGCTCATCGACTTCGGTTGAGGCACCTTCCTCCAGGAGCAGGCCTTCATGCGATTTGCCGGTGAGCCCACAGGCCGGGCCCTGCTCCCAGTGCCAGGCACTGCACGGCCCCATTCCCTCCTGGGCTGTGGGGTGCGGCATTCAGGCGGCTGCCGGCTGCCCTTTGGCACGGGGCAGAGGCTGTGCCCCAGGAGCCGGCTGCCGGCCCTGCTGACAGAGGAGGGCTGCCAAAGCCAGGCCCCGGCCGCTCGGCTTGGCAGGCCCACAAGGGCTTGGGCTGCTCCACTGGCCTTGTTTGCCTTGCAGAATGGTTTCCTGGCTTTGGCCAATTGGCTAGGGGATGCCGGGTGGCCTCGGGGGGAAGTTGTGGCCACTGGTGCAGCCCCTGCTTCTGCCAGGAGGCTGGCACCAGGCTCTGGAAGCCAGCAGCCTGCGCCTGGACAGTGCCGCCTGTCTCCCCTAGGAACACACATGTACAGCCCACCCGAGTGGATCTGCCTTGGCTGCTACCACGGCCATTCGGCGACCATCTGGTCCCTGGGCGTGCTGCTGTACGTCATGGTCTGCGGGAACATGCCCTTCCAGGAGGACCGTGACATCGTGTCGGGGCAGCTCTTCTTCTGGCAGCAGGTCTCTCCAGGTTGGTGTCCGGCCTCAAGAAGGCAGGCTTTGGCAGATGGCACCGCGCAGCCCAGCGTGGCCCTCACGCAGCTCCACGGGAGGCTGATCTGCCCTCAAGGGCTGGCTTCAGGAGGAGGCCCGTGACCACGGGGTCGGTGTGGCCCGCTTGGCTGAAGGAGGTGGCGCGTGTCCTGCCGTGCTGCTGTCCCGCAAAGGGCAGAGTCAGCCAGGAGGCCGGCACAGCTCTGAGCACACGCAGCACAGCCCGGGCCCTGCAGGTGCTGGGAGCAGCTGGGCAGGAGCCTTCTGCAAGTGACCGGCGCTTTCTGGCTTCTCTCCCCAGAGTGCCAACATCTGATCCGCTGGTGTTTGTCCAAGCACCCCGCAGACCGGCCAGCGCTGGAGGAGAGCTTGCGCCACCCTTGGGTGCGGGACAGGCGTCTTTGATGCCTTGCTGGAGCCTCTGCAGCACCTGGTTACCGAGTCCCACGCAGGACTGAGGACCTGAGAAATAAAACAACCACAAACCCATGCCGGGGTATCAAGTCTAGTCCTGTTTAGCAACTTCAGCTAAAGAAACCTCTTGGGAAAAGGGGTAATCAGAGTGTTCCCTTCAGCCTTTGTCAAGCTTTTGATGCCTTTCCTCCGGGATGATAGTTCTGTGTCTTCAAGCACAGGCTGTAGTACAGGCAGGAGGGGCTGTAACAAGCCAAGAAATGCAACAGTGAAACAACAGCCGCCCTTTCAAACTGACGCGGCCACTTGGGTTCACCAGAAGGGATACATGGGCTCATGTGTGCATTCCAAGGGCCAGCAGGGGGCAGGGACAGAAATGCTGCTCAGCTGCCAAAGATGTGAGAAGAAGCAGAAGTGCCAAAACGTCATTTCAGGTCAAGCCCCAATGAACTCTTGCTCTTTCTTCCCCTCACACTGGCAGCAGACAAATGCAGCTTGGTCTGCCTGGATTCAGGGGACAGCGAATCGCGCCGCAACCGGGCCAGGAGACGCTTCAGAGACAGAATCAGAGAAGTGGGTATTTGCTTTATTCAGCGCGCCGGGTGTGTGGGGATCGCTCCTCCAAACACACACACCGGTGCTCCCTACAACACAGTATTATGGGTTAAATTATGAATATTCATCACATTCCTTGGGACAGGTGTGGTCATACAAATTATTTCTCGGAAGTCATTAATATCATTAGCATATGGGCCACGCATGTGCTGTGTGTCCTGGTGGTCGCACTGAGGAAGGCTCCTCTTCTTCCTCGGGGGTCTTTCTGATGAAGGCCAGTAGTCATCCTCACAGTGCACTTTTCACCTTTCTCCCTGGGCATGCGTAGTCCTTTGAGGAATGATTCAGCAGTCTCTGAGATAATCCTTGTCCCCTCTATCTTGACAAGATTAGGGTGAATTCAGCTTCTTAGGTTTTGTAATTAACATCTTCTGTCTGAACTAACATTTGCTGTCTCCCAATAGTTAATTTGTGCTTACATGAGTTAGTTATTGACTGCCCCTTCTTCAATCCCTCCTTTTCTTTGGTTATTTGTAATTCTTTACAAATCTTGCATGTCTTTAAAGTAAGAACCCTTCTCTATCTTATTTCTAAGTTTATGCTTGTGCCATTGAGCATAAGCATCGCGATTCCAAGTACTTAATATCATACAACAGTAACTACTAATACAAACACTAAGTAACAATGCAATAACAGAAATAGCTATTACAACCAATTGTTTAAGCCAGGATAAGTTGGGTAACCATGATGTAAGTTTGTCCCATACCTCTTTAAACCCCCAAGAAGTGTCATTCAAGGTGATCTGATGTAGTGTCCATGTTTTCTTCCAGAATTTTCTGTAAATCTCTTTCTATTCGTTTGTCTAAATCAACATAACTACAACAGCTTGTATTTATAACTGTACATACTCCTCCTTCCTTGGCATACAGTAAATCTAATGCAAGTCTATTCTGTATGGCTAATTGTGAGATGCTATTAATCTCGATTTGCTGTGCTCTTATGGCATCTGCACTGGCATTCATTATGGTTTCTACAGTAGCAGAACGGTTCACTATTGCTTTCTCTAGTTCGCTTACTCCGAGTCCCGGTATAAACCATCTGGCAAAGCTGTGAAATCTAGTGGGCCTATCTATTAAAGGGTTTGATGTCCTTTTGGTCTTCTGTATAAAAGTTCGGAGCAAGCCTTGTAGTTGAGAAACAACCGTAATGTGGGGAAATACCGGTCCTATGACACAGCGGCCTTGCCACCCCAAGGGTAAAACTTTATAGGCGCTGTGACCACATATCCAGTACCAACCCCGCCCTGTGGGCACCGGCCAACCCTTGGGCTTTGGTCCTTGTCTTGTTTGATTCTTATTCCACATGTTAGCCCCCCCAATACGTCCAGAATTCTGAGCAGTTGGGGTAGCTGCCTATAAATGTTAAGTTCTCGCATTTGGAGTCTGTCTTATTCCCTCCTGAGATTTTAGGTACAGATTCTTCCCAGCACCTCTGCACACAGGATACTGGTGAGGACCCAAGTATTGGCTCTTCAAACTCTAATTTCCACTGAAGTTGATCTAGGGATATGTTGACATAATGTGAAAGCCTGCTAGTACTAAGTGCAGCATAGATTGTTGTTGTATTAGGGAATGTTGCCCCAACCAAAGGAAAGCCTCTAGCAGAATTCTCAGGCAGCTGGGAACATGTCCAGCAATCAGATTAAAATTCTCAACAACACCTTTGAGCAATCGAAGGTATGTATTCTGGTCCCATGCACCTGCTCCAATTACCAATGTTACTAGTATGGTCCAAATCATGTTGTGTTGATTTTTCGTAGTTGAAGGCGCAGAGGTCCTGTTCTTCTTGCCTCCCACTCTGGCTTTGGCGCAGGTTTGGTCCTGGTATAATGGATCCAGGTTGGTTTTCCTTGTACTTTAATTGCTGTATGAGTGGTCAGCAGTGTCTGATAAGGTCTTTCCCATTTCTCCTGGAGTGGATCCCCTGAAAGAGACTTAACATAAACCAAATCCCCTGGTTTCACATTATGAAAGGGTTTATCAGGTGGTGGCGGTTGAAAATTAACAACTGTAGTGCGTATTGATTGTAATTTTTGACCTAAATGCTTTACATAATCTATTAAGTAGCTTTGCCCTCCCAGAGCCACACTGTCATTGTGAATCACGTTTGTTCCATAGGGCTTTCCATACAGAATTTCAAACGGACTTAATTTTTCTTTGAGCCGTGGTTTTACCCTACTTCTTAGCAAAGCCATGGGCAGAACCTGATACCAATATAAATTAGTTTCTTGACAAATTTTGGCTAATTGTTGCTTTATTAAGTGATTCATCTTTTCCACTTGTCTACTTGCCTGAGGCCTGTATGGTGTATGTAACTGCCAGTGTATGCCCAGTAGATGACTCACTCCCTGCACTACCTGGGCTACAAAGTGTGATCTTCTGTCAGAATTAATTTCTCTGGGTACCCCAAATCGTGGAATAATTTCTTATATTAAAGCTTTAACAACTTCTCTAGCTTTATTTGTTCTACAAGGGAAAGCTTCTGGCCAACCTGAGAAAGTGTCTGTGAGGACTAGAAGGTACTTGTATCCCCCCTTCCTAGGTAGTTCAGAAAAGTCAATTTGCCACACATCCCCTGGTAAAACTCCTTTAGTGATAGTTCCTGTGCTTAGCCTAACAGTGGTGTTAGGGTTGTTTTTAAGACAGATTTCACAAGTGGAAGTTATGTCCTCAATTGTTTCCTTTAATTTTGATGCTGTCACTTTGTCCTTCAAATGGTTATATAAAGCATCAACTCCCCAATGTGTCTTAGAATGTTCACTTTGGATGAATAATTTTAGCAGTTTTCTGGGTATTACAATGAGATCCTTTATTCTAGCCCACCCATCAGATCCTATTTGTCCCTTCCCTTCTTGTATCCAATTTAAATCATCAGTGTCATATGGTGGGGGTTTTTCACCCATAAGGATGTTAGAAGGGATTAGAGCAAGAGCTTGAATTTGATCCCCGCCAGCCATTGCCTTTGCTGTTTTGTCTGCCATAGCATTTCCCAGTTCAGGGATAGTGTTACCCTGGGAGTGTCCCTTACAATGCATTATAGACACTTTTGAAGGTTTTACCACTGCTTCCAGTAACTGCATGATTTCAGTAGCATGCTTGATTTCTTTCTTCTGTGAGGTTAATAAACCTCTTTCTTTCCAGATAACCCCGTGAGCATGTACCACCCCAAAAGCATACCTTGAATCAGTCCAAATGTTGATAGGTTTTCCTTCGGCCAATGCCATGGCTTGAGTTAGGGCTATTATCTCGGCCTTTTGAGCTGGTCCCCACAGGTAACGGTTTTGCCTCAATGACAGCATCTGTGGTTGTAACTGCATACCCAGCGAGCTGCTTACCATTCTTGACATAACTGCTCCCATCAGTGAACCAGTTTTCCGCATTTTCTAGTGGAGAGTCCTTTAGGTCCGGGCGGCTGGAGTAAACTGCCTCCATGGTTTCAATGCAGTCATGCTGTATGGGGTCCTCAGTAGCCTTGCCCTGGAGGTAAGCTGCTGGGTTTAAAACGTTGGTTACTTGGATACTCACATCCTCCGATTCTGCTAGGACAGCTTGGTGTTTGAGAAAGCGAGATGGGGTTAACCAGTGATTTCCTTTCTGTGTGAGCACTGCTGACACTGTGTGAGAGACAAAAACAGTTATCTGCTGGCCCAGTGCAAACTTGCGGGCTTCTTCTCTGTTCAGGATCACAGCTGCCACTGCACGCAGGCAGGAGGGCCATCCTTGGCTGACCACGTCCAGCTGCTTGGAGAAATAAGCCACTGGACTTCTGTATGGTCCCAGCTTCTGTGCCAAAAGTCCCAGCGCCAGTCCTTGTCTCTCATGTGAGAACAACAGAAAAGGTTTAGTGACATCCAGTATGCCCAATGCCGGAGCTTGCATTAACTCACGTTTCGGAGTTATCAATGCATTATTAGTCTCTGGTGTCCAGCATAGGTGAGTTCCCCCAGTCTCTTTTAGGAGTTGGTATAAAGGTTTCACAATGAGTCCATAGTTGTAGATTCATAATCTACACCATCCTGTCATTCCCAGAAAAGTTCTCAGTTCTTTGGTTGTAGTTGGCTGGGGCATGTAGGTACAAAAATGCTGTTAGTGAGGATTTTCTTGTTATTTTCTAAGTCTGTGAGAGACTTTTCTCTCTCACAGAAGAGGTAGCAGGGAATGTAAACAACCAAGCCACCTGCAACCTTGAAAAGTCTTGTTTATGGTATAGTAGAAAATATTTTGATAATGGATGTTTTAGGATTTTGGCCAATCACCCCCAAGGGGTGGCTGGTCCTTTGTCCAATTAGACTATGAAGAAAAAAGTCTATAAAGAGTTTGTAAAATAATTAAATGAATCAATCTTGCTGCACAATTCCTGCCTGCTGGATCTTCTCCTCCTCCTCCTCCCTATGGCTGCGGGACACGGTGATATACCGTAGGAATCAGGCCTGCGGTAATAGGGGCATTTGACAAATTGCCTCCTTCCTGTTGTCTCCCAAGGCTCTCTCCCCTCCTGCCAGTTCATACCCCAGATATGTAACTTTCTGGAGGACTAGCTGAGCCTTTTCAGGAGAGACTCTATATCCACTTAGAAAATTTAAAAGACTTACAGTCCAGTTCTTGCAGTCTTCACGGGTCCTTGTTGCTATCAGTAGGTCATCAACGTACTGCAGAAATGTACCTTCTCCAAGTGGTGGTGTCCAGGCTTCCAGTTCTTGGGATAATTGACCTCCAAATATCATGGGGCTATTTTTGAATCCTTGTGGCAATACAGTCCATGTGAGCTGACTCTTTCTCCCTGTTTTGGGGTTTTCCCTTTCAAAGGCAAAAATTTCCTGACTCTCTTTATCTAATGGCAGACAAAAGAAAGCATCTTTTAAATCTAAAACTGAAAACCACACCGAATCACTTTGTAATTTTGTAAGTAAAGTATAAGGATTGGCTACTATGGGATGCAGTGTTTTTGTTATTGCATTTATTGCTCTCAGGTCCTGGACTAACCGCTAACTTCCATTTGGCTTTTGTACTGGTAGAATTGGGGTGTTGTAGAGGGACCTACACTCTCTCAGCAACCTTTGATCAATAAATTTTGCAATTATTGGTTCTATACCCACCCGTGCTTCATGCCTTAGTGGATATTGTCTGACTGACACCGACTGTGCCCCTTCTAATAATTCAATAACCACTGGGGAAGCTCATTTTGATCTTCCCGGGATTTTGACATCCCATACTAGTGGGATTACTTGATCTCTTATCTCATAATCTATGGGTATTCCTTCTTTTTCAAGGATATTTGCTAAACTTAAGGCCAAAATTAATTTTTCTTCAGGAACCTGTAGTCTCATTCCTCGCCCTGTGAATTCTATTTTTGCTTGTAACCAGGTTAATAGATCTCTGCCTAGCAGGGGTTTAGGCAAGTTTGGAAGATATAGAAATTGGTATAGTCCCATCCTTTTGCCTAATGTAAATTTTAAGGGTCTCAAAAAATAGGCTTTCTCAGTTTTCCCTGTAGCCCCAACAACTTCATTACTTACAGGACTCAAAGTCTGATTCAGGACTGAGAATGTGGCTCCAGTATCCACCAAAAACTCCACCTCCCGTTCCCCTAGCTTAACTTTGACCAGCGGGTCAGCTAGGGAGGGACCCGCCGGTGCCTGTCACTCCTGGTACATCTGTGCTACAGTCACTGGTCCCGGTGGCGCTGATGATTGTGGCGCTGGGGTCGCGGCACGGTTCATAGGACAATCTCGTTTCCAGTGCCTGGGCTGACCGCATAACAAACATTGGTCTGAGCCTGGGCGTTGCTGCCTTTGTTCTCTGGGTGGGGGCCTTCTCCCACCCCTGGGGAATCCTGATCCCCTGACTTGGGCCACTGCGACTGTGTGGGGCTGTGCCCTGTTTTTATAAACTTCCCATGCCACTGCCAGAAGTTTCTCTAAGTTTCGGTTATCTGGTTCCTTAATCTTTTGCAGTTTTCTACGTATATCTGGTGCTGATTGCCCCATCAATAAGGATATTAACTGTTGCTGCCCAATTTCAGAAGCTGGGTCCAGTGTAGTGTGTCTTCTCATATTATCCCTTAATTTTTCTGTAAATGCACCTGGGGATTCAGTGGTTTCTTGGTGAATACTGAATAACAATGACCAGGTAACTGTTTTAGGTATAGCATTTAGAAGCCCCCAGTGTACTAATTTCCTGTATCGAACTAAGAACGGGTATGTTTGTGGATCATTGGGGTCCCAGTGTGGATCTCCTGTAGGAAAAATGTTATCTACATTTCCATGCAATGTCCCAGCAGTTATCTGTCCCTGCACGTGTGTTCTTGCTGTGGATACTACAGCAGCTTTTTCTGTCTCAGTTAATTCTGACAGCACGAGGTCTATATCCTCCCAATCAATATCTTGATTTCTAACAACCAATTCAAACCTCTTTGCTACCTTTTCAGGGTCTTCTCTATGCATTCTGGCTGCCTCCCTCCAGGTATCTAAATCCAAAGCTGTAAATGGTGTTTTAACTTTTGTTATTCCCCCATCTGGCCCCACCACTTGTCTAAGTGGTGCTATGAGCTTCTTTTCTACAGGGGTCTTGCTCCTAGTTCTGGATGATATTCCTGAGCCAGTCTCACTTGTTCCTTCATCCCCACTATCCTCTGAGGATGTTTGGGGTGCTGGGGACATTGCTCCCGATGTTAGGGTGCCACCACTGTGCCCCATTAACTCCTGGGTTTCCAAGGGATCCTGGTCTCTCTCAGCTTTGAGCTTTAACATCTTTGCCCAATACTGCATGATGAGCAACACCTCTTCATGCAGTTTTTTCCTTTTTCCTCCTTTTCTAGGAGGAGGACCATAGAGTCCTGTGGTGCCAGATTGATGCCACATTGTTTCTGCCACTCTGGTTTGCGTCTTAAGGTAAAAAACCAATCTGCATAGGAGAATACATCCCATTTATTTTCCCTCCTTAAAAATAACATTAATTGCAATATAGTGTTATATCTTAAAGAGCCATTCTCTGGCCATTTTTCACCATCATCCATTCTGTAGAGTGGCCACCACTGGTTACAATATTTAATTAGGGTGGTCTTTTTCATATTCCCTCCAGGGACTCCCCCCAGCTCTTTCCAATGTGCCAGCACGCATCCTAGCGGACTTTTCTGGGTTATTTCCTTACTTTCTGATGATCCCATTGCCCCTTTCGTCCTTTCTCCCCCTCTTTTCTCTCTCCACGGCCAAAAACCCCCACAACCAGAGAACCAACTCCTTCTTTCCACAAAGCCATGCTCTGCCACTCTTGTCTAATACCAAGCTCTTTCCTCCAGCAACCTGGACACTGTTCACTCTTTCTAATAGACAACACCATTTTCTAATACATGCACAAAACAAAAACAAAGCAAAACAAAACAGCACAAAACAAACCAAACCCAAGCTTCACAACTGTTTCCACGCTAGGCAAGGGATTTTAAAAGGGAAATTAGCTGGGGCTATATTAGAAAAGCGTTGGGGCCTGGGTGTTCTCAATTCAGTAACTAAAATCTTTCTCCTCTAAAATCCGCCCCCCTTCGGACAGTAAGGTTGAGTTCCAAACCAACGGTTTATATGATTTATACTCATTCACTCTTTGCCAAACGCTTTGCTTTTCTCTGGCCGAGCCCGTCGCCAGGGTACGGAACCGCAGATAGAGCCCTCCACTCGCTTCGTACATTGACAGCACGTCTCATCCACTCTCACTCACACAGCAGCAGAATAGCAACAGACAAAAGAAAAATAGCAGTACAATAGCACATGACAGTGGGGTCCAACCCCTTAAAGGTACCTTTCACAGTGGGGTCCAACCCCTGGGGGTCCAACCCCTTTAAAAGTCGGGGTCCAACCCCTTAAAAGTACTTTTCCTCTTGCCCAGGATTAATTTTGGGAGACCCAGTCTTCCTCGGGACTTTCAACCTACCCTCAGGGACTCGAACCCTGGACCTGCAGGTATTTCTGTGTTTAAAAGGAATAGCAAATACCTTAATTTGGTGCAGATGGTCCTTGTCTGCCCCCACCGTGAGCCAAAGGACAGCTGAGCTCCCCCTGAAAATTCAGGGTCGTGACTGGGAGGTCTGCTTACCCCTGGATCCGGCAGCCAGGCAGAGAGGGTCCCATCTCGGGGTGCCAGATGAATTGCGCTGCAACCGGGCCAGGACACACTTCAGAGACAGAGTCAGAGAAGTGGGTATTTGCTTTACTCGGAGCACTGGGTGTGTGGGGATCGCCCCTCCAAACACACACACCAGTGCTCCCTACAACACAGTATTATGGGTTAAATTATGAATATTCATCACATTCCTTGGGACAGGTGTGGTCATACAAATTATTTCTCGGAAGTCATTAATATCATTAGCATATGGGCCACGCATGTGCTGTGTGTCCTGGTGGTCGCACTGAGGAAGGCTCCTCTTCTTCCTCGGGGGTCTTTCTGATGAAGGCCAGTAGTCATCCTCACAGTGCACTTTTCACCTTTCTCCCTGGGCATGCGTAGTCCTTTGAGGAATGATTCAGCAGTCTCTGAGATAATCCTTGTCCCCTCTATCTTGACAAGATTAGGGTGAATTCAGCTTCTTAGGTTTTGTAATTAACATCTTCTGTCTGAACTAACATTTGCTGTCTCCCAATAGTTAATTTGTGCTTACATGAGTTAGTTATTGACTGCCCCTTCTTCAACAGCAGCATCTAAAGGAGCTGTGCAGGGATGCGCAGATGCCAAAAGAGACTCTAGGACAGATGGACATGCTCCAGCAGGCTCAACCTCCCACCCTGGGGCAGGGAAAGAACGTGAGGAGACCCCCGCGGCAGAGGAAGGAGCGGCAGAGAAAGTGATCCCTAGGGACTCCAAGGGAACCCCCCTGGTGTTACCAGCCTCTAACCCCACCTCACATTCGGGAGTTGTGTTATGTAACAGAGCAACTCTTGATAACTTTGTTGCACCGTGTAGCCCAGAGCTTCAGAACACTTGGTGGAAGGAGTGGTATTTCTCCCCAGCTCCCTTCTGGAGACTTTGCTATGCCAACAAAGGATCACTGAATGCTCGTAGCACCTCCTGTCCAGCAAGGGAGGGTTCTCCCTGCACTTGTGCACTCCAATACGGTATATTTTTGTCAGCTCTGAATTTTCCCTTCTCCACCTTCAGGATGAGAAAAAAGCCTGACTTTGTCTCTTAGCTTTCCTGCTCTTTCACAACTGAAAGCTGTTGACATCCTGGACTTGCTCCCATGGTGTTGGGCCCATTGTGCCCCTCCCAAGTATCTTCCTCTACCCTAAAAACAACTGATGGAGATGGAAAGTACAGTAACCAGTCTAGTTATAGGAACAGGCCCGGGTGCCAGCTACAAATCTGTGCTACCTTCTGTCTACTGCCCTGACCTACCGAAACAGGGGTTGGTAAAAAAAAAAGTGTTTTCATAAATGCGCCTGCTCTTTCATTTTTCTTTTCTTTTCTGAGGGCTGCCAACCCTCTTGTGCCCTGAATGCCTCTCCAAGTCCATACCCAAAGTCCTGACCCAAGCTGTGATGCTTCCAGCCAGGATCCCATCGTGAGGGGATGGCGAGAGTCCTGTGTGTCAGCCCTGGTTTGGAGGCTGAGCTGGGGATGACAATTATCCCTTTTCCGGTGGCCTGTGAGTGGTGACTGCCAATTCTCCAAGGGCCATGGCACATTTCCTCTGGGAGCAGGAGGTCCATTGTTACAAAGCCTCCATTTTTACAGAGGAAACATCTTCAGTTTCATTTTCTGCCTGAAGTGGAAGAAGAAACATCACTTACAGCTACTATTGTAAATAAACCAAAAGCATATCAGACAGATTTGTTAAGTAGAAACTTCTACTCCTCAAGGCACAGCCCCGCTCTTTTTACAAGCTTTCCATTGAATGCAGTGTGGAATCTGCTCAAGTAGGAACTGCTGGGTGATGCTTATTGAGATGTGTTTTTTCTTTAGGATGTGACTATCTCCAAACTGGAGGATATTTAACAAACGGTAAGTAAATGGGTTTTGTCTCATTTAAGGTATGGAATGGCAGAGCGATGCAAAGAACTGGTAGAAGCAGGATATGATGTTCACCAACCAGACAAAGAAAATGTGACACTTCTTTAGTGGGCAGCAATAAACAACAGACAGGAGCTGGTGAAATAAGCCGGGAGTCCCTGTGACAGTAACACAGAGTATTTTGCCACTGTTACCTATAATCGCTTTGTTGCTTTTGTACTTGAAGAGAGAGGAACACACTGCCTGAGAAGAAAAAGGCAGACAGCCCGGTTTCTTTAGATGTGAAATCATGTTGTACATGAAATCATGAAATGTTCCCGTATTACCGCAGGCCTGGTTCCTATGGTATATCACCGTCTCCCGCAGCCATAGGGAGGAGGAGGAGAGAAGATCCAGCAGGCAGGAATTGTGCAGCAAGATTGATTTATTTAATTATTTTACAAACTCTTTATAGACTTTTTCTTCATAGTCGAATTGGACAAAGGATCAGCCACCCCTTGGGGGTGATTGGCTAAAATCCTAAAACATCCATTGTCAAAATATTTTTCTACTATACCATAAACAAGATTTTTCAAGGTTGCAGGTGGCTTGGTTGTTTACATTCCCTGCTACCTCTTCTGTGAGAGAGAAAAGTCTCTCACAGACTTAGAAAATAACAAGAAAATCCTCACTAGCAGCATTTTTGTATCTACAATTCCCCCTTTTTGTTTTATAGGATAACAACTTTACTATTAATCCTAAATAGAAATCTACATCAGTTATTAATTCTAAATATGTCCTTAAGGCTTTAACTATCTGACTCCATAACAAGAAATTTAAAGTTCAGTCTCTGCTTGTGGAAGGACCATCCCAGTCTCTGCTTGTAGAAGGACCATCTGCCTCATGGTTGACATCTTGGTCATCATCGGAAGAGTCATTAGGCTGATGACCTACATTCTGGTCGCCATTTGGATGGTTGGCGTTCTGGTCATCATTTGGAGGTTGCCTGTTCTGCCTCTGGTGCCATAGGTCAGGGCGAACGCATTTTGAAGGTAGCCACCATACCCCAGTATCTGTGGAAACGCAAGCATACCCATGACCCCAAACGATAAGCTCATGAGGGCCTTCCCACTGGTTAGTGAGTAAATTCCACACCCAGACTTTTGCCTGGGGCAGTTGTCTCTCACCTGCAGACTGCAATGAGAGAAAATGATTCAGAATAACAGGATTATTTGAATTTTGTGGTACTGTTGAATCAGGGGGATGGGAAGCAGGAGAATTAGTTTGTTAGGAACAATGCATCCAGCTTGGTCAGCATACCAGAGCAGGAAGAAAAGATAAGAGACCACTGATAAGACCAGGGGGAGTCTCAGACAGACATCCTGCGCTCAACCCAAAACTAGCTCAAACAAGTCTCGAAGCTTAAACTCAGGCCAGGGGTATAAAAGAGCATGCGCAGGGAAGAAAGGTGAAAAGTTCAGGATGAGGAAGACTCCTGACTTCATCAAAAAGACCCTTGGAAGACCCCTACCATAACCACCAAACAACACTGCGCAAGCGCAACGCGGATGTAAATGACTTTTGGGTTCATTATAATACGAAGAGAGGCTGGGGGGGCTAGGTGATGAATATGTATAAATGTATTGGGAAACTTAATGAATATGGAACTTGTAACCCGATAAATACCGAGCTGAATGCAGCTGTCGGCACGCATGATTTTGGAGGAGCTATCCCCCGTGCGTCCTAGCACTGGAATAAACATACCTACTTTACTACTTATTTAGTAGTGGAGTCCTTTCCGCTCATCATTTTGGTGGGCAGCCAGGAGAAACTCTGTCCGGCTGCAGGATCAGCTGAGGAGCGGATGTCCTAGGCGCGCCCCAGGGCTTTCCTGGAGGATCTCCGTCCCTTGGCTTGCTCACTGCGGCGGACAGACAACGACCTGCTGGAATTGCGGATAAATGGTATGTTTTGCATTTAGGGTGCCTGTAAGTCGTATGCATGGCCAGGGCTGCTGGTAAGCCGCGAGGAGACGTCCCGCGCACAGCGCAGTCCCTGTGAGGGTAAAGGTGGGGCTTGCAAGCAACCAGCTACCGGAGCCGGCAAGGGGGAATCACTGACCGACAGAGTGGCTGCCAGTGATCCTGAGAGCGGATCGGGTGATTCCGGGGGCGGGGGGTCCCACCGAAACTTGTTACCCTGTTGGGAAAATATAAGCGGGACCCTGAAGCTATTACAAGCGAGTGTTGTGAACATTTTTGCTACTAGTAGCTGGTTTGAATGTTGTTGTGTTGCTTATATGTCTGTGTGGATATTGCTTGTTGTCGGACTGCTTTTATGTGTGTGTGGATGTGTATTAGGTCGCCTATTCGTTTGTAAAACGGGAGTGTGCGTGTTGCCGTGTGTTGTTTGAGAGTGTGATATTGAGGCATTTGTTTGGGGGGGTGCTTGCTTGTTGAATTTGGAATCGTGGCTGGGAGAACCCCTTCCCCTCAGTGGTTCAGTTTGGATTTATGGGAGTTTATAAATCCAATAAGACACTGGATAGAGAAGAGAGGCGAACTAGTCCCTTTAGAGGGAATATACGGAACCTCTGCAGGAAGATTAGTGGCTCTTCATTGGGAACAACCAGCAGCAGAGAATTTAGAGTTTGAAAGAGTACGTGGAATAACTTGTTTTTGTGGATGTATCAGAACCTTTTATTCAAAGGGAGGGTGGCATGTTGCATGGGTATTAATACAGTGTAAAGTTTGTAAGAGGAGGTGGTACTGCTCTTCTGCCAGGCGGCAGAGCCTGTGTTCTCAGTGCTATCAGGGGTACTCTGAAGCTGATTTTGAGCCTGAGATTTTAAAGATTGTGTGTGGGAAGTCGCATTTGGTACCTGAGATTTGGGAGGTTCGGGAAGAAAATTGGGAAAGAACTGTGAGAGAGTGTGAAGAAAGATTTGGGTGGAAGCGAGATAAAACTAGGAGACGAAGATAGAAACAACAGCAGCTAAGCGGGGAGGGAGGTCGTTACCCCCCAGTAGCTATATAGTAAAAGCATAGCCCTGACTCTTTCCGTTCATGTCCTATCTGCATGAGTGCTAGAAAGGACTCCCTGCTTTGTGTGTGGGTGTAAGAAAACTCCAGCCCCACACCAGCTGTGGATTTTAGCTCAGTGCAGATTTTGTGGAAGTCGGAAATGTTATAATTCTATTTATTTGGCAAACAAGAGATCTGTGCCCAGAGTGTTGGGAAAGCAAGGAACATTTTGTGTTGAAACTTTTGTGTGGCAAGGAGCATCACATTCCTAAAATAGTGTGCCAATAACAGATTGGGAGGAGATAGTAAAGACTTTGGGAAAAAAAAAAAAAAAAAAGGATTTCAAGTGGCAGCAAAGCAGGCTTGGCAGAAGGCACAGGAGAACTTACAAAGAGTGACCTATACACTATACAGGTGACCCGAAGGGGGTGGCACAGTATTTGAGTAAACTCAAACTCTGAATGGGATGGGAACCAGACAAAGTAAGGAAATCCCCAGAGCAAGCCCGCTCGGCTGTATTTTAGCACATTGGAAGGAGATAGTAGGAGCTGGAGGCACAGAAAATAAAAGAACCCTTATAAAATATTGTACCCAGTGGTGGCCACTGTATAAATTAGAAAATGAAGCAAAATGGCCATCTAATGGAACTTTAGATTATAATACTTTGCTTCAGTTAATGCTGTTTCTGAGGCGGGAAGGTAAATGGGAAGAAGTTTCCTACGCTGATGCATTTTTCTCTCTCCGAAAACACCCTGAATGGCAGAGAGATTGTGGAATCAAACCCCCCAGTGATCCTATGGTGTTAGCTCTGGAAAAAGAAAATAATAAGGGCCAAAGAAGAATTAAGCGGTGTTGTTCATCACGCAGTATAGGCCAGAGACGTACAAGGTCAGACAAAGTCTATCAAGCAGCAGCTCAGGGACAAGATGATGATGAATTAATCGATTTGCTTAAGCCTCCCCTTAGGAGACAGGAAGAGGATGCGGACTCGGAAGGAACACCAACGCCAACCTCCTCTCCCCCGGGCAGTCCTGTCTTGTCCCGAACCAGGAAACAGGTACTGATGGCACCTCTGAGAGAGGCAGTGGCACCTGATGGGAATACAATGTTGATTAGAGTACCTTTCTCTACTGCTGACCTAGATGCATGTTATAACGTTGTCAAAAATTTCCGAAGTGATCCAGCAGGTACTGCTGAGCGCTTGCGACTTATAATTAAACAGCATAATCCAGATTGGGCTGATATACAATTATTATTGGGTGGACTAACAGAGACAGAAAGACAGCTAGTTTTGAAAACAGCTCGAGACTTGGCAGAGGACTATTACAAAACACAACAATTAGATGTAAAAGATTACTTCCCACTCCAGGAACCACACTGGAACCCGAATAGAACAGCTGAATTAAAGAAATTAAAAGGTTATCAAGAATGGATAGCAAAAGGGGTGGAAAGGGCTATTCCCAAGACCCTAAACTGGTCAGCTTTGTACGCAATAAGACAGGGTCCTTCCGAGTCACCATCTGAATTCCTGGATCGTCTGAGGGATGCAATGCGCCGTAACACATCGCTGGATCCTGAGACCGAAGTAGAGGTACAACAGCTGGTATCTTTGTTTCTAGGACAATCCACAGGAGATATCAGACGTAAATTGCAGAAACTTCAGGGGCCAGAAGGGAGGAACCTGAAAACTCTATTAGATGCAGCTTGGAGGGTATTCAGTAATCGAGAAGAAGGTTACAAGCAAGGGATGAGGAAATTAGTAGCAGTAGTAAAAGAAAGGAATAGAGAAAAACTTAGACAAGAACCCCCCAGACGTGGACCTCCCAGACAAGGCCCACCCCGGCTAGGTAGAGACCAATGCGCGATTTGTGGAAGGTCCGGCCATTGGAAAAATGAGTGCCCAGAAAGAAGACAAGAAGACCACCAGAACAAGGGAAACCGAGGAAGGGGGAGGGTGGTTGCACATGTGAAAGAAGATTGAAGAGGACCGGGGGATTCCACCCTAGCAGATCCACTGGTTATAATGAAGCTAGGGGACAAAGAAAAAGAAATAGAATTTTTGGTGGATACGGGGGCAGCATATTCAGTTTTAAATAAAGCTTTAATGCCTGTGGGGGATGACTATATTGTGGTACATGGAGCAACTGGCCAATCTGAAAAAGCTTATTTTTGTAAGCCATTGAAATATAAAATCGGGAAACAATGGGGTATTCACAAGTTTCTATATTTACCCAATTCTCCAAAAGCACTCTTGGGAAGAGATTTATTAGAACAATTACAAGCAACCATTATTTTTAGGAATGGGGAAGTTATTCTGGAGGTAAATGACCAACAGTATGTAGAAATACTGAGCCTAATATTAACAACCAAAGACCCTGCAGAGGAAATTAGGGAAGAGATAATGAGCCAAGTGTTCCCAGGAGTCTGGGCCACAGATGTACCTGGGAGAGCCAAAAATGCAACCCCAATACAGATCAAACTCAAAGAAGGGAGACAACCAGTTAGAATTAAACAGTATCCCCTAAAAAGGGAAGACAGGGAAGGGATTGGCCCAATAATTGAAAAATTCTTACAGTTGGGACTGTTAAAAGAGTGCCAATCTGATTTCAATACTCCTATCCTGCCTGTCCGTAAACCTGATGGGTCTTACCGGGTGGTACAGGATTTACAGGCTGTTAACAAGATAACTGAGGACCTCTATCCTGTGGTGGCAAACCCTTACACTCTGCTAACATGCTTAACACCAGAGCTAACTTGGTTTACTGTTTTAGATCTAAAGGATGCCTTCTTTTGCCTCCCTCTCCATGAAGCCAGCCAGAAAATTTTTGCATTCGAATGGGAAAGCCCTAAGAGTGGGCGCAAAACCCAGCTCACATGGACGGTGTTGCCTCAGGGATTTAAGAACAGTCCCACCCTGTTTGGAGAACAGCTCGCAAAAGACATAGAGTCCTGGGAAGCCCCACCAGGAGAAGGGAAGCTATTGCAGTACGTGGATGATCTCCTAATAGCTACCCGAACAGAGGAAGCTTGCACAGCCTGGACGGTAAGCCTTTTAAACTTCCTGGGACTTCAAGGGTACAGGGTATCCAAGAAAAAGGCTCAGGTGGTGAAACAAAAAGTGATCTATCTGGGCTATGAAGTCAGTGCTGGGCAACGAACTTTGGGGCAAGATCGCAAAGAAGCGATATGCCAAACCCCGAAACCCCAGACAGTGAAAGAGTTACGGACTTTTCTGGGGATGACAGGGTGGTGCAGACTGTGGATTTACAATTACGGGCTGCTCGTGAAACCACTATATGAACTCATTACAAAGGAAAGCAGAGATCTCCAGTGGACAAAGGAGGCCACGCAGGCCTTCAGCCAGCTGAAGAATGCCCTCATGTCAGCTCCAGCTCTAGGACTTCCAGACGTGAGTAAGCCATTCTTTCTATTTTCCCATGAGAAGCAAGGGATCGCCCTGGGAATACTAGCACAGGACCTGGGCCCATACCGACGGGCAGTTGCCTATTTCTCTAAGCAGCTAGATGCAGCAGCCAAAGGATGGCCTGGGTGCCTCAGAGCTGTTGCAGCAGTCGTGCTAAACATCCAGGAAGCACGCAAATTCACCTTGGGCCAGAGAATGACTGTGCTGGTGTCCCACACGGTGTCCGCGGTGCTGGAAGTGAAAGGTGGGCACTGGCTCTCCCCACAAAGGCTAATGAAATATCAAGCCATCATGGTAGAACAAGATGATGTAGAAATAGTGGTAACTAACATTGTCAACCCAGCTTCCTTTCTCAGTGGAAATCAAGGGGAACCGGTATGCCATGATTGCCTGGAGACTATCGAAGCTACCTACTCCAGCTGCCCGGATCTAAAGGATACCCCTTTAGACAACACAGAGACCTGGTTTACTGACGGAAGCAGCTACGTCATCAGTGGAAAGCGACATGCTGGGTATGCAGTTACCACCTGCCGCGAGGTGATAGAATCCGGACCCCTGCCAACAAACACCTCTGCGCAGAAGGCTGAAATAATCGCCCTAACCTGTGCCTTAGAGATGGCAAAAGGAAAGAAAATAAACATCTATACAGACTCAAGGTATGCGTTTGGAGTTGTGCACGCACACGGGGCCATTTGGAAAGAAAGAGGACTGTTAAATTCGCATGGAAAGAACATCAAACATGCACAAGAAATAATGCAGCTGTTAGAAGCAGTCCAGCTACCTGAGAAGGTAGCAATCATGCACATAAGGGCACATCAAAGGTGAGCTCAGAATTGGAAGAAGGAAATGAACTGGCGGACAGAGAGGCAAAAAAAGCAGCAAAAGGTGAGGTAACAACAACTGGAGCCTTGATCCCAGATGGACAACTTTCCCTAGAGGGTAAGCCAACATATAATAAAAAAGACAAGAAATTGATTAAAGATGAAAGGGGAACATTTAACCAAGAGGGATGGGCTATCAATGCAGAGGGAAAAGTAGTTATTCCCTCTCATTTGCTATGGTCAGTAGTTAGAGAGGAGCACCAAAAAACACACTGGGGAACAAATGCCTTACATAGCTACTTAATTGGGAAAATTATTGCCAGAAACTGATACGAAACTGTTGTGCAAGTAACTCGACAGTGTAACCTTTGCCTCCAGACTAATCCCAAAAATACACCCAAACCAAAAATGGGCCAGATTGGGAGAGGCCATGGGCCTGGACAGCAGTGGCAAATTGATTTCACAGAACTTCCAAGAAAAGGGGGGTACCGATATTTATTAGTGCTAACAGATACTTTTTCAGGATGGCCAGAAGCTTTTCCTACTAGGACCGCTAAGGCTCAAGAAGTAACCAAGGTGTTACTACAAGAAATAATACCGCGCTTCGGAGTTCCAGCCACAATATCCTCAGATAGGGGACCACATTTTCTTTCAGGGGTGGTACAACAAACTAGCCGACATTTAGGCATAGACTGGGAACTACACACTCCATACCATCCCCAGTCGAGTGGCCAAGTAGAGAAAATGAACCATTTGATTAAACAGCAAATTGTGAGATTAGGGCAAGAAGCTAACCTACCCTGGCCCCAATCTCTTCCACTTGCGTTGTTACGAATTCGGACCAAGCCCAGAATTAAGGAAAAGTTAAGTCCCTTTGAAATACTTTATGGGAGACCATCTGGGGTACAGAAAGGAATATCTACCCAAATAGGGGAAGAGACGCTAACCACCTATATGATTGCTTTAGATAAACAGCTTAGAGAAATTGGAAAACGTGGCTGGAACTCAAAGTCGAGGCTTGGACGGTCCTGTACATGACATTCAGCCTGGAGATTATGTATATGTTAAGTCTCTTACAGAAAAGACTCTGGAACCACAGTGGGAAGGACCATTCCAGGTGCTTCTCACCACTTACACCGCGATTAAGATCAGAGAACAGAGTGCCTGGATTCACCATACCCGAGTAAAGAAGGCTCCAGAGACCCCTTGGAAAGTGACCCCTGGGGATGATGAACTGAAATTGAAGTTTACCCGAACAAAATGAAAATGTTAGGGTGGCACGCAAGTATAACCCAGAAAATTGTTTTTCTCACAGTTATAATTGTAACCTTCAGCTGGGAAGTTATTCATAGGAGAGAGGACATATGGTCCCAAGCCTTTATGCGGGTTACTGGACTCATGGGGAAATATTCTGATTTGAAAAATTTAAACCTGTTGACTGTGGTCATGCACGGAAACCAAGTGTATACAAAGCAAGAATGGGAAAAACAAAGAACTTGGCAGCGCCAGGGAACTGTAGGAGAGGAAATCAAAATAGGATGCCGAACGATTAATGGAACTACTCATAGAAAAGCAACCCAAATCAGTGTCTCAACTACTCCTACAGACAGACACCGTGAAAACTGTAGTTATTCAAGTGAAGCAGATTGTTGGTATAATTTTACATTAGTACAGACCGTTGAAGTGGTTTGTCTTTGGGGCCAGGACAGTAATGGGCTCTCCTTCAAATTCCAGATAAATGCCATGGCTAGGCCTACTACGATCTACTCTGGCAATCAGATCCAAACCCAGGTCACATCACTTAAATCTGAGCCAAAGGTTTATGAGATTGGCCCTTATGTAGTAAGGAACACAGGCCAGCAATTACTGCTGTTTAATCCAGAATGGTCTCTTAAGCGTGTAGAACTACTAATGCAAATTAACATTTCTGAAATCCAACCAGCCTGCTCCCCTTTAATTCAAACATCCCTTGAAGGGTGGACAGCCTGGCTGCAGAAGCAAACACCCCTCAAAGGCAGAATGTGGAGAGACCTGACTGGCATGCTGGGAACAGGACTGGGAGTCATAAATGGGATTGATTCAGAGATACTGATGAATAAATTGGCCACGGTGACCAGTGACCTGACCAAATTAAAACAGCCCCTACAATCTTCCCTATTAGCATTAGGAAACAGCCAGTGGCAAGTCTCAAAAATACTCCTAGACCTAGCAAAAATCAGCGACCTGGACCATGAACTGATATTAAACACAACTTGGCACAGCTCAAGACAATGTCTCATTAGCCCTTAGCTGCATGCAAGCTCAATTATGGATGGAGTCCACAGCTTCCTTAATCATAAGGGAAGGTAATGAAGGTGTATTTCCTATTGAAATCCGAGAGGCTGTTTGGAACAATGCTACTAAATTAGAAAGAAAGCTCCAATCCTGGTGGACCTTGGTAAATTTCACCTATGACCCAATGACTAACATAGCTACTGCCTTCGTGCTTACGATACGGAATGCCACAGTTTATGTAATTCATCCTATTGTTGCATTGGGATTAAACCATAAAGGGACAGTTTTTTACCCCTCTGAACATAGAGTATGGGCTCGGATGGTAAAAAAAAAAAAGGCAAACGGTGAATTTAGAATCTTGCATCACACGAGAACAAGGATTTATCTGTGAAAGTAATACACTTGATGCCAGAGACATATGTCTTGATGCCGAACAAGGCATTTGTCACTTTGAGATCCACCCAGACACTTCACCAAAAACTGTACTTGTATATATTGGTCAAGGCTGTGTAGGCTTAAGAACTATCTGCACTTTTATGATGATCGATGACAGTAATATAAATGTAGCTGCCAGGAATCACTCTAATTTTTGTATTTGTAATTTTACCAAGATTCTTGGGTGTGACTTTTCGTATTTAGCACCAGTCGTGTCTCATCAATTAATAAGGTCTAACTATACCATTTACCATAAATTGCTACCCACACCTATTGGGATGGACCTAACATTAGTAAAGCAATTAGTGAAACATCAGGACCTAATGGAGATTTTAAGAGAAATCCAAAGAAACGGGGAAAAGACCTTAATCACCGTCCATTATGACACACAAGAAATCAGCAGAACCTTGCAAAGAGTAAAACAAGACGCAAGCCATAACTGGTGGAACTCGCTTTTTGGGTGGTCACCTACCGCAACTGGTATCCTAAATACGTTATGTCACCCCATCATTGTCTTATTAACCTTGGTTAGTACCTGCCTCGTGCTGTCTATCACGTTACTTATTTGGAACTATAGAGTACTAAAAAGGTTATCAGTTCTAACTACTTTGTCAAACGCACATGGAAAAACATTAAGGGATGCCTACCAAAAAATTCATTAGGAAAAGAATTTAAGTATTAGTAAAAGAATTTACTAACTCTTTAGAAAAGGGGGGACTGAATCAGGGGGATGGGAAGCAAAGAATTAGTTTGTTAGGAACAATGCATCTAGCTTGGTCAGCATACCAGAGCAGGAAGAAAAGATAAGAGACCACTGATAAGACCAGGGGGAGTCTCAGACAGACATCCTGCGCTCAACCCAAAACTAGCTCAAACAAGTCTCGAAGCTTAAACTCAGGCCAGGGGTATAAAAGAGCATGCGCAGGGAAGAAAGGTGAAAAGTTCAGGATGAGGAAGACTCCTGACTTCATCAAAAAGACCCTTGGAAGACCCCTACCAAAACCACCAAACAACACTGTGCAAGGGAAACACAGATGTAAATGACTTTTGGGTTCATTATAATACGAAGCGAGGCTGGGGGGGGCTAGGTGATGAATATGTATAAATGTATTGGGAAACTTAATGAATATGGAACTTGTAACCCGATAAATACCGAGCTGAATGCAGCTGTCGGCACGCATGATTTTGGAGGAGCTATCCCCCGTGCGTCCCAGCGCTGGAATAAACATACCTACTTTACTACTTATTTAGTAGTGGAGTCCTTTCCGCTCATCACTGTAAGGTGATTAATTGTATACAAAGCTTTTGCTAGTTGGCTTCAGTAACCAAATTCAAAGGTTCCTGTGAGAATCATTGAAAAGCCATGGTAACAGCTCTTAATTCAACTAACTAAGCAGAGTCTGACTCGGATTGGTGGGTTAATGAACCACCTCAAAGGCAGCGTAGGATACTGCGTGCCCTTACGCACAGTGACCCCTGTTAAAAATTTGTCCCAATCCGTATGACCCAAGCTGCCAACACATCCCGTCCCCAAAGGTTAAGGGAAGTGGTAGCAACATAAGGCCTAATCATAGCTGGGTGCCCCTCTGCGTCCTTCACCATCACAGGCCGTTCGCTTAAATATCTCTGTGTGGTTCCTCCTATTCCTGCAATGGCCAGTCCCACCGGGGCTAAAGGCCATGAGGGAGGCCATGCAGGAAAGGAGATGATAGTTACATCAGCACCCGTATCAATCAAACCTCGAAGCTGAGTCCGGGGTGGACAGGCGTTCGGCAGGATCAGGGTACATGTCATCTGTGGCCTTTGGTCAAAGATGTCTGCAGTCCAGAAGACCTGCAGAAGTCCCGTAGATCCACTGCCGTTATCTTCATGAGTTTGTTGTTCTATCCTGGGGACACAAGACTTAAAAGGCACTAATTTAGCAAGGCAGGTCTTTTCAGGAATAGTTACAGGGGGTTTTTGCGTGGAGACCATAGCGCAAATCTGACCTTTAAAGTCAGCATCAATAACTCCTGAGTGCACTAAGATTCCTTGATGGGCAACATAAGGTTTTCCCACCAGCATCGCACTGGATCCTTGGGCTAGGGGTCCATATGCATCCAAGGGAACCTTATAAATACCGCTAGAGTCTAAGACGACTGCGGCTGCGGTGTGGACGTCAAAACCGTCTGATCCATGGGTGCTGTCTGATCCCTGGGTGCTGTCTCTAGGGTGGCTGGGTAGGCCTGTGCCTGTACCTGTGCCACTCTCTGGGGGAGCCACTGCATGGGAGAGCAATTCCCCCTCCTTGCACCCTGGCGGAAGTTTCCCGACAAAGGCCGACCATCGGCATGAGTCAGGGATCTACAATAGTCCGAGCAATGCCCTGGCCTGCCACACCTCTTGCACTGGGGGATCGGTGTGTTCTCTTTTTGGCTCGGCTTAGGCCGCTTCCGTTTTTTCGCCTGTTTTGGTTGCTTTGGTTCACGACCAGAACATGCGTGAACAGGCTGCAGGAACGCAGCCAAAGCAGGCCTCTTCTGGTTCCCAGATCCCACCTTAGCGCAGGCTTCGACCATGTCTGTTACCTCAGGATCCCCTGGCAACGCATCTATGATTTTTCTGCACTCCTCGTTTGCGTTATCTCTCACTAACTGCCTTAACAACATCTGCCTTAGCCTGTCATCCTCAACCTGCTTCTCGAGAGAAGCAGCAACTTTCTCTACAAAAGAGAGGAATGACTCTGATTTGCCTTGAATTATTTCAGTATATCGCTTTCTGGGTGCAGATATCTCTGTGGTTTTCAACAGGGCAGCCATGCCGACCTGTTGAGCTTGCTGCAGGACGCTAGAGGACAAGGTACCCTGCAGACTGGAATCAGAGAAGGGACCAGTCCCCATCAAACATCCATTCCCACTGTCCGTCTAGGATCAGCAGCAGGGAGCTGCATATTCGCTAATGCAGCCTTGTTGGCCAGCTTTCTCCAGGTTTTCTCAAAAACTGTAAATTGTACAGGTTGAAATAGAATTTGACCTAAGTGTCTGATATCAAATGGAGAAAGCAAATCTGTATTTATCACCCTTATTATCTGCATAACCTCAGCAGAACCTAGCCCATATTGTGCCACCTTGGATTGGAGGTCCTGGGCAACTTTCCAAGCAATTACCTCATGCTTATCACGCTCGCCAGAATCTGGGAGAGCCTTATACACTGGGAAAGCTTGGATCTCTCCTTTTGGGGAACCACTACCATCCTGAACTTCTGGCACAGCCTGTGGATGGAGTGTAACAGCTCCCCGGTTATCCCCAGAATCCTCAGATCAATTTGGCATTCCAAGTGTTTCCAATAACCTCCAGTCACCCTCCCCCAGTGCTCGCAACTGACTCTAAGAAGCAACTGTAATGGGTCGGACACACTGTTACCGTGCAGTCCTGAAAGGTCCAGGGGCCAGACCGGCGCAGCCTTTTCCTTCGCCACGCGGCTACAGCCGCCTGACGACCTGGGGCCAGAACCTCATCTGCCTCACTGCCTGACGATGAGTCATCAGGCAAAGGCAACTCAGAGGTGCTGGGAGTGAACAGAAATGGACAGAGAGGGGCACTTTGCCTAAGTTCGCTAGAGCCAGAACAGACAGCACAGACTGCAGTTGGCTGCGCTGCAGTTTGGACAGCAGTTTCTTTACGGGATGCTCTCTCGGCCAGTTCTGACCGAGCCCGTAGTGGAGCTGCTGCCGCCATCTCTGGGGCTACAGCCGCACTCGGCGTCGAGCTTGTCTCTTGCACCGCAGCCGCGTCCGGTGCTGCTGCTGGCCCGTGCTCTGCAGCCGCGCCTGGCGCCGCCGCCCCCGGTCGCTGCTCCGCAGCCGCTGCCGCTTCTGGTTTTTCCCGCGGCAGCGCTGCTTCCGGGTTCACTGCCGGCCGCACCGCTTCCTGGTTCGGAGCTGCGGCTCCCGCGGGCGGCACAGGCGGTGCTGGCAGCGTGGGCACGGCGCGCCCCGCACTGCAGGGTGCCTCTGGCATCCGCTGCTCTAACAAGCTGAACAGGTCCATATCTTTCGGGATATGTTCACAAACTCTGTCAGCAAAGGCAGGTGCTGTAGTAAAAGGTCAATGGCTCGGTTCTGCAGAGGTGCAGAAGAGTCCAGCGCCAAGGAGGGCAGCAGACCACACCCAGGCAGTCTCGGAGCAGGCACGCCTGGTGCTACGCCCGCTAAGAAGTCAGATCCAGGTGCATACGCAACCGGGCTAGGAGCCGCTCTGGGGGTCCAAGTTGCTAAACCGCTGATTTGCGGCCCTGGATAAGCCGTGGCCGCTGCCAAGCTGAGCGGTAAGGCAGGCTGTGCACCCTCCCGCTGCCCCGACCCCCTCGCCTCTGGCGGCGCGGGGTCCCTGGGGGCCGCGGAGTCCTGCAATTGTGCAGGGTGAGCTGGCGCAGGCTCTGCCTGTGGAGACGGGGGGATTTTTCCGAATCCACCATCATTTGCCCCGGAAGCCCAGTCAGCGGGGCCCCCCTCGGACATTCCTCCGTCACTCATCACTGAAAGAGGCGATCCAGCTCTGCTGTCACAGTCAGGGTCAGTCAGCAGGATAAATAATGAACACCAGGTTTTGTATAATTCTAACGCTGCTGGGTCCCCAGTCGGGAGCTCGTGTCGGACAGCACAGCCAAGTTCCTGCCATAAGGCAAAGTCCAGGGCAGTATCTCTGTCCGTGGAAATCCCTTTTAAAGTAGCCCAGTCTAATAATTCCCAAACTGAGTTTTCAGGAATGGAGGTGTGCAATATGCTAAACACACCTTTCCAGACCAGTACCACAGCATCGGTTTGTGAGCTGCTGTTCGCCATTTCTCAGTTCTGTCGGACCTCCCGGTCCCGGGGGGGAAGGGGAACAGCGTACCTCTAGAGGAATTCGGCTTGGCTCGCAACGTGCAGGGCACGTCAGAGAGTGCAGATCACGTCGGGCAGCACCAAATATTACCGCAGGCCTGGTTCCTACGGTATATCACCGTGTCCCGTAGCCATAGGGAGGAGGAGGAGAGAAGATCCAGCAGGCAGGAATTGTGCAGCAGGATTGATTTATTTAATTATTTTACAAACTCTTTATAGACTTTTTCTTCATAGTCTAATTGGACAAAGGATCAGCCACCCCTTGGGGGTGATTGGCTAAAATCCTAAAACATCCATTGTCAAAATATTTTTCTACTATACCATAAACAAGACTTTCCCAGGTTGCAGGTGGCTTGGTTGTTTACATTCTCTGCTACCTCTTCTGTGAGAGAGAAAAGTCTCTCACAGAAAATAGCAAGAAAATCCTTGCTAGCAGCATTTTTGTATCTACATTCCCAGGTTTGGTTTTTTTAACAAAAAGTGTCTTGTTTTAAAAGTCAAATGACTGCTAAGGAAGGTGGGAACCTTCCTGGAATGGCAAGAAGACCGCTCTCTCCAAATCATTATAACTTCAAAATTTATGGGGCTTAAAAAATGCAGGAAAGGAGTAGCAGTTCTTTAGAATAGAATATGCCCAGAACAAACCCCAGCACACGCACAGGAGGTTCCCCCGCCCAGGGCCGTGTTTGCCCTTTGCTGTAGTTATGGCCACGCCCGGCAGGGGCTGCTGGTGTCTGCGGCGGGCGCGGGGCGGGACCGAGATCCCACGCGGCCGGCTGGGGGCGGGGCTAAGGCCGTTGCGGCCGGCAGGGGGCGGGGCCAAGGTCACTTGCGTCCAGCAGCGGGCGCTCCGCTGCACGCTTGGACCCTCACCGGGGCAGCGGCGGCTCGGACACAACGGAGCAAAGGGAGCGATTCCCCAGGCACTAAGGGGACAGTGGACACAGCCTGGCTCCAGGCGGCACACCATGCACCGTCTGTGCATTCCCGAGCGGCAAGGAGGCAGGGAAAGCAGGCACATTCAATCACATTGCCGAATTGCAGCGTAGCAAAGTCCCGAAGCCGAATGCACAAAAGCTCCCGCAGCAACCACGCAAGCGACTGCCCCGATCTGCCGGTGGAAGGGAAGCAGGCAGTTTTACACTGCAGTCACTGAATTCCAGGATTCCTGTAAGTCTCACGCAGAGCGTACACCTTTTGTACAATGTGCGGCTGCCTGGGCAGCCTTTAAAAACACCTGCCCTAAAGCAAAGCCCTCCATCCTCCCCAAGGTTTCCCAGCTGCCAAATCCTAAAGATACAGTGACAATCTTTTTGGCACAAAAGATCATGGTAAAAGATCATCCATACCTTATGGTTAGGAATCCCCCCCAAGCCGGTGTCCTTCCAGGGAGTTGGAGAGAGGGAAGGTCCTCCCCGAGCCTCCTTTTCTCCAGGCTGAACCCCCCCATCTCCCTCAGCCGCTTCTCCTCAGACTTGTGCTCCAGAGCCTGCCCCAGCTCAATTCCCTTCTCTGGACACGCTCTAGCACCTCAAAGTCTTTCTTGCAATGAGGGACCCAAAACTGACCCCACGATTCGAGATGGGGCCTCAGCGGTGCCCAAAACAGGGGGACAGTCACTGCCCTGGTCCTGCTGGCCACACTGTTGCTGACCCAGGCCAGGATGCCAATGTCCTTCTTGGCCACCTGGGCACACCTGGGCTCATGTTCAGCAGCTCTTGGCCACCACCCCCAGGGCTTTTTCTACGGGGCCATTGGAAATTGCACAGAACGGTCAATGCAATGTGGGGAGTTTAGTAACAATTCCAGGCAGCCCAATCTGATTTAGGGACTCTGTGGCCGCTTTGCTAACAAGTCAAGGAGGCCCAGTTCCCTTTAAGGGCTCTGTGGCCGCCTAAAGTAACCAGCCCGTAGCGTTGCAGGGGGATGTTGTGAGCCAAGTGCAGGTGTAAACTATGTCCTTGGACACCAATTCCCACTCTTCCAGAACGTTTGGGTTTATGTAGTGATCCCTCCTGCCCGGTGGCCGAAGCGCCTTCTGCGCGCCCGCGTTGCCGGCCGTGCTGGCGGCGCAGCCACGGAGGAACGGCCGCTCCGCGCGGGCCCCGCGGCCGCCGCTCCCCAGGGCACGGCCGAGCGCTCCGCGCGCGCAGCGGGACAGGGGGCGGAGCCTGCGTCGCTCGCGCTGCTCGGCCCACGGGTGGAGCACGCGCCACCAATGGGGAGCCGCGGGACGGGCGGGGCTCGGCGGGGATTGGGCGGGGCCGCGGGGTGGGGGCGGGGCCCGGAGGGGCCGGTGCCGCTGAGGGGCCGTTGGTGCGGCAGAGTGGGAGCGGCGGCGGCGGGGCGGGCGCGGGAGCGGGTTCTGGTTCTGGTTCTGGTTCTGGTTCTGGTTCTGGTGGGGGAGTGACCCCCGGCGAGGGAGTGACCGGCCCCCCGGCGGGGGACTGACAGAGCCCCGGTGAAGGAGTGGCCCCGGGCGTGTGGGGTGGGTGCGTTCCTTCTTTGCCGTGGGTGGGATCGAGCCTGGAAGGGAGCCAGCCGTGTGGGCAAAGGGGAGCGGCGATCCGCCTTCCCCTCACATCGCTTCTGAAAAGAAGCCTACGGGCTACTAGAGGGAGTGGCCTTCAAATGAGACAGTGGGGATTCGGATGACATATTAAAATTGTTTTTTTCCTGTTGGGGTGGTCAGGCGTTGGAACAGGTTGCCCAGGGAGGTGGTGGTTGCAGAGGGTACGGTCAGGCTCAGTCAATGTCCAGATAATGGATCAGGGTGGCGGCGATGAGGCACGTCGAGCAGGGAAGTCAGTCCGCAGTTCAGATTATAGGATGATGATCTTTACCATAAGAAGTGCTTGATCAGACCGAAAGAAAGCTGTAGTGCATGTTGCACAGAGAGAATTAGGCGTTGCCGAGTAAGTCATTCTCCATTCCCACTGATTTTTGCTTGGATAGGATTCTGTCTTGTTTTTTGTGGTGTAAATTGGAGCAAGGAGTCTGGGCAAAAGCATCCAATTGACAAGGTCCAGTACAGGTAATGTTATAGCAGTAGCAATTTCTCAAATTGAGAAAGGCAGTTAAGTTTACAGGACTTTATTTCCAGAGGTTTATGAGAATGTGGTGAAACTTGTTTTTTCCTTTTGCCTGTATGTGTAAGTAATGAGCCATATATTATCTGTGCATCTTAAAAGAAATTTCCAGTTAGCAGGAAGTTTAAGGGATTACTTTGATATCATTGCAGTGCTCCAAGCAGTGTCCCACTAACGTCACCCTTGAAAACTGGAATGTGAAGGACCAACAGCTTGCTCATCTTCATGCCTGGGTCACTTTGTTGCATGCATGGCAGTGCTGTTAAATTCGTTTCTTCCAGAATAAAAAAAAGAAAAAATTTAAAAAAAAATGGAGAATTGTTGGGGGTGTGTATTGGATTAACTTTTGTCCTGATAGTTCCTGTTTATTGCTACTCTGTGGTCAATGTCACCTCTCAAGTTTGAAGATCACCTATCAAATCTCTGTAATATGCTGGGAATTTCAAATATAGAAGTGTCAATATTTGCAAAATATTGGGTTAAATAAAATCTAATGGGAAAACACAGCCAAAGCTTCCGGTAATTACTTGGAGCAGTAACCAAGTTGTTTGGTTGGATTATTGTAGGAAGAAAAGTTACAAATGCTCACTTGAGGAGGGTACAAGAGGCTGAGCAACTCCCAGACTGCCTTAGATCTACCTAAGGAAAAAAAATCCATGCCAGTGTTGTAGTGTATAACCTTTATGGATTGTCAGCATTCCATTTACGGATGGAATGGAGTGGGGAGAGGCGAACTTGCAATACCTCTGGGAGGGGAGGATGCCTTCCCACCTGGGAAAGCTCTGTCACAAATGGCATTGCTGAGCTCAGGGCTCCATCTCTGCAGCATAAGGGTGGTTGTAGAGGAATGGGATTGCTCGGTTCCAGTTTCACTCTGACCGTGAGAATGTCAGCAGGAGAATGTGCTGTTGCCTCGTGGTGGCAGCCAAACTATTTCCTGCTCTTCCTTAGCAGTCTAAGGTTCTGATCATGTGTTAACCGAGAGCTGCACTGCCTCAGTTGGTTCTATTCAATAATGCAGAGCCTTCACTCAAGGTTAGAAGTGATGTGCAGTTGAAGATAAAACTGTAATAGCATATTTTTTCTGCTTTATTTCATACAGGATAAAGTCTAAATGTGTGTATCAAATCAAAAGCTGGCTTTACTTTTAGATGATGGAAACAGATGTATGTTATGGCTACTGGACAGGTAATGAAACTTTTTTTTAAATTATGCTATCCAAACTTTAAAAATTTATTTTCCATTAAAAATGCAAAAAATTGTTGCCGTCCGAGGTAACGTAAAATACGTGTTTTATCATCTTCCTGTAGTATAAATCAAAACAACAAAAATTATCTAATAAGTATATGCTGCACCAGCTGCACCTCTATAAAGTAGCCTGGAAAGATTGGAGAATCATTACAAGAATAAACCAAAGGAAAGGTCTTCTGAGAAGAGGAAGCGAAAACAGGAAACAGATGAGTTCCGAAGGGAAAAATATTAACGAGAGAAACAATTGCCAATGTTTTGCAGAAATACAAAAGGACAAAGATGTGTGGTTACATCTTGTAGCTAGAGGATATTGAGAATTGTATTGTATATTTTAAAATTCTAATCTGGACAGAGACTATGTGTAATTGAGGTTATGAACTAATAAGAGTTGTAAGAGTTATGAGGCATAGTCACGATAAGAGTTGTGAGAATGAGCTTCAACAAACTCTGTGTCCACTGTAAAAGAGTTCCAGAAGAGATGATGTATTCAAAGCTGGCATAGAGCAGGCAAGTTATGAAGCCTTTCTTGTTTAAGCAGGATAGAGAAAAGAGGAGGCCTCCAGTAAGGCACTCCCAGAAGCCAGAGGCAGAGCAGCGATTGTCCTGGAGCCGCCAGTTCCCCAACCAAGGTTCCAAGGATGATGTGGCAGTACCGTAAGAGAAGACTTTTGGTGTGGTGCTGGAAAAAATGCTCCAGCAGCAAAGGCGGATGTTCCCATCTGCAGGGCAGTTAGAGCCATCAGCAATGGAGAAGGATGAGGATGAATTCCACACGTCGGATACTCCTGGCAGGAGACTTGACCATACCTGGTACCCCTGTGAGAGGTGCAGGACTGGAGACGGAGGAAAGCCCTTTGGACAGGACTCGCTGCTCCCTCCGAGCCGCGGCTCTCAGCAGAACCGTGTCATTGCTGAGGATGCACCTGGCCAGGAGGAGCCTTGCAGAGGAATAGGAGGCCAGCTCATTGCAGTCAGGGAATGGCTGACGGGTGTTTCCCAGCAGAACTTTCCTGGAGGTGCCGGTTCCAGTCCGTGACTCGCACGATGCTGCAGCGCTGCCATAGGAGAAGGCCTTTGGCATGGTGCTACAGAAGATCCTCGAGCAGCAAAGGCAGGTGTTTGCAGCTCCAGGGAATTCCCTGATGTCAGCAGTGGAGGAGCAGGATGAGGAAGATCTCCACGCTTGGGATACTTCTGGCAAGAGCCTCCATCCCTGCCAGAGCCTCGGTGAGAGCTGCCGGAGCACAGACAGAGGAAGGCCTTTGGACAGGTGCAAGGTATGAATGATGCACGGTCCCCAGTTGTGGGGTGAGCAGAAACATTTCTTCCAAGCATCTCTAGCTTTTAGAATAGTTTCACTCTCAGGTTGGAATAGCGTGAGCCTGGACAGCCAATAGTCTAAATGTTCAGATGTCTGCTACCCAATACTAGACATGAACTCATGTCTCTCATAGCAACATCAGGCTTTTTCGCTAAGCCAAGTGCTGGAAGGAGAATTTCTTCTGCAAAACTCCTGTGCTTCTGCTGCTTGTTCCATTTTAGAAAGTTTCCTCCATTGGCCCTGCCTTGATTGAATAGTCCTTTCTCTTCTAACTAGAAGCTCCAGGTTCTCTTCTTACAAGTTGTCTTTGTTTTCTCTGCCCACAGACAGGAGTCCCTGCTCCATCAGAGCCACGTCGATCTGCAGAACCTGCTTGTGGCTGAGGATGCAGATGGCCAGGAAAGGCCTGGAAGTAAAAATTGGAGCAGGCCATGTCCAAGAAGATTTCCCGGAGAAAAGCATCCCAGCAGCAAGTGTCCTGGAGCTGCCAGGTGCCAGTCCATGACTCCAAGGAAGCTGCAGCACTGCCAAAGGTGAAGAGCCTCAGAGAGCTGCCAGACAAGATCCTCCAGCAGCAAAGGCAGGTGTTTGCAGCTCCAGGGAATTCCCTGGCGTCAGCAACGGAGGAGCAGGATGAGGAAGATCTCCACCCTTATTCCTCGTCTTCCTCGTCCTCTACCTCCTCGTCGTCGTCCTCCTCGTCCTCCTCCTCCTCCTCCTTGTCCTCCTCCACCTCCTCCTCATCCTCTCCATCCTTGTCCTCGTCCTTGTCCTCCTCATCCTCCTCACCCTCCTTGTCCTCCTCCTCCTCCGCTGCGTCCTCCTCCTCCTCCTCGTCGTCCTCCTCCCCGTCCTCCTCCTCCTGCTTCTCCTTTTCCTCATCCTCCTCGTCCTCCTCCTCATTCTTGTCCTCCTCCTCATCCTCCTCCTCATCCTCCTCCTTGTCCTCCTCATCGTCCTCGTACTCGTCCTCGTCCTTGTCCTCCTCCTCCTCCTCATCCTGTCATCCTCCTCCTCGTCCACTTCCTCCTCTTGGTCCTCCTCCCTGTCCTCCTCCTCCTCTTGGTCCTCGTCCTCGTCCCCCTCCTCCTCCTCCTCCTCCTCGTCTTCCTCATCCTCGTCTTCATCCTCCTCGTACTCCACCTCGTCCCTCCTCGTCCTTGTCCTCCTCCTCGTCCTCCTCGTCTTCCTCTCATCCTCTGCCTCGTCCTCCTCCTCGTCCTCTTCGTCCTCCTCCCCGTCCTCCTCCTCCTACTCCTCCATGTCCTCGTCCTCGTCCTCCTCCTCGTTCTCATCCTCCTCCTCGTCCTCCGCCTCGTCCTCGTCCTCCTCGTCCTCCTCGTCCTCCTACTCCTCTTCATTGTCCTCCTCGTCTTCCTCCTCATCCTTCTCGTCCTCATCCTCCTCCTTCTCCTCATCCTTGTCCGCCTCCTCCTCCTCGCCATTCTCGTCCTCCTCCTCGTCCTCCTGCTCCTCTTCATCCTCCTCCTCCTCTTTATGCTCCGCCTCCTCCTCCTCTTCGTCCTCCTCCTCCTCCTTCTCCTCCTCCTCGTCCTCCTCCTCCTCCACCTCCTCCTCCTCCTTTTCATCTTCCTCCACATCTCCTCGTCCTCCTCCTCCTTCAGCTCCTCCTCCTCGTCCTGCTCCTCGTCCTCCTCGTCCTCCTCTTCGTCCTCCTCCTCCTTCTCCTGCTCGTCCTCCTCGCCCTCCTCGTCGACCTCCTAATCCTCCACCTCATCCTCCTCCTCCTCCTCTTCGTCCTCCTCCCCATCCTCCTCCTCCGGCTCCTCCTCGTCCTCCTGCTCCTCCTCATCCTCCTACTCCTCCTCGTCCTCCTCGTCCTCCTACTCTTCCTCGTCCTCCTTCTCCTCGTCCTCCTCCTCCTCATCGTCCTCCTCGTCGTCAACCTCGTACTCCTCCTCGTCCTCCTCCTCATCCTCCTCCTCGTCCTCCTTCTACTCCTCCTCCTGGTCCTCCTCCTCGTCTTCCCCCTCCTCTTCATCCTTCTCCTCTTCCTCGTCCTCCTCCTCCTCCTCGTCCTCCTCCTCCCCCCTCGTCCTCCTCCTTGTCCTCCTCCTCGTCCTCATTTTCGTCTTCCTCCACATCCTCCTTGTCCTCCTCCTCCTTCTCCTCCTCCTGTTCCTCGTCCTCCTTGTCCTCCTCTTCGTCCTCCTCCTCCTGCTCCTCCTCCTCATCCTCCACATCCTCCTCTTCCTCGTCCACCTCCTCCTCCTCCTCGTCCTCACCCTCATCCTCCTCCTCCTCCTCGTCCTCCTATTTGTCCTGGTCCTCCTCCTCCTCCTTGTCCTCTTCCTCCTCCTCCTCCTCCTACTCCTCATTCTCCTCCTCCACGTCCTCCTGGTCGTCCACATCCTTCTCCTCATCCTCCTCCTCTTCCTCCTCCTCCTCCTCCTACTCCTCATTCTCCTCCTCCACGTCCTCCTGGTCGTCCACATCCTTCTCCTCATCCTCCTCCTCTTCCTCCTCCTCCTGCTCCTCCTTGTCCTTCTCCTCCTCATTCTCGTCGTCCTCCTCGTCCTTATCCTCCTCCTCGTCTTCATCGTCTTCGTCCTCGTCCTCCTCCTCCTGCTCCTCCTCCTCATCCTCCGCATCCTCCTCTTCCTCCTCCCCTCCTCTTCCTCCTCGTCCTCACCCTCATCCTCCTCGTCCTCCTCCTCCTCGTCCTCCTCCCCCTCCACGTCCCCGT